>NC_060070.1:145391333-145700040 GCF_922984935.1 Meles meles
TAGCTTCTTATACCCCTAAATGGAAATAACAGCAATATGTTTAGAAAATACAGTGTTGAAGTTATTTTGAAATGTTTTTGTTATCATAAATATGACTGTATAAACCAGTAGCTAAGAACTAGTGAATTTCTCTGAACCAAACACCATAAATTCAAGTCTTAGTATTGGCTTTTCACTTCGTGACTATTTCTTTTAAAACAAAATTGGGTGTGTGAGTATGGTAAAACTAAATAGCATGAAAAAAAATATTTCAGATGCAAAAGTCAAGTATAATATATATTTTATGTTATTTTATTTTTAAGATTTCTTATCTTTAAGCAATCTCTACACCCAATTTAGGGGGAGGGGCTCAAATTTAGGAACACTAAGATCAAGAGATGCATGTTCCACTGACTGAGCCAGCCAGGCACCCCAGAAGTATAATATATATCTTAAATATTTAAATACGTAACTGAACTTACAAAAAAATAATTGATAGGTATTCCCAAAGGCTGAAAACATCTAGAAGTCATGAATCCATAGTTAAGCAAGCACTAAGATTAGCAACCTGCCAAATCATGACATCATATAACTCCACTCCTTCATGGAAAGCAGAAGACCAAGCCTCCAGATATCCCAGAGTAGAAGCTAGATTAGATCTGCCTGTGAACAGATAGCAAAGAGCAAACCAGGACAGAGAAAAAAAAAAAAAAAGCCACAAAGGAAGACAGTGTGGAAATTTGCTTATCAGTTTCTTGACTTGAGATAAAGAGGGTGACGCCTCCATTAAGAGTTCATAATCATAAACCATTTGGGCTAGAATCCATACAATTTGCATAACTCTGAAAACCTCGAGCTGAAAATCATTTTTAAGATAGGCTTAATTGGTAGGGACTCCAGGAACCTGGCATGACCAAAGGTAAAGCCTCACTTAGAGGAAACATTTTCAACCTAGGCCTCTCAGAACACCCACAATCAAGTTAAATTCCCACAATTAAAAAGAAAATACACATTGTATGACATTGTGTAAGCCATGCACTAGTTCTCAGAGAAGTAAAAAATAACAATTCAGGCCCATAAACACAATAGATATTGGGATGATCAGCTACAGAATATAAGGTAAGTTAATTATATTTAACACGTTCATAAAATAAGAGGTTATTGGGATTATTTCACACAAACCAAGACTATCAAAATGAGATATATTTGAAAAATAATCACACAAATCTTAAAGGAATTAAATATATAGTAATTGGAATAAAAAATTAAGGATTTTATTTTTTCATTTGAGACAGAGAGATACAGAAAGAGAGAGAGAGAACATGAGCAGAGGGAGAAGCAGAGGAGGTAGAGGAAGAAGCAGATTCTCTGCTGAGCCAGGAGCCCAAAGTAGGGCTTGAGCCCAGGACCTGGAGATCATGATCTGAGCCAAAGGCAGGTGCTTAGCCATCTGAGCCACCTAAAAACTTAATAAACAAGCTAAACAACTGGAAAGAGGAAGATAAAAACAAAATCAATGCACTGTGAAATAAATCTGGAGAAACTATGTAGAAGAAAACCCTGAAGAATAAAGAAATGGAAAATATAAAAGGTTAAAGGAATGGATGATAAAAAGAGATAATGTAATATTTATTGATTGACATACTAGAAAGAAATAGGAGATGTGTATTGGCTAAAGTTTGTTTCAAAATTTTAAACATTTGCAAATTCTTAGATTCCCAATATATCCAAGCATTGGGAATATATCTCAATATATTCCCAATTATCCAAGCAGAATAAATAAATAGAAATCCATTCCTGGACGTATCACAAAAGCCTGCAGAGTATCAAAGACAAAAGATCCTAAAACAAGCCAGAGGTTATAGATGAATTAACAAAAATAAGAATTAGACATGTGGCTGACTTTTCAATAGTAATAACACAAGTCAGAAAAGAGCAAAATGATATCTACAGAAGCTAAGGGAAAATAAATGCCAGATTTCTATATTCTTTAAAATTATAATATAAGGGCATGAAAATATAAGGGCAGGAACAGAATAACAGCATCAAACAAACTCTGAGTATCTACTATTAATAGAGCCTTATTGAAGACATACCAATAAGATTTAACTTGGGAAAAATAAAACTGAGTCAAAAAGAAGGTATGAAAGACAGAAAAGAATGGTGAGAAACCCAAGAAAAGAAAGGAAAGTAGTAAACCTGGGTTAAGGACATTGAATACATAAAACTGTAATATCTATTTTGTGGGATTTAAAAAAAAAGCAAAGCCACAGGAAAATGGTAGCAAATAAGACAATAGAAAAGTAATGAGACTTTAAGTACTCTAAAATCATTACATTGTTGAGTGAGAGAGTGATTAAGATTGCTAAGTTAAAAATACAGAATATTGGACAACATAGAAGAAATGGATAAATTCCTAGAAACATATAACCTATCAAAACTGAAGCAGGAAGAAGTAGAAAATTTGAACAGACCAATTACCAGCAATGAAACCGAATCAGTAATCAAAATACTACAAACAAACAAAGTCCAGGACCAGATGGCTTTACGAAACATTTAAAGAAGCGTTAATACCTAGTCTTCTCAAACTATTACAAAAAACAGAAGAGGAAGGAAAACTTCATATTCATTCTATGAGGCCAGCTTTACTGTGATACCAAAACCAGAAAAACACACCACAAAAAAAGAGAACTACAGATCAATAACCCTGATGAACAGAAATGCAAAACTCGTCAACAAAATACTACAAAATGGAATCAGAAATACATTTTAAAAAACCATTCAACACATTCAAGTGAGATTTACTCCTGGGATGCACGGGTGGTTCAATATTCTTCAATCAACACAATACATCACATTTGTAAGAGAAAGGAAATAAACGATATGATCATTTCAATAGATACAGAAAAAACACTTGACAAAGTTCAACATCCACTCCTGATAAAAATGCTCAACAAAGTACGTTTAGAGGGAACATACCTCCACATAATAAGGACCATATATGAAAAACCCACAGCCAACATCACACTCATTGAGGACAAACTGAGAGCTTTTCCCCTAGAGTCAGGAACAAAACAAGGATACCCACTCTCACCATTTTTATCAATATAGTACTTGAAGTTCTCGTTATGGCAATCAGACAACAAAAAAGAAATAAAAGGAATCCAAACGGATAAGAAATAAATAAAACTTCCACTATTTGCAGTGGCATGATACTATATATAGGAAAACCACACACACACACACACACACACACACACACACACACACACCCACTCACCCACCCACACCCTACCAGAACTGATAAATAACTTCACTAAAATTTCAGGATGCAAAATCAATGTACAGAAATCTGTTGCATCTCTGTGCACTAATAATGAACCAGCAGAAAGAGAAATTAAGAACTATCCCATTCACAATTGCACCAAAAACAATAAAATACCTAGGAATAAACTCAACCAGAATGCTGAAAGGCCTGTACTCTGGAAACTATAAAACACTGATGAAAGAAATTAAAATCTTTAGAAGTCTGCTCTACTGAGGGACTCCGCTCAGAGGCTAAGCAGGTGGAGCCCTCATGGGGACAGTGTGGTCTCATGACCCGCGGGATCACAGAAAGACCGGGGATGTCTGAGTACGGCAGAACTCCCAGGTTTCGGAGCAGGGAAGCCAGCGACAGAGACGGAGCCGAGGAGTGAGCTTTCAGCTCCAGGTTCCCTTAAACTGTGATCCAAGGCACAGTCGGACCACTGCTCTTTGAGCAGGGACCCCACAAGCAGCAAATCTGGGAGACTCACCTTCCTCCGGGAGGAACGGCATGCTACAGGAATCTGTTGGGTCTGGAGACTGCAAACGGGACCGCGCGCCAGAGACAGAAACGCTCGGTCACAGGCCGCGTGAGCTCGTAGCACGGCGGGACACCAGGGAGATGGGAGGGATTGACGGCCTTTCTCTGACCGCGCACGGAGGAGCAGTCCCAAGTTCTCAGCTCCTCTGCCTGGAAACTAGGCGGCCGCCATCTTCATTCCCATCCTCCAGAGCCCTACGGAAAGCGCTCAGGGAACAAAAGCTTCCCAGCGGGAACCCAAGCAAATTGCTTAGACGGGCCCCTGGCAAGGACGGTGCAATTCCGCCTCTGGCAAAGGCATTTGAGAATCACCGCAACAGGCCCCTCACCTAGAAGATCAGCGAGAACATCCAGCCAAGACCAAGTTCACCAATCAATGAGAACTTCAAAACTTCAGAGCTATGGCAATACAGCACATAGAATTCATGGCTTTTTCCACGTGATGCTTTAGTCTTGCAAAGTTCAGATTTTTTTTTTTTGGAAGATTTTATTTATTTGACAGACAGAGATCACACGTAGGCAGTGAGAGGGGAGGAAGCAGGCTCCTGTTGAGCAGAGAGCCCGATGTGGGGCTCAATCCCAGGACCCTGGGATTATGACCTGAACCAAAGGGCAGAGGCTTAAGCCACTGAGCCACCCAGGTGCCCCTAAGTTAAGTATTTTTAATTTTATTTTTTTCTTAATCTTTTTTTTAACTTTTCCTCCTTCCACTTTTAACCTTTTTTAACTATTTTATCTTATCAATACCTTCTTAAAAAAAACGTTTTAAATTTTCATTGTTATAGTCGTATTTTATCCCTTCATTGTATTTAACCTTATTTTTTGTATACATATAGGTTTTTTTCTTTAAAAATTTGAGACACAATTTCTTCAAATAGATCCAAATATACTCTAAATCTAGTGCATGGCTTTGTTCTAGTCTCCAGCCTGATCACATTCTCTCCTCTTTTTTTTTTTTTTCTTTTTCCAACCAACTTATCTCATCAATTCCTTTTTTAGAATCTTTTAAAATTCTCATCTTTACAGTCATATCCCATCACTTCATCATGCTTACCCTTATTTTTGTATATATATATATAAGTTTTTCATTCTTTGAAATTTTGGAAGGTAGTTTCTTCTAAAGGACCAGAATACACCCAAAATCAAGTGGGTGGCTCTGTTCTATTCACAATCCTAATATATATATATATATTTTTTTTTAATATTTTATTTATTTGACAGAGAGAAATCACAACTAGGCAGAGAGGCAGGCAGAGAGAGAGGAGGAAGCAGGCTCTCCGCGGAGCAGAGAGCCCAATGTGGGGCTCGATCCCAGGACCCTGAGATCATGACCTGAGCCGAAGGCAGAGGCTTTAACCCACTGAGCCACCCAGGCGCCCCATATATTTTTTTTTTATTTTTTAATTTTTCCTCCCTTTATTCTCCCCCCGGCTTTTGGGTCTCTTCTGACTTGGTTAGCATGTATTTATCTGGGGCCTTTGCTACCCTTTTAGTATTTTATTCACTCATTCATATATTTTTATCCAGAAAAAATGACAAGGCGGAAAAACTCACCACAAAAATAAAAGAACAAGGGGCAGTACCAATAGCTAGGGACCTAATCAATACGGGCATTGGTAATATGTCAGAACTAGAGTTTAGAATGACAATTATCAAGGTGCTAGCTGGGCTCAAAAAGGCATGGAAGATATTAGAGAATCCCTTTCTGGAGAAATAAAGAACTAAAATCTAACCAAGTTGAAATCAAAAAGTTATTAATGAAGTACAACCAGAAATAGAGGCTCTTACTGCTAGGATAAATGAGGCAGAAGAGAGAATTAGTGATATAGAAGACCAAATGATGGAGAATAAAGCAGCTGAGCAAAAGAGAAACAAACAACTACTGGACCACGAAGGGAGAACTCAAGAGAGAAGTGAAACTGTAAGACAAAACAATATTAGAATAATTGGGATCCCAGAAGAAGAAGAAGAGAGAGAGGGGCCGAAGGTATAGTGGAACAAACTATAGTACAGAATTTCCTTAATATGGAAAAGAGAACAAGCATCAAAATCCAGGAGGCCCAGAGAACCCCCCTCAAAATCAATAAAAATGGGTAAAACTTATTAGTCTTAGTGACAAAGAGAAAATCCTGAGGGCAGCTTGGGACAAGACGTCTGTCACATACAATGGTAAAATATTAGATTAACAGCAGACCTACCCACAGAGACATGGAAGGCCAGAAAGGACTAGCATGATATATTCATATATATTAGTTTAAAAAATAATTTTAAAAAATGTCTATATTATCTAAAGCAATCTACACATTTAATGTGATCTTTATCAAAATATCAATAGCAGTTTTCACAGTTTTCACAGAACTAGAACGAACAATCCTAAAATTTGTATAGAACCATGAAAGACCCAGAATAGTCAAAGCAATCCTGAAAAAGAAAAACAAAACAAGACAATTTCAGACTTTAAGTTATATTACAGAGCTGTAGTGATCATAAAAGTGCAGTACTGACACAAGAATAGACACACAGATCAATAGAACAGAATAGAAAACTCAGAAATAAACCCACAACTATATGATCAATTAATCTTTAGCAAAGGAGGAGAGAATATCCAGGGAAAAAAGACAGTCCCTTCAAGAAACGGTGTTGGGAAAACTGGACAGCAACATGCACAAGAATGAAAGTGGACCACTTTCTTCCACCATACACAAAAATAAATTCAAAATGGATTAAAGACTTATATGTGAGACCTAAAACAATACAAATTCTTGAAAAATACACAGGCAGCAACTTCTCCAACATTAGCCATTGCAACATTTTTCTAGATAGGTCTCTTGATGGAAGGAAGATAAACTATTAGGTCTACATCAAAATAAAAAACTTCTGTGTAGGAAAGGAAATAGTCAACAAAACTAAAAGGCAACCTACAGAATGGGTGAAGATATTTGCAAATGACATATCCAATAAAGGGTTAGTATCCAAAATATATAGAGAACTGATACAACTCAACACCCAAGACCCAAAAAATCCAGTTACAAAATTGGCAGAAGACGTGAACAGACATTTCTGAAAAGAAACATACAAATGGCTGACAGACACATGAAAAGGTGTTCAGCATCACTCATTATCAGGGAAATACAAATCAAAACCACAATGAAAGATCACCTCACACCTGTCAGAATGGCTAAAGTCAGAAACACTAGAAACAACAGATGTTGGTGAGGATGTTAAGAAAAAGGAACCCCCTTGCACCATTGATGGAAATGCAAACTGGTACTGTCACTGTGGAAAACAGTGGGGAGGTTCCTCAGAAAGTTAAAAATAGAACTACCCTATGATCCAGTAATCACACTACAGGATGTTTACCCCCAAGTTATAAAAACTCTAATTCAAAGGGATAGATGCACCCCCCCATGTTTATTGCAGCATTATTTAAATAGCCAAATTATGGAAGCAGCCTAAGTGGCCATGGATAGATGAATGGACAAAGAAGATGTAGTATATATACACAATGGAATACTGCTCAGCCATAAAAAAGAATGAAATTTTGCCGTTTGCAACAACATGAATGAATGGAGCTAGAGATCCTAATGCTAAGTGAAATAAGCCAATCAGAGAAAGACAAATACCATGTGATTTCACTCGTAGGTGGAATTTAAGAAACAAAACAAACAACCAAAGGAAAAGAGAGAGAGAGAGACAAATGAAAAGTCAGGCTCTTAACTAGAGAACACACTGATGGTCACCAGAAGGGAGGCAGGTGGGAGAGGGGGGCGTAGGTGATGGGGATGAAGGGGGGGCACTTGTGATGAGCGGGGGGTGATGAATGGAAGTGCAGAACCAACTAAATTGTACACCTGAAACTGATAAAACACTGTATGTTAAAAAAAAAATACAGAATAAGCACTAAAATCAAAAGAAAAAAAAAGAGTAAAAGTGGAATAGAAGATACACAATAACATACTTGAAATAAATCCAGAAGTATCATCAGTCACAACAAATTCAAAAGAACTAAACTCTGTGCCACAAGTCAAGGTGTTTTAGACGAGAATTTTAAAAATCTAGATATACGTAGTGTACACTGGACAACAAAATATTAAAATGATTGGGTTGTATTAATGTCAGAAACTATATACGTTAGGACAACAAGTATTCTAGAGATAAAGAGAACACAATATATGTACTATAAATGTTCAATTCACCAAGAGGTATGATTTAAAATTGAATGAATTCAAAATACAACTTCAGGGGCGCCTGAGTGGCTCAGTGGGTTAAGCCTCTGCCTTCGGCTCCGGTCATGATCCCAGGGTCCTGGGATCGAGCCCCATGTCAGGCTCTCTGCTCAGCGGGGAGCCTGCTTCCCTTCCTCTCTCTCTGCCTGCCTCTCTGCCTACTTGTGATCTCTGTCTGTCAAATAAATAAATAAAATCTTAAAAAAAAATACAACTTCAAAACACATAAAATGAAGCTTGAGAGAATGCTAATGGTCAATTTACAGATCTGTCATCATAATAAGAGACTTTTAAAAACACCTTCCTCATTAATAAGAAAAAAGAAAAGAACTGAATAAGAATATAGAACACAAATAGTAGCCTAAGCATTATGAATTACATAAAATTATTCTTAGTAACAGAAAATACACACTTTCTGAAACCATATGTATAACATTTGCAAAAATATAAAATGTTTTTTCATAAAAATATAACAATTATTATAAGAATCAATAGTAACAATAAACCTCTTTATTTAAATGCTAATATACTTAGATGATAAGACTATGCTTCTAAGTAACTTAGGAATGCTGATAAAATGATATGTAGAGAGAAAATTAATGCATTAAATGCTTACGTTAAAACAAAGGAAAGACTAAAAAGTCCTAAGCTAAACAGATAAGTTCTAAGAATCAGAATGGACTCAAAGTACATGGGATGAAAAAATACAAGTAAATCAGAAACTAATAAGTAGGAGAAAGAAACAAATAGAGGATCACAGACATAAGCTGACCTTTTAGAAAACACCAATTAAATTGACAAACCTCAGAAAGGCTTGATTAATAAAAGAGAACAGACAAACAATACAGAAATAGAAAGGGTGAATAACTCCAGGTGCTGCAAACATTTAAAAAATAATTTTAAAAAGTTATTAAATTTATGCTACCAAAAACGTTTAAATAGATTCCTAGGAAAAATAATTACACATAAATTATATATATATACATATATACCTTGCCAAATGAACTTAAGAAGAAATAGACCACATGAATAGTTTCAAACCCATCAAATACGTTTAATCAGCAGTTTAAAATATTCCCACAAATGAAACACCAGGCCCAGACAAATACTATTCTTTATTCACAGACAAATAATTCTAGTCTTACACATAATATTTCAAAAAATATAAAAGGAAGAAACATTCCTCAACTTATTTCATGTGGCTAATACGACTTTGATACAAAACCAGGAAAGGAAAGTATAGAAAAGGAAAGTTACAGGTCAATTTCACTCATGAATACAGATACACAATATCCCTTAACAAAATATTAACAAAACAAATCTAGCAGTTTACAAAATATCAATTTTATACCAAAAGTGGAGTCAAAAAAGTAAACGCAGTCCAACTGGACTACATCAAAAATTAAAACACACCAAAGACAACAATCGACAGAGTGATTGTTGAAAGACACTGTACAAAATGAGAGAAAATATCTGTAAATCATATATCTGATAAGAGGTTGATATCCAGAATATGTTACAAAGAATTCCCCCAACTAAAAACAAATGACCTGATTTTAAAACGGGAAGAACTTGAATAGAGGATACACAAATGTCCAACAAGCATATGAAAAGATGCTTAAAATCACTAATCACAAGTCAAAACCACAAGATATTACCTCACGCACCTTAAAATGGCAACTATCGATAAACCAGAAAATAACCAATGTTGGCAAGGATGGAGAGACACAGGAACCCGCATGCACTGTTGGCAGGAATGTAAAATGGTACAGTTGCTATGGAAAACAGTATAGCTGTTCCTCAAAAATTAAAAATAGAATTCCCATATGATCCAGCAACTCCACTTCTGGGTAAATATCCGAAAGATTTGAAAGCAGGATCTCAAGAGATATGTGCACAACCATGTTCACAGCAACAGTATTCACAATGACCAAGAGGCGGATGTGGTCCAAAGATGGGTGAATGCATAAGCAAAATGTGATATAGGCGTATAATGCAATATCATTCCACCTCCAAAAGGAGGGAAACTTGGACACATGCTAGACATGGACAAACCTTAATGACACTATGCTACATGAAATAAGCTAGTCACAAAAGACAAGCATGGTGATTCTATTTACTTGCGGTACGTAGAAGAGTCAAATCTGTGGAAACAGAAAGTAGAATGGTGGTTGCCAAGGGCTTGGAGAAGGGGAACACGACGACTTATTTAATGGGGGTAGAGCTTCAGTTTTGCAAGATGAAAAAATTCTGGAGATCTGTTTCACAACAACGTGAGCATACTTCACACTACTGAACTGTACATTTAAAAATGGTTAAGATAGTAAATTAGGCATTTTTGAACACAATTAAAAGTTTTTAAATGCCAATATAATTGAATCCAGGAATGTATAGTTGATTCAATTTTAAGAATTCTATTAATATAATTTACCCCATCACCAAAATAAAGGAAATAATAGTATCTCAAAAGATGAAAAAGTTGATAAAAATCAAAATTCTTTCCTCATTCGTTCTGCAAAAAGGCCTAATGACCTTTCTTACCAAAGGTTATCTTCTGCGCACACACACACGCACACACGTGAAGCTACAACTGACATCATATTTAGTGGTGAAACATTAAAAAGATTCCTTTTGAATTCCTGGATAAGGCATCTTTACCTGCTGTCAGGACTTCTATATGACACCATGCCCACAGTCCATGTTAATGGCATAAAAACGGTGGGACCGGGTGCAGAAGGCGCAGGAAGGGACGGAGGAGAAGGGCAGAAGAAAAGGAGAGATGCACAGAGGGAAGGATGAAGAACAACAAAAGAAAAAGAAAAAAAAAAGGAAATGTTAAAGCCATAAGGAAAGGAAAATATGAAACTATTATTTTCTCATATGATGATCTTTTTGTACGGCATACAAATAAGCCAGATGAGTCTAAAAATAAATTACCAAGGTTAGTAAGACAGTTCAACAAAGTTGCTGGATGTAGTTGTTACGTAAAAGTCAATTGTGTTTCGGTATAACGGTGCCAATTAGAGCCTCTCGTTATCTCAAATATACCATTTTTAAAAGATTTTATTTATTTATTTATTTATTTATTTATTTATTTATTTGAGAGAGAGAGAATGTGTGCACACATATGCGAGGGTTGGGAGGGATAGGGGGAGAGGAGAGAGAATCCCAAGCAGACCCTCCGATGAGCACAGAGCACAGACATGGGGCTCAATGTTACGCCCGACCCTGAGATCATGACCTGAGCTGAAATCAAGGGTCGGATGCTCAACTGACTGAGCTGCCCAGGCACCCCTCAAATATACCATTTTTAATAGCACTGAGTGTGAAGTATCCAGAACAAAAGTTATGTGAGAACTTTTAGATAAAATTACCAACTTCCATCTAAAAATGTTAAGGAAGGTGCAAATAAATGGAGATTTATCATATTCACAGATTAGAAAATTCAGTGTTGTAACAGTGTGAGAATGTCCACTCTCCCCAAACTGAGCTGTAGAGTCAGGGAAATGCCCACCAATATTCAGAAGAGACTTGATAGAGAAATGACCAATAAACTAATAGAACACAACAGGGAGCCATGACACAGACCCAGGTGAACATATATGCTGATATATGATAGAAATGACATCAGACCCCAGGAGAAAAGCCGACACCTCACACCAGTCAGAATGGCTAAAATTAACAAGTCAGTTAAAATTAACAAGTGTTGATGAGGATGCAGAGAAATGGGAACCCTCCTACACTGTTGGTGGGAATGCAAGCTGGGGCAGCCACTCTGGAAAACAGCATGGAGGTTTCTCGAAAATTTGAAAATAGAGCTACCCTACCACCCAGCAATCGCACTACTGGGTATTTACCCTAAAGATACAAAAGTAGTGATCCGAAGGGGCACATGCACCCAAATGTTTATGGCAGCAATGTCCACAATAGCCAAACTATGGAAAGAACCTAGATGTCCATCAGCAGATGAATGGATAAAGAAGATATGGTATATATATATAATGGAATATTATGCAACCATCAAAAAACCCACAAAATCTTGCCATTTGCAATGACATGGATGGAACTAGAGGGTATTATGCTAAGCAAAATAAGGCAATCAGAGAAAGAGAATTATCATATGATCTCACTGATATAAGGAATTTGAGAAACAAGACAGATGATCATAGAGGAAGGGAGGGGAAAATAAAAACAGGATGAAACCAGAGAGGGAGACAAACCAGAAGAGACTCTTAATCTCAGGAAACAAACTGAGTGTTGCTGGGAGTTGGGGGTAGGGAGAGGGTGGCTGGGTGATGGACATTGGGGAGGGTATGTGCTATGGTGAGTGCTGTGAATTGTGTAAGACTGATGATTCACAGACCTGTACCTATGAAACAAAGAATACATTATATGTTTTACATTACAAGTATATAATACATTATATGTACATATACACATTATATATATACATATATACATCTTTTTCCTATAGGGGCTATCCCAGCATGGTTTATTAAATAGTGCCTGCTTTTCATATATACATAGCAGGCACTATTTAATAAACCATGCTGGGATAGCCCCTATAGGGAAAAAAATGGAGCTGGATCTCTTCTTCACACTGTAGAAAAAAACAATTTTAGATTGACTGAGGGCTTAACACTTTTATAAAAAGAATGTGACAATGTCTTTTTGACAAAAAGGATTTCTTAAACAAGACACAAAAAGTGAAACCATAAAGAAAATGACTGGTAAGCCATTTAAAGCTAAGAATGTCTGTTTATCAAAAGATAATCCAAAAGAGGATGAAAAATCTCAGCCACAAAGTAAGAATAATTATTATTTGCAATGCATATAATCTCATAGGATTAGTATGAGAATGTTCCTAATAATTAATTTAAAAAACAGAAGGGTAGTAAATTATATGGGAAAGGAGACAAAACACGAATGGACAAAAACATGAAAAATGATCAACCTCATTAATAATCAAGGAGAAAAAATTTGAAAATGATGTGAAGATGAAATTTTACACCTCTCAGGTTGATATAATTTATATTTTTGAAAATGCAGTGTGTTAGGAAGGATACAGGCACTCTTAGACACCATGACAGGAGAATGTGCTTCTTGGAAAACGGTTTTGCTTGCCAAATTAAAGAGCTACATATCCCTCAATTAACAATTCTATTGTGCAAATACACAGTATCAGTTTAGGGATTACTAATTTGTTAATAAAAATTATAGATTAGACAGAAGAGCAATTAATAATGTATCACAAAAAGAAGATGTTCTAGAGATAATCTGGCATCTTTGCACCAGGAAACAAGCATAATAATGATCATTACAGCACTATTTATAATAGCAAAAATAAATGAAAACAACGGAGATGTCTAAGCCCTGTTCCAGAGGCTTCTGCTTTGGTCAATTCTCGCTTTCTCTCTGGAGATTAAAATCTGTTATTTCTGGATATCTGCCCTCTACACTATATTTATATATAATTGACCCACTGGATTCAAAACATGGGTTTTATTTAAAATGAGAAAATACTCTAGAGTCCTATCTATACGATCATTTCCCACTTTCTCTCATCTGATTTCCCACTTCTATTTCCCCGCCGCACAATACACACACACACATCCCTTATCTACCACCCTCTGCACCTGACCTCCCCAAAATTCAAGTCTCTTTAGATTCCTGTGGAACTCTCCGCTGCCTCTCTGTGATGACATCTTAAGCCTTTTAAAATCCTAACTCTATATTTAGGACCAAGAAAACAATTTTTCAACACCTGAACCAAGAGCACAGGATGATTAAAATACAAATTTTATACGCCAATTTACTTTATTTCTAATTATATTCTTAGTAAATGATGTTAATATTTAATAGGAATGACTTTGCCACAGTGCTTGGCCCAGTAAAAAAACCAGAGCCCTTAGCATTTTATTGGCACAAAAGCAGTCAGCTGTAACACAGGATAACGACAAGGGTAAAGAAATTCTGCTCTGTCCCTAAATGAAATGTCTGCTCAATGACTTGAATACTCAGGTAGAAACAGCAGTTGCTCAAAGAAATTGGCTCCTTTACAATGAAAAACAATCAACATAGCGTTTTCTGCAAATCCAAGGAGATTGTAGCATATGTGGGGGAAATGACAATAATTTTAAAAGGCGTTGACGAGATTATCATAATAGAGTCACCTGTTTAAACCAGCCCTGACCCTCTCGTATTATACGGTTTAAGTAAACGCACCTGTAATCCAGAAAGAATCACCAGGATCGTCCATCCCCCATGCTTGTCATGGAAAGAAGGGGAACATGACTTGGCCAACAAAGCATAACCAACAGCATCATCCTCCATCCTGAACACACAACATCACAAAATTAGCTGATGGTAAAGCACTCTGGTCTCCTAGGATAGTGTTCCCCACATTTTAAGTAAGATGCCTGCCTGCTAAACTACAGATCAATTTTAGGTGTTCATTTATTTGACAAAATGATTTACATATGGTTTCTTGGGCTATGTATTTCCTTAATGCATATAAAAATATGATTTGAGGGACGCCTGGGTGGCTCAGTTGGTTAAGCGCCTGCCTTCGGCTCAGGTCATGATCCCAGCGTCCTGGGATCGAGTCCCACATCGGGCTCCATGCTCGGCGGGGAGCCTGCTTCTCTCTCTGTCTCTGCCTGCCCCTCTGTCTGCCTGTGCTCACTCTCGCTCTCTCTCTCTCTGATAAATAAATGAATAAAATCTTTAAAAAGTATATGATTTGAGGGGAAAAAAATCCCTCCTGTAATTTATCTCGCAATTAGCATAGCATGTGTCCATGGTCAAGTGACTAACACAATATGACTTAACACAGAAGGTATATTTTCATCCATATATTTTTAGTAGCAGGTGAAGAGAATCTTACTAAATGTCAAGTCACTTAATGAGACAGCATCATCACGAACATCAAAATAATTAGTTTTTATGCATCTATTTTTGTGCAACCCTATACTAGTTACTATGAAAAGCCACAATGAAAATGTCTTTCCCTCATTGGATATGCAGTGTAAAGCCAGACAAGAAAATGTATATATTAAAGGCGCTAAGATCAAATACAGACACTACACAGAAGCCTGTAAGTACGTTTAATTACATCAGATGCTTAGATGAATAAGGGAGTTTTAAGGTTTTTTTTTTCCTTAATGGTTAAGCTTTCATAAAAATCTCTACTTTTCTGTCTTGAAGGCTTATTCAGGAGTTGGGTTTGAAGATGCATCTTAACAACAAAGGAGAAGGAGCTCAGGGAGGATTTCAGGAAAAGAGAAGAGGAAACCAAAATACAGGATAACTAACAAAAGAGGCATGATTGCTAAGATGGCCAAGGGCCAGGTTCGGTGCAGTGGACCTCCAGGGTCTCAATATCAGAAAACAAATCTATTTCATTAATATACCACCATCCCTTGAGAACCCATTCGTCTGGCCAGCAGGCCCAAATAGTGTTTTTCTAATGCTCATTTCTTACTCAGGAAGATGCTACCCACTTTGAGTTACTAAACAGGTCAAGCCAACAATCTTTAAAAACCTATATTAGGGAAGATTTAAACTTAAGAACAGTTCTTCAATCTCAATTTCTAGTGCGGATGGCTCATCAGTCGGTTTTCCCTAAGCTGTTCTTGCAAAAAGGAAACACTTTTATCATATTGGGTTGCTTCAAAAGTATACACTTCTATGATTCTTATGCTGATGGTTCTCCATGTCCAGCATCACCTGGCAACTTGGGAGAAATGGAAATTCTCTGGCTCCACATCAGACTTGCTGGTTGGGAGACTCTGGAGGGGAGGTTCCGCCATCTGTGTTTTAAAAAGAACCTCAGGGGGCACCTGGGTGGCTCAGTGATCTAAGCCTCTGCTTTTGGCTCAGGTCATGATCCCAGGGTCCTGGGATTAAGCCCTGCATCAGGCTCTCTGCTCAGCAGGGAGCCTGCTTCCTCCTCTCTCTCTCTCTCTCTCTCTCTCTCTCTGCCTGCCTCTCTGTCTACTTGTGATCTGTCTGTCAAATAAATAAATAAAATCTTTAAAAGACCCTCAGGTGGTTTGAGAACCACTCTTGGGTTGCAAACCACTGCTTTGTACCTGTCAGATAAAAGCACATACATGCTTGTCTGGGGCCCACTGTTCGGGCAGGCATTTCAGCTCACCTGTAGAAATACTTCAGAAAAATAAAAAAATAAAAATAAAAGTTGTAGCTTAATCTGAACCAAAAAAAAAAAAATAGCATATTTATGTTAGCCGATGAATTGCCCCCAAATGGTATAATGCTGTTAGGTACCAGGCATTCGTGAGCTTCTTGTGTTATAGGCATTGCAGGTTGCAGGGTGTCACAAAGCATTTGCCAATACATTGTCAGTGATGCTGATAGATTTAATGAGGTCTCCAGGGTCTCCCTTCTCCCTTGGGTCTCGGTGAGGAGGACCCTAACAGGCTGAGACCTCACAGCAGCCCATGTAAGAGCTCTCACTTCTGTGTGTGACAGGAGGGGGATGGCCCCAGGAGGAACGTCTGGAAAAAGTCTCCTGGAACATCTAAGAGTAAAAAAGACAGAGAGGGGTGGTGGGGAGAGAAGCCTGAGATTTCTTTCTTGCTCATCAGCCCGCCTGGGTGACCAGCAGATCTGGGTGATCTCCAATGCGACCCACTCCAAATGACCCACTGTCAATGTCTGGAAATTAATGGACTAAAAGTGAGAGAATGTCATTTCCCTTAAGTTGTGGTCTGATACCCATCAGTGGTACTTAACACCACACAACTCTTTAAAATACCAATTAATTAATTAATTAATTTTTAAAAAGTCTAAGCCGAACGGAGAAGAAAATGAACTTTTCTCCCTTCCTTCCTTTCTTCTTCTTCTTTTTAAGAAAATGAACTTCTAAACTAAAGCAAGCTAAAGGATATTTTTATGCATGTCAGACCAACACGTGCACACATCTCCGGAAAAGCCTCTACCTGTACCAACCCCATCTCCGTTCCCATCGTCCGCGTAATGAAGACCTTCCTACCCGTCACCAACACCAATTACCTCACCCAAACTTCATGGTGAAAAGGGGTGGGGGGAATCACTATTTCAGCAGCGGTCACTTAAAAAAAAAAAAAAAAGAAAAGAAAAGAAAGAAAGGAAAAAGAGAGAGAAAAAGAGAAAGAAGGAGGGGGGAAACCCGCACATCGATAACAATGTAGAGCTCCCTCCAAAATTAGCCTACGCCGTCACATAAATTGGTTTTCTTTGTGATCTCAAATTGACTTGCAGCTCACTAGTGAGAAAATAGTTGCTGAGAAGCCGGGGCCTCCAGCTCTCGGATCTTGCCCGCCTTTCATCGTGTAAACAAACGCATCAGATTTAAAGCTTTCCCATAATTGTTATGCTAACCTTGGAGCGAAACCTCTCCATTTGCATTTGAAGGAGCTAAATATTAGGCAGGAAAGAAAGTGCTCTTTTTGAAAGCCTGAGAAAGTGTCCCCGCGCGGGGCTGGCCGGCCATCTGGGCCGCAGGCTGGGCGCGCAGCCCCCACCCCCGCTCCCTGGCAGGGGCGCCGCCGGGGCCATAATCTGGGGGCAGAGCGAGGCGGCGCTCTCTCCGCGGCGTGAATGGGCCGGGGACGTGGGAGCCGGGCGTGCCTGGTGACAGACAGCGCGCCGCGGGCTGCGCTTCCTTTTCCCAGAGCGCATTCCCAAGGCCCACATCCTACGGGCCACGCGGGCCGGGTCCTCCCGCGCGGAGGGGCGTCCACGCTGCGGGGCGCAGACCGGGGCTGCGGGGCGCAGACCCGGGCTCCGAAGCCGAATTCACCTTGGCTAAGCGCTCTGGCCCGCTTTGGACTTGCGCATCGTGGGGATACCCCGATGCAGCCCGTCTAGCCGAGGCTGATGTAAGCGCACCGATGCACATTAATCTTGGAGTAATTAAAACTAAAAACACTGCACCACGGGGGTTGTTTAAAAAGAGGAAGGAAGGCTCCGACTTCCCATCCGCCGATTCTGGGGGGAATAAAGAAAAGCCAGGCATCCCTCTACCTCTCAGGCAACCTGAACACAGAACACGTCTACAGTGACTCGCGGGGAAATCAGTCCTGGGAGAAATATCTGGGGCATCATAAACCAGGAGAACAGAGCTGGAGGGGATAAGATGCTGTGAGAATCGAAGACCGTAATTATTTTCTTTCAACACTTCTCATTTTAATCTCATTTCTAATATAATTCAAAGGTGCTTTGATTTTTAAATGATTTTACTGTTGTCAGAATTAGCATTTTTCGCTAGTCCTAGGAGACATTCCGGAGGGGAACGGTATTTTTATTTTCCTTTCTCCCTGCCTAGCGTTTGACAAAGGCTTCTCATGCATCGCTGGGCTGTGTTACAAAGTTAGGGGATTTTTCCCTCTCTCAAAAGAAGATCATTGAGGCTGCACGTAACCCGGGTAGCTGCTAGGAGATGGAATTCTTCAGGCTACAACTGGCAAAAACAGGAATGTGGGACAGCCCTGGAGTCCCCCACAGAGCAAAAAGGAGGCAGCAGGGACCCTACAGGGATCAGGACGGAACGGGACAGTTTTTGTTTTTCCTGCTCCGGGACTAAGTATCAGTGTGACAATATGTACCCTTTCCAATATGTACCCTTTACCATGTGTTCTATTTATTTCATAAGTATTTATTCAATGGCTGGACGTTTGTTTCTTTGTTGGTTTCAAGAGTCAAGACCTTGGCCTCAGACACACCCTGGTTCTAGTTCTGGCTTCTCAGGCTTACTACCTTGGTGGTCCTAATCAGGTCACTCAGCTTTTCCGAAACCCCAGTGTTCTCATCTGTAAAATGGGTGCACTAGCCCCACTTCAGAAGGCTATTATCAGGATTGCACAATCTTAGCCTGGCACAAAGTCAACTCTCTATAAATCAGAGTCATTCCTCGGTGCACCATCATCGTCATCATCATCCGAGCTGTCATCATCGTCTTTTCTCCAAAGCCTCTAAAATGGATCTTTAAAAATATGTGTTAAATGAAGCCAATGAAGGTGACATTCAAAAATATTAACTCATTGCCTAGTTCTGTTTGAGGTGCCAGAGATAAACAGATAAATGACAGCAAATTTCCTTGTTCTCATGGAGCTTACGTTCTAGTTAGGGAGTGAAACAACAGATCAGGGAAGTAATAAATATGACCACGGCAGACAGCAGTTCGTTCCGCCAAGAAAATAAGCCAGGACACTGGAAAGGAGAGTGATTGGGGTAGGTCCTGGGGGAGGAGCAAAGGGCTGGTTACCAGGAAACGGACAGAGCGCCTCTCAGAGCACGTGTCAAGGAAGGGGGTCCGCCTGGCAAAAGCAGGCAGGAGAAACAAACCAGGCCAGATTTCGTGGGGTCAGGAGCTTCAAGTTCTTCTCCGAGCAGTAAGAGACCATGAGAAAGTGTCAAACGAGGGAATGACACGATCTGCTGTATTATTAGAAAGGTCACTCTGGCTCCTCTGTGCCAGAGTGAACAATGGAAGGGGTGGAGGAGAGGATGAACGCGGTCTGCAGCCCAAGCTGCACCTGCAAAGCTTCTACAGAGCCAAGCCTCACCTGCGTGCACGGAGTACAGCCCAGGCATTTTTGTTTCCTTGCTGTGTTCTGGTTTCAAACTCCCACGCGATTCTAATGTACAGTAAGACTTGAGAAACTCGGGGTGCCTGGGTGGCTCAGTGTAACGGTTAAAGCCTCTGCCTTTGGCTCAGGTCATGTTCTCAGGGTCCTGGGATCGAGCTCCGCATCAGGCTCTATGCTCCGCAGGGAGCCGGCTTCCTCCTCTCTCTCTCTACCTGCCTCTCTGCTTACTTGTGATTTTTGTCTGTCAAATAAATAAATAATCTTTTTTAAAAAAGACTTGAAAAACTCTAATTTTGCAGGTATTTCAATTGTCCCGCAAAGAATGATGTGATGTAAAGACATTAACAGGTGGTCATAGTCAGGAGAGGTCTTAGAGGGGAAGCAGACCAACCCGCCAATGGGTTGGAAGAGACAGGGGTGGGTGGGGAGAGAAAGATGGGAATGAGGAATGACCTCAAAGTGGAGACGGAAGTCTAGAGGGAGATTCCATTTCCCGGGAGGACAGGAATGACATCAAAACGGGCTGGGGAATGCGAAGACAGGTTGCTGAAAACTGGACTCAAGAACACTCACCAGGTTTTGAATACAACACTTATTCAGCGTGCATTAATAAAATAGTGATCTAATTACTCTGTGGAGGTATCTAGCAGGCAGTTGATTTGACAGACAGGAGGACAGAACTCTACATGAATCAGTGCCGCCCAACAGAACGTTCTGCGACTCTGGAAATGCTCTATAGAGACACTGTCCAAAGCAATGGCCGCTCAGCCCATGTTCATACCGAGCACTTGAAATAAGGCTAAGCTAGTGCGACTTGTTTTATTTTAATTAATTGAAATTGAAATAGCTTCATGTGGCAAGCGGCTGCTCAGCCCTAAAGTGTAGGGATGTGTGGATGATTCCCATAAATCTGTATATGTGACCTGAACATCTCTCAGACTCGGACACCTTCTCATCACTTGCCTTTGCAACAGATCGGAGCCTCTTGTCATCTTCAGCCGGGTCACGTTGTTCTCCCCGATCTCCTACCCTATATTCTCAAAACAGCCGCCGAAACCATCTTCCCAATTGGAGTCCTCTAGTGTATTCCTTTGTTTAAAGCCTCTTAGTGGCTCCCCATCTTAACACAGTAAAAGCCAACAACCTTTGACCAGCACACCAAACCCCCTGCCTCATCTGACCCATTCCTCACGTCTCCAACTCTGCTTCCCTCCCACCTTCCTGCACTCCGCTGGCTGTGCCCCAGCCCTTTCACTCTCTAGCCCGCAATGAAATGAACTCAGCTATCTTATCTATTCTCCGTGCTCCCTTACTCCCTTACATAGAGACGAGGCTCTGTGAGGATGGGGATTTATAACGACTTTCTTCACTATTGTGTCCCCTAGCACAAATAACCAGTGGCTTGGCACATACTAGGTACCCAATAGATACTTACTGAATGACTGAGTCAGAATACAGATAATATATGCTCCCCTCTGTCACCTAGAAAGACTGTACACAGAGAATAGAAAAGCCTCCAGGACTGAGCCCTGGGACTCCCCACCATGTGGTGCTGCCCTGTCCACTATGGTAGCCTCATGTGGCTTTCCAGCCTAGTCCAAATTAAGTATAAAACCCCCACCAGGGGCGCCTGGGTGGCTCAGTGGTTTAAGCCGCTGCCTTCGGCTCAGGTCATGATCTCAGGGTCCTGGGATCGAGCCCCACGTCGGGCTCTCTGCTCGGCAGGGAGCCTGCTTCCCTCTCACTCTCTGCCTGTCTCTCTGCCTACTTGTGATCTCTCTCTGTCCAATAAATAAATAAAAATCTTAAAAAAAAAAAACCCCACCAAATTGCAAAGAAGGTCAGGTATCTCGTTAATTATTTATATTGGTTGCTTACTGAAATAATATTTTGGATATACTAGGTTCATTAAAATCTATTCTTAAAATTGATTTCACCTATTTCTCTTATGGTTTTTATGGGAAAATTAAATACTAGGAAATCTGAAATCATCTACATGGCTCCTGTTATATTTCTATTAGACACATTGTTTTAGAGACTGAGAGGAGAAGAAAAGCCATCAGGGGATAGTGTCCAGGGAGCAAGAGAAGATATCAAGCAAGTATGACACATGGAAGACTAGAGAGATAATGGTGTCCAATAGGAGAGAAGAGTTAACTACGTCATATGAGTAATGTGAAGATGGAGACTTGGCCAAAGGGTTTGGCAAGATGGAGATCACTGTCAGCCTTGAGAAGGTGGATTCAGAGAAATGAGTGGAAGAAGCTCAATTGGAAAGAGTCCAAATATAAAGTGATGAGGTAGAGACAACCCTCTCAAGAAAGGTTGCTGGGAGAAATGGGATGCTTCTGGCTGGAGAAAGAGAGAGAGAGAAAGAAAATTTAAAATGGGAGATATTCCGATCGCTGAAAGAAATGATCAAAGACAGCTCCAAATTGGAAAATGTAGGCTAAATACAGAGTATAAAAACATAGCATTCTAAATCTGAAAGGGCACAGTACTTAGACATTATAGGACGTTATAGGCGAACACTATGAGGTCCAGACAGGTGAAGGACTTGTCAATGCCACACGACAGATGGGAAACCAGAACCAGAAACACAGTCTATGAAAGATAACTTGCAAAATCTCATTTCCACAGAGAAAAACATATCCAAACCCTAATATATTTGACCTAAAGTATTTTTCCTCTTGTAAAACAGGACATTTATGTGATTATTAATGGTCCATTAAGAGTTAACATATAAAAATAATACCGACAATTTATTGAATACTGCGTGTTATATGGCTGGTATTTTACATATATTAATAGTGATCCATGGAATAATAACATGATACAGATACATATTACACCAGTTTTACAAATTAGGAAAATGAAATTTCAAGAGGTTTAGCTCTGCATACACACAAGTGCTTGGAGCAAAGTTTATAGTCTTTTCAATATATCATATGGCCTCACAATTACACTTTTTTTTTAACCTGGAAATCACTCTCCTATAGGGCAAAATACCCACATTTTCCAACTAATACAAATGAAAACTAATATCGAGATTAATAAAATAATACCCATTTGTAAGTCAAGTATTTCTTCTCCAAAATATCTGACACTATGCATCCAAGATCTGAACTCCAATAAAAATTTTAATTTTTTGGCCAATCTTACAGCTCTGAGCAAAAACAGCAGCACCATCATGGCAGGATTTGCCTTTGGGTTTTCTGGAAATAAGCACACTGGTTTCCTAAAGAAAAGTCCCGTCACGTGAAAATGATCTTTTGTGCCACTGGCATAAAACAACTGAATGTCTCCACTGGAATAGCTTCAATAACTCCCTGTGAATTGGATAAGATGAAAAGATTCGTGTTCAGCGATGAAAGCTCGTCTGCACCTACATTTCATACCAGTGACCATGGACAACTTTTCTATGGTAGAATAAAAAACACCTCTGGGTAATCACATGTGCAAAATTTAAATTAACTGGAGTGCTCAGAGGAGGGTAGAATTTTACCAGGTTCTGGTAAATTTTATTTTCTGCTTAACTTGAGGTCAAGAAAACAAATACTTTGTATTCCAGCTCAGTTGAAAACCTTCTTTACATGCCTACCTCTTTTTTCCTTGCTGTCTAGGAAATTAAACATAATTTGATCTTTTTCTTAATGATTCAGTATTTTTCAGTGCTTCAGGGTATGTTTAATATTATGGTATGTTCAATAACATCTTGCAACATGTAGAAAGAGGGAATGTAGGGAAGGAAATTTTATAAAGTACATTTTCATGAACTTCGTAGGAACGTGTTTATTTATGATTTGCCTCTTTTTGCTAAAAGTTGTGTAGATTAAGACTTCAAGTAATGAGGTTATGTCCTAATTCAACTTTTATCACCCAGTTTTTATCTTTTGGACACTAAGATGATATAATACTGCTAACTCATTTTTAATGAGTTATTTTGTATACAGTATCTACTAAAGGATTTTAGTTTGGGGTTTTGTTGTTGTTAGAACGTTACTGGTGGGTTTGTGCTAATCTGGCCATTGTCCTCACCTAGTTGTGATGAACAATGATATATGTTCATAGGATGATTAGTCTGGGGTGATAACTCTGTGGCCACAAAGAGGAAAACTTTCACATACAAGCAGATTTTTTAATGAATAACCTGGTCTCATAGAGGGGAAAGATACATTCCATAGGTGAACCCCATCACGTACCTCCTTTCCACATTGTACCTATCCTTCTCCAAGTCCAAGGCCAGTCCCTACATTATACCTACCCTGCACTTGTTTCTCCTTACCAGCTTTCATACTGGCTCAGGTCTACTTATAAACTTAACTTTCCCCGACTGTACTTCTTAACCACTCTTCTGTCTACAATCCACTGTCTCTGGATCCTCTCAAATGTTCATCTTAAAGACTTACCATCTTTACTTTTCTTAACTTCCTATGGGTCTCTGACACAGTTGGATCCTTCCATTTGGAAACTCTCTTCCCCAAACTACCACTTTACCTTTTTTTCTTTTCTCTCTTCCTCCTGCTTTGACCACATCTTAGTCTCCCTCCCTAGTTCTTCTCCTTGTGCCCCTAGATTAGTGCCCACAGCTCCATCCTCAGCTCTCTTGTCTTCCTCCTCCATTTCTTCCTTCCGTGATTCCTTCCATTCCCCAACTTGAACTGCCACAGATCCGCTGATAACTCAGAAGTTTGGTAGCTCTCCTGAGCTCCAAGTGCATATAAGCAAGCCTCCTGGGCAAGTCCCCCTGGATATTGTGGAAGGGATCTCAAAGGTAATCTCAAAGGGCAGCCAAAGGATGCCCACCAGCCCAAGCTTTTCCTTTATCAGTTAATGGGGCCAACCAATTATGTAGTCACTCAGGCCCCTGGAATCCCATTTTTCCCTCAAACACTCAACTGATTTTAGCTCAAACATGTAGCAAATCTGTCCATCCCTCAAAGTTGGTGTATACCTTAGTTCAGTTTCACAAACTTCCCCTGTGGTTTTCCTTTTTCCACATGTTCATTGCTCCCATCTACCCTCTACACAGTTCATAGGGGCATCTCTCCAAAACACAAATTTGAGTTATTATGGCTCCTCCTTTGTGGACCACCTCCCCCATCTTTGGGATCACTTTTTCAACCGAACCCATAGAATAAAGTCCAGGATATTGTTCAGAGCATGTTATGACCTTCACATCTGGCCTTAACCTATTACCCTCCCCACACCCAAATGCCTTTGCACATACACCTGCCAGCCATCACTTCCTGCTTCCTGCTCAGCACACTCCTGATTGTCTCATCTCCCTGGAACTCCTATTCAACCTTCAAGACATCTATCTTGTCAATATCTTTTTTATAGCACTTGTTATATTGAATTACAATTATGAATTTACACATCTCCCCCATATTGTGTTGCAATTATTAAAAGACATGAACTGCTTAATGATAGGGATGATGGCATTTTCTCCATTGTATCCATTATCTGTTATATACTTAGTAGGTACTCAACAAATGTATTGGAATTGAATGCCTTAGTGGTGAACTCAATCTAAATGAGATAACAAGTCTGGTCCAATGTGCTAATCTTCGTTGTCTATCCCTTCATTGTTCATGACAGGTATTCTCTTAGACATAGGGGAGAGGTGATTTCTAATTTCAGACACAGGATGTGTCTTCCTGATTGGTGAGGAAAAGAATATCCCTGTTTTCTTCCCTTTCTCAGGGGAATAAAATGCATTATATAACCGGGGGGCCAAACGCTTTATAAAGGAATAGTTTGTTGACCTGTTCAAACCTTTCTTGTCTCTCCTGTTATTCTTTCTCTGAGACTGTCTGCCCTTTTTCAAAAGAGAAAACACCACAGAGCATTTCTGTAATAATATGGTGTATATTATCACGTTAGCTACAGTTATAATAAAAGTAGCTACATAATCAGATTATACTTTGCCTCATAGCCATAGGAATAATGGGGCTTTATCAGGAAATTTGTATAACCAAATGGAAATTCACTAATGCAATAGGAAGTTATCAAACATAATATAATTCAGGAGTTCGAAACTGCTAATGTCTCAATAGTTGAAAGGGGGAAAAGCTATTTTATTATAATGAATCTCTTAACAGAGGCATGCCTATTATTTTTGTAAAAATATTCAGCATATGTTTCTTTTTTTCTCCTGTACAACATTTTGTTTTTTCTTGGATGCTTTTTTACGAAGAGTCTCTTTGAGTATCAAAAGAAAATTGAAGTGATCAGTGATCAGGGTGTTATTAAGTAGGAGATATCATCCCAATTTTGAAAATAGGTACTTAAACTTTCAAACTGCTAAGACAGTTAATTCTAAAAAGGCTTCCATCAATGTGATATACACAACAGAATATCCAGTGCTCAAATCCCATCAAAATTTTTACTTTAGTTTACATCTAAAGACAATGAACAAATATGTAAAATGTAAGTAGGACAATTTTTGCCTTCACTAAACATTGGTTTCATAACAATCCTAGCAAAGTCAAAGAAAAATATAAAACTGTTTTTCTGCTTCATCATAAATCAAATTCTTACTGGAATTCAAGGGAGTTTTTATTTCAATTTTCTTTTCCTTTCTCTAAAAAGATTTTTTTCTTTAGTCCAGGATTGGGACTAGAGGGTAAGTGATTACACATACATACATACATACACACACACACGTATAACAGATAGCTGGTGATCTGTTATTCTGGAAGTTTTGAAAGGGAGATGTTTATTTAGCTCTTCAATGGCCTCCTCCACTCTGGTAAAACTACTTCTCCTTCTGATCCAAAATCCAACCACTTGGGAACACACAATTAATTAGATAACAATTATGAGGTATGAAAATGTACTTAAGATAGACTAGAAATCCTCATTTCAGCCACTTAGACATATTGGCCATTTTGTCATTTTGATCAATGTTTTCTACCCAGTGTGTGTCCAGCCAGAATATTCCTACTGCTCAGGTTCAGGATCTGATTTGTGGTGGGCAGCTAGAGCTGTACACATCAGCTCCTCTTCTCTGGATGAGACCCATTCTCCCCTCCAACATCTAACTGTAGCACAAAAGGAGGATGTAATCTGGTAACAATACAACCAAATATAATTACTACAATCTTTAGGATCATGCTTTCCACATTTAGTACAAACTCGTCTTCAGTATGTCATTCTACATGGTGGGATAGATGGTGGGGTGTTTAGACATATAGGGAAAAGCAGGAACCAATTTGGGGTGAGGACAGCTGGGGTTAATCAGAATTATATATCTGGGAAAAATCATCTTCATCTGCAGTTTGAGGACAAAGGGGAAGGAGTAAACAAGCTCTTCAGGGAGCATCTTTGTTCATGCAGAATCAAAAAAGAAAGCCGATTTTCTGTCCTTTAGAACAATCCCTTCATCCCAGCGGGTAGGAAGTTCAAGTCTGCATAAAGTGTTCAATTTCTCCAATGATATTCTCATGGCTCAGGTTCTTTTCCTTTGCTACTATATACTCTTGCTTTAGTCACGTAAGTGTATTTCTGTCCAGGTTTGGACTCGCCACCCTCCTCTACGTATACATTTCATGATCTGTTTCTCAGAGCACTGTGGCCTGGTGTGGAGGGGAGTGGTCATATGAAGGCTTATGAAAATAACATGATGTTCTCATTCAAGGGACACTGTATTTAAATATCCTGATTCAATGAAGAGCAGAGATATGTAACAAATCAGTCCTCCTTCAGTAATATTGACTTCTCAACCCCAGAGTTTTGAAATTCCTGTGTGAGTAAAATGAAATTGAAGACCATTAAATTCCTATAAGAAAATATAGGTGGGGCGCTTGGGTGGCTCAGTGGGTTAAAGCCTCTGCCTTCAGCTCAGGTCATGATCCCAGGGTCCTGGGATCGAGCCCCCCATTGGGCTCTCTGCTCGGCGGGGAGCCTGCTTCCTCCTCTCTCTCTGCCTGCCCCTCTGCCTACTTGTGATCTCTGTCTGTCAAATAAATAAATAAAATCTTAAAAAAAAAAAGAAAGAAAACATAGGTGGCAAGCTCCTTGGCAATGAATTTTTGGATTTGATCCCAAAAGCCAAAATAAATGAGTGGGACTAAGAAGCTTCTGCACAGCAAGGGAAACTATCAACAAAATGAAAAGGCAACCTACCAAATGAAAGGCAAATATTTGCAAGTCATGTATCTGATAAAGTGTAGGGAGTTAATATTCAAAATATATAAAGAATTTATACAACTCAATAGTAAAAAAAAAATTCTATTAAAACATGGGATGGAAAAAAAAACCCCAAAAGACGGGATGAGTATCTGAATAGACATTTTTTCCAAAGAAGACATCCTAATACCCAACAGATACATGAAAAGGAGCTCAACATCACTAACCATCAGGGGAATACAAATCAAAACCAGTGAGATATCACTTCACACCTGTTAGAACGGTTATTATCAAAAAGATAAGTGATAATAAGTACTGGCAAGGATGTGGAGAAAAGGGAACAATTGTGAACTGTTGGTGGAATGTAAATTGGTACAGTCACTATGAAAAACAGTATGGAATTTCCTCAAAAAACTAAAAATAGAAATACCATATGACCCACCAATTCCTCTTCCAGGAATACACCCAAAGGAAATGAAGTCACTCTTTCAAAGAGATATCTGCATTACCATGTTCGTTTCAACGTTATTTACAAAAGTGAAGACATGGAAATAAGTTTCCATTGATGGATAAAGAAAATGTGATATATATATGCATATATACATGTGTACACATATTTATACATATATACATATGTATATTTTTATATATGCATATATATCACATATTCATATATATGAATATTATTCAGCTATAAAATAGAAGAAAATGCTGAAAATGCTGCTACTTGGGACAACATGGGTGGGCCTTGAGGGAATTATGCTAAGTGAGATAAGTCTGAGAAAGACAAATATTGTATTATCTTAATTAAATGCGAAATCTAAGAAAACCAAATTCTACGAAACAGGGGTAAAGTGGTGGTTGCCAGAGGTGGGGGTTGGGAGAAGGGGAAATGGGTAGAGGTAGTCAGAAGGTACAAACGTCCACTTATAAATAAATCCTGGAACTACAAAGGACAGCATGGTGACTGTCGTTAACGATGCTGTTTAGTATATTTCAAAGTTGCTAGAAGAGTAGGACTTAAAAATTCTCATCTCAAGAGAAAATAAAACGTGAGATGATGGGTATGAATCAAACTTA
Organism: Meles meles; assembly: GCF_922984935.1. Taxonomy (NCBI): domain Eukaryota; kingdom Metazoa; phylum Chordata; class Mammalia; order Carnivora; family Mustelidae; genus Meles; species Meles meles. Next base: position 145,420,193 of record NC_060070.1, read on the forward strand.
TTGCCGCAGTCATTTTGCAATGTATACTGTATCTACAGTAATCATTGGGTGCACATCGTTATGTTGTACACCGTCAATTAATACGATGTTGTATGTCAACTCTAGCTCAGTAAAACTGGGGGAAAAAGACTACAGGCAGACAAGTCACAAAGGCATAGACCTCCCTTTTCCTGTCTTTCTGTATTTTGTGCGGTATAAATTTCTTTACTACAGAAATCACTCCTTTGGAATTACTGCCTGCTTATCAGTAGCCCAGAGATTCAGAATACAGATTTCAGTTTTAAAGTTTGAACTGCTTCTTTAAGTTTTAAAGATGGCGAGACTGATTACTGTATCATAATGCTGGAACATTCCACTTAGAATCAAATGCCCTACACTGACAGTTCTCCTTTTCTTCATCATTCTGACTACTTTAATGATCCATCCAAAAATCAAACTAATGTGTATGGTGTCAGGTCACAGCAGGCTTCATACCTTCCCATGATTCTTCTGCTGTAATTTTTATTAAGGACCATTGTGACTCTCTACTGAAGGAGTCCCTGAGATTTTATGAGAGTTTTGTTTGGAGAAGGGAAAATAGAACCCAAAAGGCAAAGAAGTCTTTTTTTTTTAAGATTTTATTTATTTATTTGACAGAGAGAGAGATCACAAATAGGCAGAGAGGCTGGGGGGGCGGGGAGGGGAGCAAGCTCCCCGCTGAGCAGAGAGCCCGATGCAGGGCTCAATCCCAGGACCCTGAGATCATGACCAGAGCCAAAGGCAGAGGCTTAACCCACTGAGCCACCCAGGCGCCCCAGGGCAAAGAAGTCTTTTATGAAGTCGTTGGAGCAATGGGGTATAGCTGAGTATGTCCCTCTTCATATAACCTTCACATTTCATTCCCCATCCCACACTTCCTACCCACAAAGTGAGCTCTACCACTGTGACTCCTATCTTTGACTCTTGATGCTTCCTATGAAAATTTGGAGAAAACGTGTTGATTACTTTGCAAAAGACTTTGACAGCTTCACTTCCATTGGTTTCCACGAATTTTGAGAATGAACTCTCCAAAACCCTAAAGCAGGGATTACTGTTTTATGAGACCAATCTCGAGACTGTCCCAAATCTTAGGAAATTTATGGAATCTCCAAATCTGTACCTGCTTTCTTGAATGGTGTTATCAGATGCCTGTGCCTTTTAGGAAGGGTTTGGAGCTTGTTGAATGGTGAGTCCAGAGCTGGGGAATCATTAGAAGTTACCACCATTCTTTGATTTAACAAACATTTATTGAGTATCTGCATTGAGGCACTGGGGGAGATAGAAATGTGACAGTTTTTTTTTTAAAAAAAGCTTACACTATTAAATGACTAACATGTACCATATTTTACGTACATTATCCCAACTAATTCTTATGACAGCATTTTGAACGTGGGCATATTATGTTTCTCAGATAAAGACAAAGGCTCAACAAATTAAAGAAACGTGCTCAAGATCCTTCAGTTGGCAAGTAGTAGAGACAGAACTGTCTGACTCCATAATATAAAGTCAGCATAATGTAGATGGAAAGGCAATTACTTGGACAACTAGAATTCAAGGCAATATGTGATAATTATAGTAAGAAGAGACCATTTAAAAATGTTGTAAGAGGGGAAACTGGCTGGCTCAGCTAGAAGAGGGTGCAACTCTTGATCTTGGGGGTCATGAGTTTGAGCCCCACGTTGGGTGTAGAGATTACTTAAATAAATTTTTTTAAATGCCATAAGAATTTTTAGTTAAGAGATAAGAACTTGAGTCCCCTGCTACACACACACACACACACACACACACACACACACACGAGCCCCTTCCTACCCACAGTTGGCATAGACCAGAACAACCTAGAAATTCATTGGAATACAGTGTTGCATCTACTTAGGTTAAAAGTTTAAAGATAAGGGGCGCCTGGGTGGCTCAGTGGGTTAAAGCCTCTGCCTTTTGCTCAGGTCATGATCCCAGGGTCCTAGGATGGAGCCCCGCATTGGGCTGTCTGTTTGGCAGGGAGCCTGCTTCCTCCTCTCTCTCTCTCTGCCTGCCTCTCTCCCTACTTGTGATCTCTATCTGTCAAATAAATAAAATAAAATCTTTAAAAAAAAAGTTTAAAGATAAGACCGTTCACTTTCTATTCATGGATACTGTCGCACAATGGGGTATCAGTTTCTCAAATTGCCCTGCTCAAGAGACCAGCTGGGGCTTAATGGGGTCAGGCCAATCGGAGCCCTTCTTACCCCCAGATGGTTTTCTGCTGTCAGGAGCCAATTCTGTTTTCCCCTTCTATAAAATGAACATCTACAAATCTGAAGGATACTCATTTTTCCATCTCAGATGAAGCAAATACTGGTAAGTAGGTGTGGAACAATCTGTTAGCTATGTGAAAAAAAAAATAGGCAAATCTACAAAATGTACTGGAATAAAACCATTTTTCCATATTTGGTAGCAAACTCTAATTACCTTTCACCTTTTGGGAGCTACTTCTCATGTTTAAATCCAGAATCATGTAGTAATGAAAACACATTTTATACAGTACATTACAGTACAATACAGTACATTTATTCCCCCTGTCCCTCTCATATAAGCAGAAATCATTTTCCCCATATTAGAGATGGGAAAAATAAAGGATAATACTTCAGATAAATTATACTTCCAAGGTTCAGTAAGTATCTTTCAGGGATTACATAGCCAGTGAGTTCGAAGCTAGAACAGTAGCCCAGAAGAGACTGTTCCCAGTTGCATGCTCTTTCTACATGTACTGTGGTTTTGCGGTAGGTATGATGTTTGTCTCTTTACACTCTATCATCCGAAGTGACACTCTATGAAGGTGATATCCTTTACCAACTTTGCCCTCAGCAAATCTCACACTAATTCACACATATCTTGGCATCTCTGACTATGGAAGCCTTCCATTTTATGTGACTCTATCTATATTGCTGGATTTCCATTATTATGATTTTCTGTTGTTTTCTAGAATCTGTTATCTTGAATTTGTTATTTTCAGGCTCTTCCTTCTGTCTACACCAGATAATCATATATAGGAAATGACACAAATGAATGTAAACATTGTATCCACATCCAGACACAGAAATCAGTTATTATTTCAGTAGTAATCTTAGAAAGCTGATCCCCAAAAATCACTTCAGCAAAGCTTAGTTCATTTGGGTAAAACACAAATTAAGCAGTGAGTTTTCCAAGCAAACGTTTGAAATTTAGTATCTCCACAGTTCCCAGAAGAAGCAAATGGGCAGATACAGACCATGTATACACATTTGCATCTGCAAATAAGGACAACCGGATACAGAAAATCTCATAGTTTTAAAAGATTTCTTGTATATGACCAGGTTTGCGATAAAAATTGTATTTACCTAAGACGTCCAGCATGATGATTTGATAGAGATAGTGAAGCTTTTTACTACAGTCAAGCTAGTTAACACATCTTCTCTTCCCGTAGTTACCATTGTTGTGTGTGTGATGAGAGTATATGAAAGCTACGTGGAAATTGTATGGATTTCTCTTCTCCAACCCCCACTGTACCATGTTTGGGGACAGTATTTATCTTCTCAAGATAATGGGCATTTATATATTCATGTCTTCTGATGATACGTATTGGGTTTGTAATGTCTTACCAGGCCAAGAACTTACCAGTTGGAGATGGCCTAGAGAGGCAGTTAAAATGGTCACGTTTATGCAAAGCTGCAGAAAAGAGAAACAGAGTTAGGGGAAAAGAAACTCCAAGAAATGGCCTTTTCCATCCCTCTCCCTTTGACTACAGGATTCTACAAGGGCTGCTAGAACTCTGTCTCAGTTTTCCAATTCTGGGCCTTAGCAGATTCAGAATGGAACAAGAAGCTGAGACAGTATTAGGAAAACACGTGAATACCACATTTAGTACTTCCTGTTCATCAGGCGCCCTATGATCTCTTTACCTACAGCCTCTCATGTATCAAGTAACATAACAATCAACGCAGGAGGGCATCTCTGAGGTGCAGTGATATTTCCTCGAAATGGGTATAGGCAGAATTCACCCTGAATGTATTCATTAGTACCTCCCACAAGAGTGACCTTCCATGAGACATTTAGTGCCTGGGAGGTACAACGTACAATATGAATGTATTGCGTCGTTCCAACTCGAACATTTGATGACTTTCAATAAATAATGATGTGACCATTAACTTTAAGAATTTTTAACTTGTCATTCTTCCTACCATCTTGTCATGATTTAAAAAAAAAAAATGGAAAACCTTCAACCAGACATAGAAAAATAACTTGGTTTTCCCCTTAATTCATGAAAAAAAACTTTGAAAAAAATTCTATTATAAGAAACTAAAATACTGAAGAAGACCCAAAATATTGGATGCAATATTCTAACTTCAGTACCTCAGTTTACCTATCCTTAAAATAGGATTAGTAATATTGTACTGCACTTTCAAAGGAGTATCAATTTAATAAGCCTTTTAAAACTCCACTTTGTAATCCTCAGAGGAAAAGGCACTATGTAAACATCAAGTAATCTTATCTTTGTGCCTCATTATCTGAGCTAATATTAACTGTAGAAAAGTTATGTCAAATAACAAAATGGATATTGGAATAAAACTGTAGTTTGATTTTGTTGTTTTACCATTTATATTGGCAAGTGAGGATAAAATAAGCACGAAGGAGGAACACATGGCAAACACTCATTGTATTATGTCACCAAAATTCCAACCGAGAAATAGTATCTAATAATAACACAGCACAGTTCCTGGTTCTGCCAACTTCTAAAACAAAAACCAACTCGGACTGAGCATGCCAGCTGAAAATAAAGTAATACCTTTAAAAAAAAAAAAAGGCTCAAACCTACTTCTAAAAATCGTAAGGCAATTCTGATCATTGGCCAGTAGCATCGTTTTCCACTACTTAACAGCACGTCATTAGTAAAAGTAAAAATGTCAAGAATTTCATGTTGATATTGTTTTCACTTGTAGGAGGTGGTCAAGTGATTCTCTTGTAAGGACAGCTTACTCTCCAACTGAGATGCACGGTTTTGGTGGTGAACCAGGAAGCTTCCATGACTGGCCCAAAACATCAGGCAGCTAAGAAATGGCGCCTGCATCTCACGACCACCTTGTTAACATCGCAAACCTTGCATGTTCACTTTGGACAATCTTCAGTCTCTTATCCGAGGATGAGTGTCAGAGCGTTTGCAAGCAGATCTGCAAAATCCAGTCTGAAGCTCATCCCAGCACACAACGATGAGCAAACCCCTGCATCGGTACCAGTGCTGTGCGATTTTTAATGCTTTACCAACCTTCGTTTACCTCGTTCAAAGCAAGGACTGTTTTATTTATCTCTATTTTCCTTGTGTTAATGCAGGAATGTTGCATATATTTAAGAAATAGCAATTATAATTGTTATTTAGTTGGGACCCTAATTCATTACTCTTATTATAAACCAGATTTTACCCCAGGTTTGCCTAACTACTTTCCTACCTCAAGTTGTCTTTTTTCTTTCCCCTTCCTTCCTTCTTTTCCTTCCTACCTTCCTTCCTTTGCTTTTTTTCCCATCTGCACCTTATCCATAGCTCCATAATTCCCTTAGCAGCTTCAAAAGTTGTCCAAATACCTCCAGCTTTTTTCTCCACTGGGGATTTAGCAACCCAGGCAAGGGTGTTTAACCCTGTGACTGCTTTCTGCTCACTCAGCAAATACTTTAGATCGAATTTTCCAGTGCTCCTGATTGTCCACTGAGCACGGAGGATATTTTCATTTTCACAGCCAGAAGTAGGGAAGATAGAGTAATAATGCTCATTTGCAGGGTGCACTTCCCAGTAGGGGATCCTCCAGACTTGCCTTTTATAATTATAACATTTTCCTCCACTTAACCACTCCCCTATCCTTTAGTTGCTTATCCACTGCAGACAGAAATCCTATTGTTCATACGCTCCATTGAATATTTAAGGTTTCTCTTTTTTTAATGAATCACTAATGCTCAGGTGCCCTTAATAATAACTTCTAATCATCTTCTAGCTTAAAACTCTGCTTCTGAGTCCAAAGGAGGAACAGTAAGGAAAGCTGTTTTCAAGCCATTTTTTTCTTATCATTATCATAAAGAATTTATTAAAGATTAAAATACTAAGAAGTATTTTAAGATGATATCAGAACCACAGATGGCCAACATGACCAAAGACCAGACTGGCCTCAGGAGACAGAACAATCAAAGAGCACTGGGCCAATGGCCAGGAGATCTGGTTTTTAAGTACAACACAATCTCAAAGCCTGGTTTCCTCACCTTTCTGCCTCTAAGAGACTAGTGTGAAGAGGTGGGTGAAATTAATTTACGAATGGTAACACTCATGTAAGATTTTTATACTTGCTCATCCATACATGTTTACATTGAATGAGAGAAACAGAGTAAGACTTTGAAAGGGAAGTCAAGGAATGTTACAGGTATGCCAGTAAATCTCTACAAGGTATCCTTTGACATAGTTCTTTGGTAATATCCTACTGTCTAACAAACATTTCTTTCAGGAAAATTCTAATCTCTAACCTAAAGCCCTCATCATGAAATAACGCCCAGACATCACAACCAATTTGTTTTAACCATAAGTAGGCCACTTCGTGGTCCCTACAATGAGCCCCAAATTATATTATAACCCTAATTAATATGTGCAGTGATGGGTAGACCCTAGCTTGGTATATGATGACCAAGGTTTCCAACCCTTAATTGGCCATTTGGCTACATTCAGCAGTATTTGTTGCCCTTCGCCACCCAAATTACTTGGCTCAAACGCCGTCATGCTATTTGGGTTTAATGCCTATAGAGTCAGAACAATCCAGCCTAATGCTTTCTTGGTGACTAGCTCCAGTTCAAAGGTCAGCAAGTCTCCCAGGACATGGAGGGCCTCAGCACTACCCAGAAGGCACTGCCTTGGATACTTTATAAGAGAAACTGATAGGAGACTTAAATGTGAGGTTCATTTTCTCAAGGATGACTGGTTAGTAAGGAGCACCTAGCTTTTCTGAAGCAAATTCACAGCCTCCGAGCACTGGCCTTAGAAGCAAACTGTCTTCTGACTTTTTTTTCCCCCCCTCAAAGGTGTTCTGGGAAATAAAGCAAGTGGGAGCATAATAAAAATGAGTCATGGGGGGTGCAGGAACCCCCCCTCCCCCCAACTGGGGGACTAGCATTTAGAGAGAAGTCTACTACGGGAAGGTGACTGAAACTGCATTTCCACCGGCAAGTCGTTTTTTCGCGGAGTAAACCAAAAATAAAAAAGCAACACAATGACCACGCGGGACTGTTTGCAGGGACAGACGGGACAGGAGACAGACTCACAGGCACTACGTTCTTCCCACTGCAGATGAATAAAAGAGGCAATGATCTAATAAAAAATTGACTGTTAATTGCTACCAGTTAAGCAGTCCTACTGTTAGCACTATTAAATACTATTTGGACTGAAGAGATTTATTTCACCTTCCTCTGCTTGGAAGATTGACATCATTCCTGGCTCCTACCTCACCCCCCAATTATAATCCACTGGAAATGGGAAAGCGACAGGAGCCATTTAATGTGTCCCAACAAGAGTGAGCAGGAAGAAAGTGCTGGAAGCGGAGGCTTTTCAAAGAAACCGGGGGAAATAGTATGGAGTGATGATTACAACATCTGGGTCTTTTTTTTTTTTCCTCCTTCTTTCTCCCTTTTTTCCTGTATGGATTTGTGTTGTTTCGTTTTTGTTTTTGTTTTCTCATTTTATGGCCAAAGCGTTATTCCCAAAAGGTGTGTTCTTTCAGGTTTATGGCTCTGACTAATGGAATTGCTCTAAATAACATTTTGATCTCGCAAGGTCACCCAGAGTGCTATACCTTTCCTTTAATGATGCAGGTCTGGACTAGGCATTTCCCAGAATTGAGATGGTAATGAAGTCATTAGTTTCTTCCTACTTGAAGCCCTGGCTAGAAAGCAGAATTCTATGGGCAAAGTCTGAGTGGGCTTTTTTCATAAATCTCACACCCAGCTGAGCTGTAACACCTGTTACATTTTCCCAGGAGCCTGAGCCATAAGACCATTTCCAATCTATTTGCTCTTCTTCTTCCACAGGACACCGACAAAGGCAGGGGTCCCTGCTTTCTAAGGCACTGCTAATTGAAAATCTCTGGCTGGTGCAAATGTGAACTCAAACCCACAAGAGTTCCAAATAAGGCTCCAATGATTATTTCCTCCTCTTTTTAAAAATAGCCTTTATAATGCAGGTTATACAAGATTAATTTGTTGGAGGGAAAAATCGTCATTGAACCTCTTGCCCCCAATAAACTTTTACTTTCCATGCATTTTTCTTTTTAAGGAAAGAAAAGAAAGGGGAAAATAATAAAACCCAGAGATCCGCTAACCCTACAGGACCTGCGTTTGTGAGAATTGGAGGGTGGGGGTCGGGTAGCACTAAAGAGTATTTGCTTTTGTTGGTGTGCTTTTAAAATCTTCGCCATGTATTAATTTTGAACACAAGAATGGAGAACAAACTTGAGTCAGATGATCGAGCAAATGTAAAGTGATTACGACGCAGAACAAGTTTAAAAACCTGTGTTCAAAAACGGAATCATTAAAAGAGGAGGACATTTTCCAGTACGGTTTTGAAAAGAAAAAGAAAATGCATCCATTCTATAGAAAAGATGGGCATTTCTGGCCCTCATCGCAGTCTGTGGGGAAGCAAAACAAAACAAAACAACCTAAAAAGCAAGGCGCGGCTTAGGAGATGTTGCTTTCAGATCTCAGAGGGCATTTGATAGGAAAAAAGAGACAATAGAAACAAAGTAGACGTAAACAAATGAACAGGTATATATTCCTCTGGGAGTTAGAGCACCCTAAGAATTTGAGTCTTAAGGACAAAACATTGGGGACCACTGCCCACAAATCAATCATAACAGAAAAAATGACCAGGCTCTTCCTTGTGATCCCACCAACTGCATTCTTCACCCAGATCCACTAAAGCAATGGCCTGTCTCTGAATTCTATACTGTGCTTCACTGTTGTGTTTTGTGGTTTGTTGGGTGTCTGTTGTTTTTCAGTGAACTGTTCGTGGTCGTCGTTGTTGTTGGAGCTAGGTATGTTTACATGCGTCATTCTTAAGGCATGTTCTCCCCAACTGTGCTCTCCCAGGCCGGCAGCTGAGAAGATGGTCTCTTGCTGACAGTCATGAACGGGTGTATGCTTCACTAGGAAGATGGCTACCATTTCATTGCAAGAGGGAAAAATAATGAATAAATACAAATAATAAAATATTTTTATTGAATAAATAAGATAATGATAAATAAAATAAAATAAATAAAACTAATGAAAATAAAAAATAAATAATGAATAATGAAATAGTCAATGAATTATAATGAATAATGAAAAAGTCAATGTTTCATGACCTGTATTCCTATAGAATTGTTTTAACTCTACTGTGAAATCTGTATGTGGTTCTAAATCCGATTTTGAGAAGAGCTGAAACATTTAGAAGCTCTACAGGACATTTATTCATATAGGCCCTACACCATATTTGAATCCACTAAAAATGGATTTGGTTGCCTAGTTATTGAAAAAGAAAACAGGTTCACTGCATAACCCTGAGTGAAAAGCTTTTAAGTTGACCCATATATGAACTGTCATTTTTTTTTTTGGTAGATCAAAAATGGTCAAGTAGCTATAATTTCTTATCTTAACTTAAATACTATAGAGATAATATAAATATGATCTGATTGTGTTATTGTTTTAGATGTACTCTGAAAAGTTACCAGCAGTTTTTCCTGAAAGAAGGATCAAGGATAATTTTTACTTCATTTCTTCTTTGGGTTTACCTTTATTTTTCACTTTTTCTGGAATAATCTCTGGGTTCCCTTTAGAACTCCAGGTTGAAGCTAAAATACTTGAAAAAATGGTAGCCATTCCTTTGGGCATTATTAATCTTCTTCTCAATTCTTACTCCATTTATACCATCCATGGCTGGTGGCAGGGAGGGGAGGGGCGGTGTTCTCACCCATATTTCACCAATTCTGACTTTATCTATCTAAGCTATGGAATCAAACAGTTTAGTAATTTAAGAATCAATTTGGATTAGTGATTAATTTTTGCCCCACTTCAATCTACCATTAAAACAATGTGTCACAATTCTGGTCAGAGAATTTTATGTTACCATTCACTGGGTAAGGGGGTGGTCTCTTTTTTGTTAGGAAAGACGAGCAACACTGATTCTATCAGATATACCTTCTCTCATTTCCCAGAAGTCTGGGTTGCTTCTAGAGTTTTCTATCTACTTTCCACCGCCCACTCCTTTTGACTCCCTGCTTTTTAAGAGACGGATTTCTTTGACTCTGCCTTGATCATTGCCAATTCTTACTTACCCTACTTCCTCCTTTTATTTGGTTATTTGTGTAGAGAACTGGACTTTAGGTTCTCACCTGCCACCTGTTGCAATATTTTCTGACTTATAGTATACCTTACTGGATCAATTTTCTATTTCATATGTGCTAGTGATGGGTATTGGTATTCATAATCTTTCTGAGAGCTCAGAATTTATTGTAAAAGAGACCATTGTATTATTTAGGTGGTGATACTGATCTATATTTTAATTAGGGAGATGGGAGCAAAAATAATTTTAAATCCCACACCATTAAGGGAGGCAGGACGAAGCAGTAAGAAAAAAAAAATCATCAGGAAGATAACATTGTAACCTGGGTGCTGTGACTATCTCTGTGACTTTGAGCATGTCACTTAATTTCCATGGGACTTAAGTCACCATCTGTAAGATGAAAGGTTTTCCAGAGATAGAACATAGTTCCTGAAACCAATAGTACACTATACGTGAACTAACTAGAATTTAAATAAAAACTTGAAATATTCAAAAAGAGAAGAGAGAGAGAGAGAGAGAACATAGTTCTCTCTATTTGTACTTTTGTTCGGCTCTCAATCCATTAATCCACAAATCCCCTTTGAATTCCTACATGGCTCTGGTGTAACACCAATTTTCTACAATGACCAAGAGCCAAGAGTATTTGATCCATCAGCTCTGTGATTCCCAAAGCTCTGGGACTCGGCGGAATCTTGAGTTGCTAGGCAGGGAGACTTTCTTTTCCTTCTTTCCTTCACTGTTCTTCAGTCTTCTAGGCACAAAGGGAACTCGAATCCTGAGAGCTGCCTTGGTGGGTCCAGGTAAACTTGTTTGAAAAAACTCCTCCGAAACACCTGATGGCTTTGACTTCCAGTGTGCTCACTGATGTCCTATATCATATGCAGGAATTTCCCAGTCTCATTCCTCCATAAATTCCAACCCCAATTGCACACCCATGGAATAAGAATGGAAATCAACCTCGAAGGTCCTGATTCAGAATCAAATGGGAAATTTTTCTCAGCTTCAGGTAATAAAAGTAAAAAGGCAGGGTGATCTTTGAATTCTCCTCGAGAAAAATTAAAATGTTCTTTATTAGCTGCTCCAGCGCCCAGGAAGGCATCCCCCTCCCCACCCCTTTTAAAATAAGAGCTTGCCCTTCCCTATACAGCCCTTTTAATACGAGTGAAAAAATTCCAAATTCCTCATTTGTTTAGCCTGAAAATCCCCTGCACATTCCCACAAACTACTTCCTTTTCTCTCTTTTTAGCAAGACTCCCCTCTCTCTCTTTAATGAAGAGAAGTTCAGAGGGTTTTTCCCATGAATAGATGGCAGGCACCTGGGAGTTATGAATTTTAAAGTGATCATTTTCTTTCAGCCATGCCGGACAATGGGCATCTCCTTTTGACTCACTTTCACAGCTTTGAGAGGCTCTCAGATCAGCCACATTCCAATCGGACTGGAGTCAGCTCCGAGCTGTGCTGGACCGCATCAAGGTCTCGCACAGAAAGACAGGGAGCAGATGGCCGGCACCAAGCTCTCCTCCCCCTTTCAGCGCGCAAAGGCAGGCAATGTGGGAAAGCGTTCGCCCGGCATTGCCTATTGATCCCTGAATAGAACCACCGCATGCCACCAGCCTGTAGGTATGAACCTCTGTTAACAGATGGTGAGATCATTATGAGCAATTAATTCCTTTAATGTATCAGTGGGAACATGTTGGAAAGGATGACGCAAGCACTCAGTGAATAGTGAACTCCTCACTCCTGGGGGAGCAAGCGGGTGCTACCTTGGGGGGCGGCTGGGAATATCTCCCCAGGCTGCCTGCAGCCTTATGGTTTGGGATAGGAGCTGGGAACAGACTGCCCAGAACTGAGGTGTGGTTTTCATTAACTAATTGTGAATCCTTCCCTTCCTTCGTGATTAGTGCCAGATTTGTCTCTAGGTCGTTTTTATATACAAGAACTATCCAAAAATACAGAGACGAACAAAAACAATACTTGTCAGTAAGCCCGAGCTGCATGGGGAATTATTTCACAGAAATCAGCAGAGGATCAGGTCATGGGGTCACTTGTTTGCTAAGCACAACTAGAGCTGTGACAGTTCTAAATTTAAAATAAATGCTTCTTTCAACAAAGAGCAGTGTAAAACTATGAGCATCCCAGCGTTTGAGTCTGGAAACTGATACGTTTGGATGCATTATAAACGGGTAGACTTAAAAGAGGGTATTTGTAAAACTATGCATTCACAAATATAGTGAATCTGTGCAAATGAGACATGCAGCAAATCACCTCCCCTCATATAGGTAGAATAATTATTGAATTTCAGTAACAATGCAAAAATGATGACCAGCGGCCAACTGGGAAAAATTGGCACCCTCTTCTTCAGATATTGCTCCGATTAATAATCAATGCATTAATAGCATTTTTACATGTATTTCCTACTTTTAAAAATAATATTCTGTAGCAGGGCCGTTTTCGTTTTACAGGATAAAGAAAAATCTTAGGACACAATACAAATCGTGTGGTAGCCCTTAGATTTTAAGAAGATAGAAAATACAGGGACAGGAAATACTGGCAACTATTCACTTAATTCATATTTAAATGACACATTTTGCTTGTAATTAAGACACTCAGGCAGTGTCTCTGTTCATGAAATTTACATAACTGTACAATAGCTTGCCTAAATGAACAGCAAATGGCAGTTAACCTTGAAGTGTATTATCTTAATTGAATAAATCTGGCTTTAATTCAATAAATTAAAAACAGAAATAATATCGCAAAAGACTTTTTAAACAGACTTGCCATCACCCCCTAAATACAGAGTGGTACTGTTTATAGTTGTGTTGGAATGCTCGGACATTTTCCAGTATGATTTTAGAACTCTAAAAGCATTCTGGTACACTCTCGCTCTTTTTCCATCATTGTTTCCAAAGCAAATCAATGTCACTTTTTGGAAATCATTGATAACAATATCTGAACACTGAATCAGAACTCATAAGCGTGCTTGTTTAAAGATGATTCCTCATCTGGGTTTCCTCTACCTCCATGGGAAATTTCATTTTCCTTTTTTTCCCCCCAATTCTTTATCACTGACAGTTCTATGACATACAGCAGAGACTAAATAGAGGAAAATAGACTTTTTACCTAGGAAAGAGGCATTCCCACTACTTTTTCATTTAAATCAGATTTACATGGACTGCAAATCCCTTCAGCATAAGGGAACTGACAAAAACTGCTGAATTCTTCCCTCCCAAAGTTTGTTGCATTAATCAGCACAGTCATGTTTCAGTGATTATACAGTTAAGGGGAAGAAATCATGCAATATGTTTTTATTTGCATGAAATAAGTTAATGAGGCACCACCTGTGCCTTGTATCGGTTTATGGGGGGAAAAGCAGGAGAACACAGGTGTTCTAAGAGCATCGTGGTAGACTTTACACATTCATTGAAAAACCCTAAAACCTAAAAGCATTTATCAGAATCTACAGTGCCTATTGCCAAGGAAAAACCTACACATGCAGAGACATACATAAAAATTATTGTGGAGAAATTCCTGGTTTCTTGGCTAGCAAGGGAAAAAAAAAAACCCGTAATTCATTCTTTCCTCGTTCTCACAGTGTTTGCTATTGTACCATCTGCAATATACAATGTACATTCTCAGCCATAACCCGTACAGCTAGAAAAGAAGCATTCACACTGTGAATTACCATTTTTCCCAGCATCTAGCTCTAGTCAAAGACAGCACAATAATAAACTAGAAGCTCCTTTGTCTGGTAAACATTGTTCTTCATTACTACATGAAAAGCAAATTGTCTTTGTATGGAAGAAGAGTGGCACATACAGCCATGGGAGTGGGGGGAAGGGACTGGCCTCTCTCACTGACCACCTCACAGACACAGGGGCCACTCATCTCCCTTTCCCCACTCGCCCACCCAACTCTGCTTTCCAAATCATTTCATCCACAGGCCCGTGGCAGAGAGATCTCTTGTTCCGTTGAGTGAGATGCTGGTTCAGGGGCTCAAGGAAGCTTTTACACTGACTGTCCTAATGCTTACATCCACAGATTGCTTTTTTAAAAATCACTTCAGTTTGTCCCTTTATAATGTTTGGGAGAAGTGAAACTTATCAGAGATGTTCTTTTTTTTTTTTTTTTCCTGGAGCTAAATATACTCCACAAGCTACTGTGGGATTTGGGGGTTCTTATGAGCCAGATAAAAGGAAAGCAAACAAAGAAAACATTTGGAGCAGCAGATTAGATAGGTAGGTAGGTAGGTAGATGATAGATAGATAGACAGATAGAATGTAAACATATACCAAGTACCCAGTAACAATTACCATGAAAGTTAAGGAAATGTATACATTAGACTAGAACTACCCATTCAAGGACAGAGTCCTTGTAATGGAAGTTAGTCACTTATAAGAAACTGATGATTTCTGAAGGCTTTTAAAAATCGTTTCAATGTAATACCTTCCAACAGATCTTACAACACAATCAGCTTGCTTGCAGAAACTTTACTAAATTAAAACATCATAAATCTCTCCTCATAAAGAAGGCAATAGGCAAACCCAAGTTCTCATCTGAAATGTCAAAGAAAATTACCCCTTAGTGACATCTGATATGACCCTCAGTGGATCATTTCCTCAGTGTGTTGCTAGAGAGGACTGCCGGGAAAGGCCTTGGAGCACTGTGCTAGATGGGACGTGACGAGTCAGAATCCAATCTGTCAACCCCACTGGACAGAGGTTAGCCGGATGAAATAAACTGCGTGCATATCAGTCCCCAAATAATTCAATTTAGGTATTTAATGTTAAAAAGAAGCTGAGATCTCATCAGAGAGGGGTAAAGATTACTGACGGAAGGAATGTTCGAAGATCAGCTCTGGCCATAAAACGACTGTGTCCATATTGCTGGGTTTTGCAGTATAATGATGTGTGTGATGACTAGTTTCTCTCTCTGCATAAGAGAATAATACTGGGCTCACTGAATTGTCATGAGGCCTTAAGGAAATCACATCACAAACTAACTTCATTAGTTGGCCATATAGTAGGCTCTCAGTAAATGCCAGTTGTCTTTTCAGGTGTAGATTAACATTTGATTTTAATTTAGGCGGAAAGATCCATAATTGCCAAGTAGTGTATTCACAATTATTCTCTTCCTAGGAGAGAACCAACTTTTATTTTTAATGTGTAACACCTGAAATAGCAACGTTCAAGTTGTGAAATGTAATTGTTGTTGTTGTTGTTGTTTTTATTTACTTGACAGAGAGAGATCCCAAGTAGGCAGAGAGGCAGGCAGAGTGAGGGGAAGGAAGCAGGCTCCCTGCCGAGCAGAGAGCCCGATGCCGGGCTGGATCCCAGGACCCTGAGATCATGACCTGAGCCGAAGGCAGCGGCTTAACCACTGAGCCACCCAGGCGCCCCCAAGTTGTGAAATGTAATTGTGACAATTCTTCTCAACTCTGAAATTGTTATTCTGGGATATTCTCAAGTATCTAAAGTTCAGAGCCTCAACCCAGAATCAAGTCGGTTACCCTGGAGCTCGCAACCATATCCTATCTAAAAAGAAACACGCCTATGTATTTTTACCATGCATCACGTGACAGGGCTAGTTTTGACTTAGACAGGCTCATTCTGTGTAAACAAGACACTGACATCACCAAGATACAGAGAGGAATAAACTCAGTCCATACTCATGAGAAAGTGGTAAAAATACATGAGTCACATCAGAAACATCTGTCTTCAATCCCCAGTTAAGGACTTCCCAGGCTAAGGGGCAATTTGTGAATCATATGATCTACTCTCCAATTCAAACATTTGCATTTGTCTTAATTCTACGAAGATGTAAAAGGATAACTGATAGTTTATCTTCTTTAATAAAACTGCTATTCCTTGAAAGTTTGCGTTCGGGTTTCCAAACTGGTGCAACAAATACATTTTTTCCTTTTAGTTTTCAATTTGAACGCTTTCTCCTTAATTCAGAATGACAGCATTTGTTCTTAACTCATAAAACAAAGTATTTACTAGTAGTCCCTATAGTTCTGTCTATTTTTCGCTGTCAGGGAAAACACGTTGTGTAACTCCTCGATGTTTAGACTTTCCCTTTCCAATATTTGTTCTCTCTCTTTTTTTTTTTAAGATTTATTTATTTTTATTTATTTGACAGACAGAGATCACAAGTAGGCAGAGAGGCAGGCAGAGAGAGAGAGGAGGAAGCAGGCTCCCTGCTGAGCAGAGAGCCCGATGTGGGGCTCTGAGCCCCGGACCCTGGAATCATGACCTGAGCAAAAGGCAGAGGCTTTAACCCACTGAGCCACCCAGGCGCTCCTCCAATATCTGTTCTCTTTCCCTTCCCATGGGCTCTTTCTCTGTCAGTTCAAACATATTCAGGCCATCTCAGTTTGGGGCAGTTGTTCTCTCTTGAGGGTAATTTTACCTCCAGGGGGACATTTAGCTATGTCTAGAGACAATTTTGTTTGTCGCAACTGGGTGGAGGGAGGCTATTGGCATCCAGCAGGTACAGGCAGGCCAGGGATGCTGTGGCATGTCGTATGATGCATGGGGTAGTCCCCTCGCCTACCCCATACAAAGGATTATCCAGCCCCAAATGTCTATTGTACCCAGATTGAGAAACCCTGGTCTGGAAGGGGTATAAAACCCAAAGCCCAGTTTTATATCATTTTGTCCCTAGCTACTCACCTAGCCACACTATCCTCTGTGATAATCTTCTTCAAAACATCTCCTATTCCTTATTGTACCCTTACTCCTTAATCACCTGCAATTTATTTTCCTTCTACACAAGTTACGGCAACTGTTCTCTTCCGGGCCACTAACTTCCTTGAATGTTAGGTCTCACTATCCAATGAGTGCTTCCTTGTGCTTTATTTTGAAATCACCGTTGCATTTCCGTTGCCGGCCACTTCTTCCTTCCTATAACTCTTTCATCCCTTGGTACCGTTCAAAACAACGGTCTACAAGTCTTCATATTCGTCACCTTCTTCCGTGTCTTCGTCGTCATCCTTATCACCACCTCATCAATCACGGAGATGGCCAACACCTTATGCCTGACTTTGTTCCATTCCCCATTTCAATCCCCCCTTCCCCCCTTGGAGAGGTTTCCCTGCCTGCCCATCTCGGAGCAGCACTGTTGATCCTCCTGTCCCCTTATCTTGCTTTGGTTTTTGTTACTTCCTGAGACTACATTATATATATATATATATTGAGTTTGTGCCTTGTCTCCCCTGACCCTGTTTCCTCTTCCCGAAGAATATAAACTTGAGATGGAGGAGAGACGGTGCTTGTTTTGTTGACTTCTATGTGATTAGCGCCTGGCACTTGATTACACATGCGTATTTGTGTAATGGGTGGTTGAATGAAAGAATGGATGTGTTTAGGGGAAAACCCCCCAACCTTTGAAGGGCTTCCTACCTGCCAGGGCTTTGTCTAGTGCAGTGTCCAGTACTGGTAGCATCTGTTTCTGAAAACTCTTTCCTTTTTTTTTTTGTCTCTGAAGACACTGCTCTGGGCTGATACTCCTATCTTCACGGCCTGTGTAGGCAGATCATGATCATGTGAAGGAGGCCTATGACGTCTCCTCTCTCCACTTGGCTGTTATTAAGATTGCCTCCTCAAAAGCATGCCATCCCCTCGTTCCAGTGTCCCACTGAGTGACCCTGATGAGGTTGTGTGTGTCGCACCACACGTCTGTAGAGCCGGTCGTGTCATGGGTCATTCTGATGACCAAACACGTTCTAGGCCATGCTGTTGTTGGTGGATCCTTCCATAAGGTGTACCATTTGCGAAGATCCTGAGGGAGGAAGAAACCTTGAATATTCGGGAAAGTGAAAAAAAAAAAAGCTGTGTGCTTTAATGAAGATAATGAAGGGCATAACAGTGCTAAAATATGATTGTGAAGAAATTACCACTGGAGGCCCCTTTATGTACATATTTGGTCATATACTTGTCTAAGACACGTGGACAAAGAAATTCATGATGAACCGAGGTTCCCTTCATGGCTGAAGTGCTGTGATGTGGTAATCACAAGCAACTCTGTCTAAATAAGTCACACCTCATCGGATCGTACCGCACTTTCCTGAACTTCACAGATGTGTGGTTTGTTTATTTATTTATTTATTTTTTTACAAATTGGACGTTTGTGGCCACCTTGCCTTGAGCAAATCTGTTGGCACCATTTTTCCAACAGCATTTGCTCACTTCATGTCCCTGTGTCACATTTTGGTAATTTTTGAAACATTTCACTTTTTTTCATTATTATTTCATCTGTTATGGTGATCTGTGATCAGTGATCTTTGAGTTTACTATTTTAATTTTTCTGGGATTCCATGAACCTCACCCATATAAAGCAGAGAACTTAATAAATGTTCTGTGCTCCAACTGTTTCACTGGCTGGCCATCCTCCCATCTCTTTCCCTCTCCTCAGGTCTCTCTATTCCCTGAGACATAATAATATAGAAGTGGGCCACTTAATTACCCTACAGTGGGCTCTAAGTGTTCAAGTGAAAGGAAGAGTCACATGTCTCTCACTTTAGATCAAAAGCTAGGAATGGTTAAGTTCAGTGTTAGGAACTCATGTCAAAACCAAGATAGGCTGAAAGCTAGGTCTCTTGTGCCAAACAGAGAACTTGGGTACGCAAAAGAGAAGTTCTTGAAGGAAATTAAAAGTGCTACTCCAATGAACACACAAATGATAAGAAAGTGAAACTCTTACTGCAGATATGGAGAAAGTCTGAGTCGTCTGGATAGAAGATCAAACCAGCCACAGCATTCCCTTCTGCCAACACCTAATCCAGAGCAAGGCTCTAACTCTCCTCAATTCTGGGAAGAGAGGTGAGGAGGCTGCAGAAAGAGAATCTGAAGCCAGCAGAGGTGGGTTCATGAGATTTAAGGACAGAAACCATCTCCATAACCCAGAAGTGAGAAGTGACAGAGCCGTGCTGATGGAGAAGCTGTAGCAGGTTCTCCAGAAGATCAAGCTGAGGGAGTTAATGAAGGTGGATGCACTAAGCAATGGATTTTCCATGCAGATGAAGCAGCCTTCTACTGGAAGAAGTTGCCATCCAGGACTTCCATAGCAGGAGAGGAGAAGTCAATGCCTGGCTTCAAAGCACTGGCTGACTCCCTTGCTGGGGGCCAATGCAGCTGTGACTTGCAGTTGAAGCCAATGCTCATTCACTATTCCGAAAATCCTCAGGCCCTTAAGACTGTTGCTAGATCTGCTCTGCCTGTGCTCTATAAATGGAGCAACAAAGCCTGACGGCGGCACATTTATTTACAACATGGTTTCCTGAATATTTTAAGCCCACTGTTGAGACCTATTGCTCAGGGGGAAAAAAAAATCTCTTTCAAAGTATTACTGCTTTTTGACATTGCATCTGGTCACCCAGGAGCTGATGGAGATGGGCACCAAGATAGATGTTGTCTTCACGCCTGCCGAGACACCATCCACCCTGCAGTACACGGATCAAGGACTGTTTTAGACTTTCAGGCTTTATTTGAGAAACACATTTCATAAGGCTGTATCTTTCATAGTGATTTCTCTGATGGATCTAGCCAAAGAAAACCGAAAACCTTAAAAGGATTCACCACTCTAGGTTCTATTAAGAACATCCATGACTCATGGGAAGAGGTCAAAATATCAACATGAACAGGAGGTTAGAAGAAGTTGACTCCCACCCTCATGGATGACTTGGAGGGGTTCAGGACTTTCATAGAGGAAGTCACTGCGGATGTGGTGGAAACAGCAAGGGAACTAGAAGGGGAGCCTGAAGATGGACTGAGCTGCTGCCATCTCGTGATCCAACTTGAACAGGTGAGGAGGTGCTTCTGATGGATGAGCAAAGGGAATGGTTTCTTGCGGTGGAATCTACTCTTGGAAAGATGCTGTGAAGACTGTTGGAATGGCAGCAAAGGATTTAGAATATTACCTAACTTAGTTGATAAAGCAGTGGCAGGACTTAAGACGACCGATTCCAATTCTGAAAGAAGTTCTACTGTGGGCAAAATGCTATCAAACAGCATCACGTGCTATAGAAAAATCATTCCGAAAAGGAAGAATCAATCAAAATGGCAAACTTCATTATTGTCTTATTTTAAGAAATGGCCAGAGCGCCTAGGTGGCTCAGTCGGTTAAGCATCTTCAGTTCAGGTCATGATCTCAGGATTGGGAGATTGAGAGCCCCTCGTCAGGCTTTGTGCTCAGTGCAGAGTCTGCTTGAGATTCTCTCTCTGCCTCTCCTTCTGCTCCTCCCCTTGCTTGCATGTACTCTCTCGAAAATAAATAATTAAAATCTTAAAAAAAAAAAAATGGCCACAGCCTCCCCAGCCTATAGCAAATACCACCCTTACCAGTCAGCAGCCTTCAACATGGAGACAAGACCCTCTACCAGTAAAAAGATTATGATCTGCTGAAAGGCCAGATGACAGCATTTTTTATCAATAAAGCATTTTAAATTAAGAGTATCCATTTTCTTAGCCATCATGCTATTGCACACTTAGTAGAGTAAACATAATTTTTATACGCACTAGGAAACCAAAAATTCATTTGATTGGTTTTATTGCAATATTCGCTTTATTGTGGTGGTCTGGAGCTGAACCCACAATATCTCTGAGGTTGTCTGCGCTAAGTAAATAGATGTGGACGAATGCAATAAAACACATACTTTTGATGGAATAGAGTCAAGAGTGGTGCTGGTCATTTTCTAAATCGGTTCTGGGCCCGTTCCTGGCCTGCTCTGTGCCGTGGCTTGACAACCCAGTCCCTAGGTGGCTGCCACTTGCAGCAGCTGTCAATGGGAAGATGGGAGGAGGGAAGGAGAGGTTGGTTTTCCTTGTTCCCTCCCGCTTTGCCTGTCATGAGGACAGCTCCTTCCTGGGCCCAGATGACCCCTCCTCCCTCCAGGCCCAGAAATGGGAGCAGGTTCTCCTATTGCTAGCTTCTGGAAGGCTTCCCGTCCCTCTCCTCCCCCCATCAATGTCATAGCTGCCAAACTAAGCCTTCTGGACAGTCTCTCCATCTGCACCATTGGGGATGAAGTGTCTCCAGTTGGAATCTTGTCCCATATTCAGGCATTCACTCTGCTCTTGTGTGTGTGTGAATTAGGTATCTTTTGTGTATGTGCAAATTCTGCGAGCATGATTTTCCTCTCTTTTTAAATTTTTATAATTTGCAGCTTTCTTTATTTTTATATTATCCTCTGATGCTGACATACTAACTAAAGGTGACTCATAACTGCATTGCAGGGTGTGTGTGTGTGTGTGTGTGTGTGTGTGTGTGTGTGTTTGCCATCAAGCAAAAGATTTTATTTTCACAGTATGAAAGTTGAAAGTATTTAAACAATATTTTAAAACAAAAAAGTTTTACAAAAAACTGGTTACAAAACTTAAACTCCCCTAAATTAATCTATGAATTTAGGTTTAATCTAATAGAAATATTATGCAGTTTGAATGGAATGTTCTCGTTATTTAGGCCTTTTTTACAATTTAACAAAGACAATCAAAATTCACTCTGGTACACATTAAATTTCTTGTACGGAGTTCTAATACATGTTCATGTATTTAAAAATGGCATACAAAAATGCTCATGCCATACAAAAATGGTCTTTATTGTTTTAAGTGTTGGTCTCCATGCCAAATTTTAATGATGGTTAAAGTAATAGTGGACTTTTTATTTAAATCAAAATACAACACTTACATTATCTAATTCTAGAGGGTCCAATGATGTGAAAAAAATGTATTCATAAGAATGATATTAACTGAATCTTTATTTGAAAATATTTGAAAATACTACCTTAAAATTATGCTAGATCTACTTGAATAAGAGCAATTGCAGCATCAATTAAATTACAGTAGCTAAACCAAAAAGGGACAAGTGAAAATCACTGCAAAGACAGAAAACACATGCAGATGTTGTGCGGTGGCTGTGGGTGCTCAGGACGCAGCCTGGGAGCTGAGTCACACCTGCAGGTGACCCTGGATCCCTGTGCCCTCAGTGTAGGATCCTCCTCCCTCCTGGGGGGCCTGATGGCTCAGGGACCCCAGGACACTTGCAGCCTCTGTGGGCTGTGGGAGGAGCAGTGGGAGCAAAAGGGCCCTTGGGAAGGGCTGGCAGTTGGACCGGGCAATGGCCAGCATTTGCCTGCGCGATCGTTTTCTTCTCTCAGCTCCCTGAGGTTTCTCTCCATCAACAGGCTGCCGTCCAGCTTTCTTGGGCTCTTTCCTCGTGGAAGGATCTCCTTTCAATGGTAGAGTCTCTCTCTCCCGGTCTTTGCCTACATCTTCAGCCATCTCCTTGCAGAGGCTGTGGATCTGACTTGTGCTGCTCGTGGAACTACACATGTCGGCAAGTTTCTTCTCGATTCCCAGCATGTGTTTCCTCCTCAAACAATTTTCTCTGACGTTGCGTGATGTGTTCCTGACGTAATCCGGGCAGAATTTGAAGCTTCAGCTTCAGCTGCTGAATCTCACTGTCAAGCTGTGAATTTCCACGCTACGAAGATGCTTCCTCAGTTTGGAGTCTTGTTCTTTGTCCCGTAAGCTCTTCATCCATTTGCTTTTCTTCCACGATTGTCTGGCTACTTCTTGACTTTTCTCTTCAGTACTTTGAAGGGACACAGTGAGGTCAGCATCATCAATGATACTCTTCAGGTCAACTCCTGACCGACGGACGGGGTGACGTCCATCTTCTACTTCCCTCTTTTGCTTGACTTCCCAGTGTATGTGATCTCTAAGGGCATCAGGGAAGGGGGAGATCCTCCGCGGGTATCAGCCATGGACATTAGCTGGCTGAGTTTTTCTTCCAGGACCCGCTCCATTCCTGCATTCAGCTGCTCCAGCCTTCCATTCTCGTCCTCCTTTTCCGGGACTCCCTCCTTCCATCTCGAAATTTCTTGTTTAGGCTGTTCAGGATTTTTGGGAAAAGTATTTTCATTCAAATCATCCACTATTTCCTCCTGAAGTTGTTCTCCATCCTTCCCTGATGCATCGAAGCTGGGTTTTTCATCAGTTGCTTGGAAAATTCTAAGAGGCTGGCTTTTCTCTGCCTTTTCCAGAAAGTTCACCCGGCTTCCTGCTCAGGTTTGTATTCATTGCAGAGAAGCACCAGTTTGTAATGTGAGAGGATTGTCCTCCACCCCAGGTGGCCTGAGGGCCCCACTGGCCGTGTCATCGGTCCCATATTCTCACACCTTCCCACAGACTTCATTGCAGGTAGAACACCTTATGCCTAGTGACTTCACACTTCTTAGTGTCATCTCTTTACTATCAGAACCAGCACCGCGGTAGATACCGGGATTCCCAGGGAACTGCGCAGAGGCCTGGGACACGGCTCCAGCTTTCAGAAATCACCAGCAAGGCCCCGCCGGTGCTCCAGGACCAGCGGGAAATGGATGGGGAGGCAGGCGGCAGGCCCTCCGTGGCTGCATAGCACTCCAGCCCTCTGCCTCCGATGTCCTGGGGGCCTCAACGGACAGCTTAGAACCCCGGGGGATGTTCCATCTCTAAGGCAAACGAGTGCCAGACGACCAGGGCTGATCAGCTGGATTAAAGGAGCTGGGGAAAGGGAGACCCGCGGGTGCTAGAAACAGTTCTCCCGAACGTCGCCCTGAAATAGAAGGTGATCTCACACCTGCACGGGCAGACGTGGAGGTGGGCGGAGTCACAGCAGGGCCGGCCCAGGCCCCTTTCTGTGCACGAGAGCAAGTCAGGGCAGAGCGGTGGGGCCCCGAGTCTGGGCGAGCCTCATTTTCCTGCTTAAAGCGTCCTTCTGCCGCAGGAAGCCTGGTGCTGCCCACAAGGTTCCGGAATCTCCCCCTTCTAAGGCTCTCTCTCTCCTTTGCATGTGGTCACTGGAGGCAGGCAGGGGACCCCGGCTGAAGGGTCTCCCCAAAGGTATAAACTAAGAGACCTGGACTCCAATCCTAACAACTCAGGAGAAATCAGTCACCACTGACAGGCCTTCTAATGTCATGGATTTCCGGTAGGGTCCGTGCGCCCTGTTCCATCCAAGTGTTCCCGGAAGGGGGTGACTCTGCTTCAGAGGTGACACAGTGGCCTGGGCTCCTTCCCTCACGTGGCCTTCCGTCTGCAGCCCACGTCTCCCACGATGGCCTCAGGGAGGGTCCCCGGTCCGTGGAGTCATCTTCAGAAGGGGGCCTCTGGGGAGGGGAACGGGTCCTTCTTTGGGCTCCGCTTGCCACCTTTTATTTCACTAAACCACACTGCGGTATCTCCTCGGTAGACCCGGCTCAGAGCCCCCTTGTCCCTCCCCCAGGAATCTGACACGAGCAACTCGCCCCCAGTCCCTTCACTGAGAAGGACACACGACAGCCGTCAGCCGAGGCCAACCTGGGGGTCCTGAGGGGCTCCACCCGGCTGGAGAACCGAGGCTCTGACCAGGTCTGGCTGTGCAGGGAGGAGATGGCCCAACGCCCACAGAGGGAGGGGGTTCTTCTTTTTAATTAGATTATTTTTAAAAGATTTATTTATTTATTTGAGGAGGGGCAGAGGGAGAGAAAGTCTTAAGCAGACTCCACGCTGAGCAGGGAGCCCAACGTGGGGCTCGATCTCTCAACACTGACCTCAGGACCTGAGCTGAAACCAAGTGGGACACTCAACGGACTGCGTCACCCAGACGTCCTTTAATTCGACTACTTTTTAAGAGCAATTTGGGCTTAAAGAAAAACTGAGTATAGAGTTCCCTAGCAACACTTTTGTTTGTGTCCCTATCAAATGCCCTCATGTCACCTCGTACCCTCCCACTTCCTTTGTGAGGTTCTCGCGGTCAATGCCACCCTTCCCATTTCCTTGAGAAAACAATTTATCAGTTATGATTTTTTTCAAACAGTGAACTATACTTAAGAGCAATCAGGACGGGGCACCTGGGTTGCTCAGTGGGTTAAAGCCTCTGCCTTCGGCTCAGGTCATGATCCCAATGTCCTGGGATCGAGCCCCACATCAGGCTCTCTGCTCAGCAGGGAGCCTGCTCTGCCTGCCTCTTTGACTACTTGTGATCTCTGTCTGTCAAATAAATAAACAAAATATTTTAAAAAAAGAGAAATCAGGACAAAAAAACATATTCCAAAGTATGAAACTTAAATTATATGGAACAGAGAAAAGGACCAGTTCAGGGAAACAGCCGTATAACTAAAAGAGACGTCATTTGCTTTTTCCTTCTCTATCCAATTAGGTTTCCTTCTTTAAACTTTTTTTTCCTTCTTCTGATCCATTTTTCTTCTATCCAGACTCTTTGTCTTTAAGGAAAACTCCAATGGTGGGCAACAATGGAAAGAAATCATGCGTAAAGTGAGTTATCAAGTGGGATTTGAGAGAAAAATAACTGACGATTGGGGATACCAGGCGAGACAAAGATAAAGACGTTCTGGGGCACCTGGGTGGCTCAGTGGGTTAAGCCTTTGCCTTTGGCTCGGGTCATGATTCCAGGATCCTGGGATCGAGCCCCGCATTAGGCTCTCTGCTCAGCGGGGAGCCTGTTTCCTCCTCTCTCTGTCTGCCTCTCTGCCTGCTTGTGGTCTCTGTCTGTCAAATAAATAAACAAAATCTTAAAAAAAAAAAAAGACAAAGAAGTTCTGTGTGTGTGTGTGTATGATATATGTGTGGTGTGTGGTATATGTGTGGTATATATATGGTATATGTGTGG
Source organism: Meles meles (assembly GCF_922984935.1). NCBI lineage: Eukaryota > Metazoa > Chordata > Mammalia > Carnivora > Mustelidae > Meles > Meles meles. Next base: position 145,446,210 of record NC_060070.1, read on the forward strand.
GGTGTGTGGGTGTGGTGTGTGTGTGGACCAGCGTGTGTGGGGTGTGCATGGTGTGCGTGCTGTATGTTGGTGTCGGGTGCTGGTGTGGTGTGGGGTGTGTGTGATTGTGTGTGCTGTGTATGTGGGTGCATATGCCTGCCCACAGTAGTGTTATGTACCCTGGAATCTGAGCTTCAAGAATATTCTTAGACATCATCTGCTTCTTACCTTTTCAAACAGACATGGCCCAGCAAGGACTAAATAAATGAAGATGATGCCATTTATATGGGCAAGACGATTCATAGATTATTTAAAAACCTTTGAGGAAAAACAAGCAGGTAATGTGAAGAAGAGTAAGTTGAAGCCCTTTGGAAACTATAAAACATTAGACAAACAATAAATTGGTGATATTGACAAATAACGACTTGCATTTTTACTAGGCTTTGCATGTGCAGATACACTGTGTGATTTAAGTAGTATCATTGGGACCTCTTATGTCTGAGTGGGAAGTCATTCTAGAGACAAAATGAAAGGGAAAAAAAATGCTTTTCTCTTTCTGATTTGTCCTAAGAAGTTTTTATTTGGAGTTTTTACTTTAAAACTTTTTTTTTTAAAGATTTTATTTATTTGTTTGACAGAGAGAGATCACAAGTAGATAGAGAGGCAGGCAGAGAGAGAGAGAGGGAAGCAGGCTCCCTGCTGAGCAGAGAGCCCGACGTGGGACTCGATCCCAGGACCCCGAGACCATGACCCGAGCTGAAGGCAGCGGCCTAACCCACTGAGCCACCCAGGCGCCCTGGAGTTTTTATTTTAAATCACTGTTCCTTTCTAATGATCTTCTATATTAATGTATTCGGACATTGAGATATTGACTTATATTCTGCTGAAACCAATTCTTATATTTGTCAAACTATACAATGAATTTAATTGATTAAGGAATTGACCAGTGGGGAACCACGGGTGTCTCTATTACTTGGGTGCATTTTAGCACATTTTCAACTGAGAAGGATGAAAGAGGTATTAGAGACCACTTGGGAATCATTAATAATCACATACATTTAGATCAAGGAAGTAGAATGTTAACTTTCAGAGAAAATAGTCAAAATTTTGCCATGTTTTCTTGGGAAAGGGACAAGAGGGAGAGCCCAGAAATTTGGTTATTTGACTAGCCATTCACACTTTAAGACTGATCCTTACAGAAATCGCTTGGTTTGCAAAATTGTCAAGGGACTAAATGACTTAATCAACTTTTTCATTTTTATCTGCAGTCAACCTAAGCTTATTATTATCAAGGCACTCAAGTGAAAGTGATGGTCCCTGATTGAACAGAACATTCCACTGGGAACAACGTGAGTAGCCTTCCCCCTCCTGGGAGGGGATATTCACAGGCGTTGCAATATTCCTTTTCCACCTTCAACCTCTGTAGGTAGAAACTTAAAAGCCATTTTGAACATCATTCATTATCCCTTCATTCTTGAACTGGGAGTTGATTACCTTTCATTTAGGAGGGGACACTATCTTGAGAAATAATCCTATTTCTCTAAGGTCACATACAAAGTACTTAATGTGGGGCTAAGAAGAGAATTCAGACCTTTGGGTCATAGTTTGCCTTCTGCTTCCGTATTTACATAGCATGATATTATGACTAAGACTGTCCCCACCTTTGAAAAATAATGAGATATTATTGACAAACAAAACTCTTTTTGTGCACATTAAAAATCTTTCCTAAATAAAAAGTGGCTGTTTTTGAAAGCAAAATATATTCGGACACTCAAATATAGCAGTGGTTTTATGTGTTTATTTTTTTAGTTGGAAAGCTTCTCTGTTTAGTAAGAGCCCAAACGAATGAGTACATTCCTCAAAGAGACAAACGAAGGTAACCCTGATTGTTTTGTTGACTTTGCTAAAGGCAATGGCCCAAAGCATTAGTAATTAGAGCCCATTTAAAATTAATTTAATTTCAGGAGCTCCACAAACCCATAAAATCAGACACACACAAAATGAACAGCAACAGATGCATTTTTGAAACCACTGGTTTTCAAAGTGAAAAGACAGACAGTAGAAGGAAGGAGAGCACGAGAGAAAGAAAGGGGGTAGGGAGAGAGCCAGAAAAGAGAAAGTGCGTGTATTAGGCTAAGTCACTGCCTTTATAGCCCAAGCCCCTGTTTCAAAGACAGGATTCCCTCGCTTTGTAAAGTTCCAAGTCGCTGAACCGTCATTCTGTTTCTCCCCAGAAGGTAGCCAAACTGGACTGAAACACGTGGAAATGCATTTCTGGGCCAAAGTCATATTTGTATGCATTTCTTAAAACAAAATCGGAGCTTCTGTGGACTAATCCTCACATCACAGAAATTAAGCAACTAAGTTTCTGCAGTGACGTGCAAGCCGAGCTTTGCGTTTGCGGAAGCATCACCGCTGTTCATTAGTTGGAGACACAGGCCTTCAGATCATCAAACGCTGGTGTTTGGGGAAGTGGTGGATCTATCTAAAGACTGGTTCCATTCTTATTTCAAAGGAAGTATGTGGAAACGGACTGGTCGAGATGTGGGTAAGAACGTCATCGGCAGTGAATTCCAAGAGTAGAGCGGGAGGTAACATGGAAATCGGGGAGCAAAGAACCTGAAGACAAAGAGTTTCTCTCCACGTATGCCTTTCTCTTGCTAAATATATCCTTTCCAATCACTGAATGACCCAGCACTAAAAATAAAATTGCCTTAAAAAGACACATACCCCTCTTCTTGAAAAAGACTTCAGAAATGACCCAATTCTGTGTCTGGTTCCATACAGTGAGTTCAGCTACACGCCCTTGGCAGTGATTTTTGTTATCTCTAGCCAGCTCGCTGTAGTTGAGGCAGACAAGACTACTGTTGGAACAGACTAATTCATGGAAAGTTCTTCTAAATCCTAATTCCGTCCTCTTGAGCAACAGAAGACACGATATTGTGCTCCACCAGCTACAAGCTATAACGTGGCCGCGAGCCTTGGAGCTCTGGGGTCCGACGGGCATAGGTTCATGCCCAGAGCTGAAAAGGACAGGTTTGTGGATATAGGTAGGTTACACAAACACTCTAAGCTTCAATATCCTTATGCCTGAGGCATAATAATAAATATTTCCCACTTCACAGGATTTTAGTAAGGGTTATTCCTAGCACTGAATAAACGCATCGATAAATTAATGATTGTCACAGAAAGGCATAGACTTTGTAGTCAGATGGGCCTGAGTTCAAACCCCAGCACCCCTGTTCTGTAGCTGTCCACCGGCTCATTAATTTCCCTGAGCTTCAGTTTTTCCAATGCTAAATGTCTGCCTCAAAGGGATTTTATAATGATTTAATGAAATAAATGAAAGTGTTAAGGACAATGTCTGTCCCTAATTTTTTTCATCATCATCATTGTCATCCATGTACACTCAATGTCCTCCCTAAAGCAAAGAGCTAGGAACTAGTACGCTCCCACCACTGTCAGAAACAGTACAAAGAATAGTGCGCGGTCTCCCTTGACCCAAACACGATACAATTATTAACGCAGTCTAATGTTGTATTTGCCTCTTTTCTTTCAGCCCCTCAGAAATAAGAGTAGGAAAGGGGAAATACAGGCTACGGGATCCGTTGGGTCTACCCCACTCATTCAGAGTGAGTCAGTAAAAACACAGCACATCCAATAAGAATGTTACTGGTAAAGGTAGGCCGCATGATAGCTCTCTTTAGAGAAAGACATACTTCCACTTAATCCATTTACCACTCCATTAATTGTTCTGCCAACACTCGTCAGGTGCCTACAAGACTGTGTCAGTTATAAGCCCGCCCTACTCTTACGGTTTAGTGGCAGCTAGCCTCCTAAGAGCTACTCAATCGAATCCTATTTCTCATCTTAAAATGGCCTCTAGATGTTTCATTCCACATAATCCTTCATGCTCCCCCAGAAAGGCAGAAATGATCTGTTTCCTCAAAACCCAGATGTCGGCTTGAAAGGATGAACTACCTCCTTCAAGATGGCGGCCCATGAAAAGGAGGCTACACCCCCAGTCCCGACGTAACTGACCAGCATCCACATCATTTGGACTTTTTGTTCATCTGTAGAGTGAGGGCACTACACTACGTAGCCTCAGGAGTCCTTTCCAGCTGTCTAGTTCTGAAACTGTAGATTGCATCATTCTATCGATTACAATTTCCTGTAGAGCAAACAAGGCTGCATATTTCACTACGACTATATCTCTTGGGTCATTGAATGGGCTCCCAGACTGAGTTCTTTTTTGAACTCACCAATATTCAAGAGGAAAGTCAAGAAACAGGTGACCAGCCTCAAAAGAAGCTCTGGCAGCACACAGCCTTGCTTTTCCCCCACCACCAATCTCCCCTCCCGCCTTTAATTCTTCCAAGTTCTAGAAGCACATTTTGTTCGTGTATTTTAAAGCCATGGGCATCAAAGGAGGCTAGGCTCCTGCCGGGTCCCAGAGGTTACATGTTCATTGGCCTTAGCCAGTCGTCATGATTCCAACCCCCTCTTTGCCAGTAACCAGTTTAGGAATGGGCAAATGGCCGTACTTCTAGACAATCAGAGACGAGACATGTAACATGCAAGGAAATCCATGAAGTGGCTTCCGGAAAATGTTTGCTCGCTGTTAAAGAGGCGGATAGAAGAGAAAGCTTCCTTTTGCTACCCCTGCCCTCAGCTGTGCTAGGTAAAAGCCTGGAGCTTCTACAGTCTTCTTGTGACCACAAAAGGATAAACCTCCGTAGAAAAGTAAGCACACTCAGCATAGCAGAGCAGAAAAATGGAAAATTCTCAGGCCCTTCTTGACTGTTCAGTTGCTGAGTTAACTCACAACCCCCCGCCCCCCACTGAAACCACTTACCTCTAATCTACTTGTTATCTGAGATGTATTTAAAAAAAATAGTCCTTGTTCAAAGCTGTACTTCCCAAACGATAATGCGCGTATGAATACCACGTGTCTTGGGTTAAAATGCAGATTCTGACCCAGAAGGTGTGGGCTGGAGCTGTGGATGCCACAAGCTCCCAGGTGAGGCAGATATTGTCAGTTCGAAGGCCCAGCTTTGAGGAAGAAGGGCTTATGTCATTTTAGACAGATTTTCTGCTCTTAGGAGCTGAAATCATCCTAAATGCTGCAATCCTCAATCTTGCATTCTTACTCATCACCTTTTACCCGTGTTGATGAAATCCAATTGAGGACCTGAAAATTTTAACATTAATTTCAGCGGCTGTTAACCTGCAATTTCATGCTTTGACTCAGTTCCACACATTTCAATACCCCACCATCTCCAGCACCTTCTCATTCTTTTCCACCTTAAATAAGGCATTCATGGCCCGGGCACCCAGGGTGTGACAAAGGCGCCTGAATGCTGGGTGCATTCGCCCTGCTCCACCTCGGAGAGCTTGCCAGCACACCTGGCCCAAAGGTGAAGCAGCTGCGTGCACGTTGGTTCCTTCCTTGCCATCTCCAGCTCTAAGGGGAAATGCTTGAGCGCTTTTGCAAATCAAAACCTTTTCATCCTGAATTTGGTGATTCACCCTGAATGGCGTCTTCTTGGAAAGTCTGTAATGCGCTATTGTGTAAGATGGGTAAAATTGGCCTGTCTCGTTGACAACGCGTTCCTTCTCATGCATGGCTCAGGGCTGGGCTGGGGGAGGTGAAAGACTCACAATAAAAAGCGTTCTTTACAAACGGCCTCCCTCCCCTGTCCATGCAGCCTTGCCCCCGTACCTGCGTGGGCGGGGCTGTCTGCACCGCGGTTGGTATTACTGCCCCCTTTGTTCATTACAGAGCCTCGGGAGGAGAATTAGGTTTCAGCAGGTATGAAGATGCTGCTTGTTTTTAACAAGGCAAGTTTACAAAGCTTCCATACTTTAAAAAAAAAAAAAAAGTGTGGGGGAGTCAGACATTCAAAGGCCATGCCAAATTTGCTTTTCCTCAAAGTAGGGAGAGACAAAGGAAATCTCAAGCATACCTCCCAGATACAAAGAACATGTGTTTACCCTCCAAATTCAAGCTGAGTGAACTCAGCTCATTATCCCAGGAGCTGGTCACTAATTCTACCCAGTTAAAAACAAAACAAAACAAAAACAAAACAAACAAAACCTGTAGTCCCATTCAAATAGTGAGGTGTTATCTTTGCATTCAGGGTTGACTAACATTTCTTTTAGTACCAGACAACTCTACACTATGACCTTTAATGTATATTATCTTATTTAATCTTTTCGACACTGTGTCAAGTAGATATTTGGATTAGTAAAAGTCCAGAATCTGATAGTGCCTATTGAACCTAAGAGATTTTTATAAGAGGGAAAGGTAAGATTGCTTTGGAAAACTATGTTAAATGGCACTAGGATAATTTTAAAGCGTTAATACATTTTTTTTTCCCCACGCCTGCAGCAGAGGTCTCCTTGGCTCCTGCCTCATAGTATGGTCATGGTCTTTGGGCACAGGACTAATAAGCAGAAAATTCCGGGTCCCTTGAAGCACCGGATTTATAACCCACAGCTACACGGTAGGGACAAGACTGTTTGGGACGGGGCTTTGTAAGTAGCGACCGAGAGGCCAAGTCTAGTGTGGCTCTCTTAAGCATTGTTCATCTGGATTAATGCCTGCTATTTTTAAATGTAGAAATTTTATGCAAAAATCTGAATTTTTTTATTCTCCAGAGAAGTCAGATCTTTCTACACGGGGTCATGGGACAATAACTTGATTGCTAAGTAGTGAGAGCTCTTTATTTGGGGAGGTGGTCTCCAGTTGGCACACTGAGGCTCTTCATGCTCTATCTACAATGTAGGGTCCAACATCACTACCCAATGCCCACCACCACACCAAGCTTCCTCAACCTTGGAACTATTGGCATTTTGGGGTCGGATAACTCTTGGTGATGGCGGGTGCTGTCCTAAACATGGTGGAATGTCTTGCAACATCCCTGGCTCACTAGATGCTAGTAGCAAGTACCCTCTACACCAGTAGCGACAACCAAAAATGTCTCCAGATAATAGCCAAATGTCCCCTGGGAGGAAAATGTCCTCTGGTTGAGAACCACTGCTTTCTATCCACCCAACTCTCTTCATTCATTTCAGATACTAGCCAAGCCCTCATCCACATCACGGAATGGATCTCCTGCCACCTACAAATAGTCCCCCATGCCACCAACGATAGAAGGTCTACGAATACACGTTGATTTCCTTCAACGTGAGGTTCCATGTTCCCATTACAATGAGCGTCAGTCTGGGGGAGGTAGCACGTTAAGTATCAGTCACTTACACCGTGGAGTTTCCAAATCCTTTCTTAAGGGCAAATTTTCACGGGAGAGGGGTCAGGGGAGCATGACTGTCTTCAGGTCCAGGAAGGCTGATAAGGGAAAGTGATTTTCAGAAGGCAGGGAAGAGAGAACGTAAGGAATGGGCTACAGCGTTTCCTGAAGCACCAGCCCAACAGGCGTCCACCTGAAACAAAGCTCTATGAGGATCACCTGTGCTCATACTGAACTCTGCTGCTTTGAGTGAGTAGGAGAAAAAATGTTCACAAGGCCACCCCCTTCCCACCTTGCTTAATGATGCATCTCATCATATTCTGATGAAATCTGGACGCAATCACAGTCTTGTTTTAACAAGTTGTTCTGGCAAGGGGTCTTTCTCCAAGCTCAATTTCTCATGTTGGCAACATGGCTAAGAAAAACATACCCATTTGCCAGCTCCCCTCATTGTCCGCCCTAATTAGAGGGAATGCTGCTGCTCTTTTCAAAATGGCTGAGGAAGGCAAAGGGGCCCTGCCAGGAGGGTGGCCCTCTGCAGGAGCAATTGCTTCAAGTGTCCTCTTAGCAGGAACATCAAAATCTACAGGGGTCACTGGGAGGACTTTGGGACCGGACAAACCCAACCTTATAAGTTGTTTATAACTGAGCGACCTCAAGAACCTCATACACCAAAACCTTTGGAGTGTGGCTCAAGCAGTACCCAGAGAAATGTATAGAGTTAAAAGAATATATTAGAAACCAAAAAGTTGAAAATGAATAAACTCAGAAAGCTATACACAACACAAAGATCATTTTTTAAAGTAGAGGGAGTGGATAACAATAAAAGAAGATATTAATAAAAACAAGAGTCAGTAAAAAAACTTTTGACAAAATATGATTAAAAAAAGAATTCAAAGTAATAAATAAATGACATTAGATATGAAAGGGGGCACATAAATATACTTACAGATGAGAGATTTTAAATCCTAGGACACAAGAGACCCTCTCTGCTCAGTATCGGTCAAACCCTACCTGGAATGTCTTGCTTATTTCTGCACAAAAAAGACAAATGATTCTCCCACAGTATTCTATGCATATCCCTATTATAGCACTTATCCTGGTATATATTTTTCGTTTGTCTCACCTGCTAACCCCAGAGCTCCTTTATGGAAGGGAATAGATCTTTATTTCAGAACACTAGCTCTAGACATGTCTGGCACACAGTTAGTGCACAATAAATGTCTGATAAATGAATGATTTCCGGGAAGAGGAACAGGCTGAGGAAAGGGCTGAAAATGTCTTCAGGAAGGCTTAAAGGAAACAGGGGTATCCCTAAAAAAGATCATTACAGAGACACTATACTGGCCTTCAGCAATGTCACTTGTCACAAGGAGGAAGCATTCAGTTCTCCTGTGGAGTCTCAGGAAATAGAACTTAGATCAGTGGGCACAATAGGGATGAATAAGATCCAAAATGGCGGAAGAGCCAATTGGATTATTTGACTTCATGAAGGTGCTTTCTTTCCCAGAAAGTTTCTATTTAAATTATTTAAAGGTAAGAGGTAGGTCTTGCTTCTTTTAAATTAATCATAAACTTTTCTGCCTTTCTTCCCAGATAGCATCCCCACCTCACCCCAAATCACCTATACAGAACACAGGACTCTACGCAGTGGATGGTCATGGTATTCTAGTGAGCAGCTTCTTTTCGGCCAGCTTCAGGTTATAACCATGTACATCCACTTACCATATCTCCATCAGATTTCCAGTTTCTGAAATAAACCTCGTCAGGTTGGTATGAAGCCCGAACTAGCAAGGCTAAATATTCCACTGAGCTGCCTGCCAGACGCTGCTAGTATCAACATTCTGTTCTTCATTCCGAAATGCAGTTTAAAATCAATCGGGCTTTTTCCCAAATATCATGCCACCTGTTTAAATCCTCCTTTCCTCCATGCCCAGCATGAACATATTTCTCCAAAAATTGGAATTGATGACTTTTCTTCATCAACTTCATTACATATAGAGATTAGACTGACTTTTTAACCTGATCACACCTCACCCTCTATCTGCAAGGATTTTGTTCTTCAGGCAAACAAACTCTTGATACGCTCACCTAAAGTTATATTTTCTATGAATACCACTTTCAGACAAGGAATGCAATTACTAAAATTGCATCTGGTATTGGTAATTACTTAGGTCTATACCTGTGGTGAATCGGTTTCACACTAGAGGAAATGCAAATTACTTTAAAACCACGTGGAGGAGTATCCTCAGAGATGTTTATTGAAAATCCTACAGCACAACAAACCTAGAAGCTTAGAGAACTAGCAAAAGGTAGGGAGCCAAAAATTTTTTTTACTTGTTCAAATTAAAGACAGTGCTGTGTGTGTGCGCCTATATACATTTATAATGTAACTATATATGAATATGTAACACACACTCATTATCTAGAACAGTTATGGTTAACCCCCTGCAGCAGGGTCCTCAGACTGTTTGCCTGGAATACCAATGTTGCTGGAATATCCATCTCTGTCCTCCCCAAACTGGCTCCGCCCAGTGCCAAACCTCTTGGGAGTACATGAAATATGAAGCCAATGTGTCTGTCAATTTCTTGGTTTCCTATTGAAAACCACAATCACGGGGCGCCTGGGTGGCTCAGTGGGTTAAAGCCTCTGCCTTCGGCTCAGGTCATGATCCCAGGGTCCTGGGATCAAGCCCCGCATCGGGTTCTCTGCTCAGCGGGGAGCCTGCTTCCTCCTCTCTCTCTCTGCCTGCCTCTCTGCCTACTTGAAATCTATGTCTGTCAAATAAATAAACAAAATCTTAAAAAAAAAAAAAAAGAAAACCACAATCACTAGGATAAAAGTTAGTTAATAGGAACTTATGTTTAATAAGCCACCTTAATGAACAGCACACCAAACTCCCAGGTGTGTATTGGCTGAAGAAATGATGAGCTTTCTGGAGTTGACTTCTCCTTAGATATGTTCCTTGATACAGAACCTTTCTATCTACCCCGGGATCTTGCAGTGAACATCACACACAATCTACAAAAATCACAGGCAAGTCCATGGTTTTGTCCCAAACTTTGTGCTCAATTCCTGGAATTAATTGGAAAGATGCTGCTTACTCTTCAGTTTGAATGAAGGGGAAGGTGAGAGAAGGTGGATGCTCTGTTTTTCTTCTGTCAGTACAGTGATCTTTATCTCATTCTTATTTGTAAGTTTTTGATTTGTAAAATCCTCTGGTTTCCCTTGGAATCTGTGTTTCTAATCACTCCACTGTACACACACACACACACACACACACACTTTTCCAGAGTGTCTGCTGTGTTATACCATTGTTTTACTAATGAAAATACTTGGCAATAGTGTGAAGTAGATAGGTTTGCCAATAGGGAAATGATGAATTGATGAAGAGAAGAGAGGAGAAGAGAAGAGAAGAAGAGGGGAGGGGAGGGGAAGGGAGGGAGGGAGGGAAGGAAAGGGAAGGGAAGGGGAGGGGAGAGGAGCAGAGGGGAGGGGAGGGGAGGGGAGGGGAAAGATAGATAGATACCATGTACCCTCCCCTAGAGTTAAGCCCTAAAAAGCTAATTTGCCTGATAGAAAGGAGAAAGACAAATTATTTAAAGTGGTCTGTACTTTCATCAGAAAGTGACCACAGGGTACATCTGATTTTTTTTTAGCTGCCCAACATCTGAATCACTTTCCTAGAAATTAGACAGCATTACCCATGTTAATCTTTACATGAGTCATAGCCCATCTCCTACTCTACAGAAAGCCCACTTGTCTGCCACCTCCACAAAACTGGCCACCGTTTGTGGCATACAAACTAGTTGTTCAATCAGACCCCACTACCGAAGAACTAGACCCAGTGGCCATGATGTAAAGATGCAGGGATGGTAGAGATGTATGCTGCCAATTATGTCCCCATGACCACTATGGTGTTGGAGGCTGTGCCAGCTGGAGCTCGCACCACCTGACAGAGTTAGCAGCATCCTCCCCAGGACTTCTCTTGTTCCCACCCAACTAGCAAGCATCACTCTCTAGCCTTCCTGGAAATTCCATAAGACAACGAATATCTTTTTCTTTTCATTTTCTGGCATTTCTTTGCTATTACTACAAAGCTCTCTCAACACAATGCATGTGCAGAGTTTAGAAATTCAACAGAAGTAAAAGACCTATTAAAAAAACAAAACAAAAAAAGCAACCCACCATCCCCTGCTTGCTCTCTCAACACCTTACTGCTCAGCTATGTTCCTTGGAGGCATCTCTTTCAACCGCTTTGTGTATTTCCTCTGGAGTTTATCTCCATATTCCTCAGTAATTACCCTGGGAGTCCTGGATTTATCAGTGTTAGATACCATCTGTTGACTTATTTTTCTGCTAGATGAGGGGTGGGTTCCTCCACTCTTCTCTACCTGTCCTCACCAAATCCTCCAAATACAGTCATAGAGAAATTTTATTTAACCCAACATGGAGTGGTCACAATTTAAGGTCCCAAGAACGGCCACATAGTACTTTCTCCCATGCGGTCAAATTTTGTCATACTTCTTGAGACTTACATGGTTTTTTCATACCAGTCATTGATATCATGTCAAATGCTTGATTGTACAAGAATTTCAGAAGCCCCCCCCCCCTTTTCCCCCCCAGGTGTATTATCATATCAGATAACCTCCTTGTGCCCTCTTTCCTGGGGATCTGATGTTTATCTGGCTGCTCTCCTTCCAGTTGGAAGTTTTTCTCTGATGTTTGCAGGTCTTGGCCATCTGTTCATAGAGTGATGCCCTAAGACTGATGGGAAATCCAGAGTGCATGGGAAGGCCCAGACCCTTGCAGGTTTTTCTGGGGGAGAAAATGGGGAGAAAGTATACTCTTTACTGGTGAACTCCTAAGTTAATGGACAGTTTTTTGTTTTTTTGGTTTTTGTCTTTGTTGTTTTTGTTTTGCTGAGGCTGTTCAATGCCTCCAGAGCAGAATCCCACTAATCTCCCTCACTAGGGCATAAACCTAGATGCTGGCCTTCAGAAAAGCAAGCAAGGTTTCATGTGTTGTGGGGCCCAGTGTGAAAAGAAAATGTGAGCCCCTGGTTCCAAAAGCAGGAAAAATGCCATCAAAGTTCCTAAAATATAAAGTGTTCTTCTGAAGTCTCTCTCTCAATTTGTCATGGTGGTTTTTTAGTTGCTATTTAAAGTTCTAAATTTTAAAAAATTAAAATTTTAAATTATTAGCATAATTTTTACTGCTCATCTTTATATCATGCAATGCCAGTTTTAAATGCAAATATAAAGGCATTTAACTCTGAAGCAGAATCACTGAAATTACACAATTTTTATTTCCTAGGCATATACTTGCATATATACATATTTTGTTCTTAGCCAAAACAATGGAAATGCTCTACAACAAAATATAAATAAAAATCATTTTCATTTCACTCCTTGATATGTATGCATTCTACTAAACTTTCCACCTTCATGATGAATAAGTTAGGACTGAAAAGAAAGGCTCTATGGGTTGCCCTATCTGTCCTTTTGCTTCTTTGTCATTGTTTTCATTGTAGGTGGTTTTACAAACACAGGAAACAAACAGGGATAAAAAGGACACATGATAGAGTTCCCTGGTGGTCATGTTTCTTAGAACACAACTGCCTTTTTTCTGCCTTGAAAGTTCTGATTTGAGCAGAAAGCGCAGTGTCTTGGTGTCAGCTTACCCTGTGCTCACTTTGAGTCTTGCTAGACTACCACAGGTCTGGGTCCACTAAACCTCTGTGCTCATGGGCATCACAAATGCTACAAATGGGCATGCCCCTTATAGGTATCTCCTCTGCTCACATTCATGCACCAACATCCCATCAAACCTCCCTTGCAAAACACAAGCTCAAAGATAAAATGATTAAGAATTTCAAAATGGCAGCGATGTTAAATCAAGCACAGGATCCCTCTGAGCACTGGGCCCTGTGACACCAGCCCTGTGTCTCATGAGTCATTATTCAGACTTCTACTCAAAACCCTTTTTCCAACCCCTGGCTTCACCCTTGCCTATGATGGTGTTTGGTTTCTCTGAGTTTGCAACCTTTCATGTTTGGTTTTTTCAGAAGAGAAATCTCTTCTATGTTTAAGAACTATACCTGCAATGTAGAATAGATCCACGAGGCATGTGCAAAACAGCCACAACTGTTAAGGGTCTCGGTGTGACAAACATGAGTCGAAAGTCAAGTAAGCTCCTATAGCCTGAGTGGGGCAAAGTGGGGTAGCAAGGGAATTGGCCAGAAGCGGATATGAAATTCCAGACTAGTTAACATCCATTACGGTTTAGGAAAGTAGTCTGTTATTGACACATCAGTTTTTTTAACTGAAGACTATTGTGTCTATTAAATGACATTTTGCACTTTAAAAATTCTCTTTGTTAAGTCTGGCACTGTGAAAATTTGTGATTTCCCCAAAGTGTTTTTGTCCATGTAATGGAAAATAATGCATTCTTGAATTTACAGAGCTGGCATTGAACCCTGGTCCTGGCGCTCCCTGAATGTAGCTATAGATAAATTATTTAACCTCTCTGAGCTTTGCTTTTCTCTCTGTAAATAATGGAGGTAACAATATCTGATCTCACACCACAGTTGCAAGATAAAACAAAGGTTGAAATTATAACATGGTGCCCAACACATTCTCAATACACAAAGAATATTAGTTTTCTGCCTTGCTTTTGATATGATAAAAATCTCTTACAAAGTTATATAAATGAACCAAATATTAAATTGTGAATGATAGAGGGTCAATGGATATTTCTTATCCCCCATGGACAACAGATAATAGATGATATATAGAAACATAGTTTTCCTTATTACACTAATGATTTGCATTTATATTTGGGGTTAAACATAATGTGTAACAGGCTTTCATTTAAACATTGTACACATATAAATGTGATCAGATTTGAGCCAGTAGAAGTAATGTATTTTAGAGGTGGTTTTTTTTTTCTTTTTTTTCAGTTTTATTTATTTATTTATTTATTTATTTTTTCAGCGTAACAGTATTCATTGTTTTTGCACAACACCCAGTGCTCCATGCAAAACGTGCCCTCCCTATTACCCACCACCTGGTTCCCCCAACCTCCCATTCTTAAGGAATGCTTCAGGTGGTTCTGCTGCTGCTGTTTATAGTTATTCCATATCAGGTCCCTAAACAATCACCATCGGGGCCATGCAGTGGTCCATTCACAATCCACGTCAACACGGGGTATCTCCAAGCATGTCTTCTGTGCTCGTACACTGGATGCATCTTAGATCGTCCCTTCAGCAACTATGGTTTTGTTTTTTTCACATTAACTGTCATGCTTGCCGAGATGCTAAAGAAATGACTTGAGAACCTATAAGGGTCTATATAATTGGCCCAAAGTTTAGAGTCAAGCAGTGCCCTGAACTCCCGTACTTGTCATGGTTCCTGTTTAATCAGAAGTATAAAGCCCTGTAGAAATGGCATGAAGGTACAATGCATATTGAACACAATGTAAAATGTCCAGGAAGGTAACAGCACAAACTTACACCAGCATGTAATTAAGTGCCAGGTATCTAGTACTAAGAGTAAACAATGTGAGAAGTGATCGCTCTGGATGGTGGAATTTGGAGGAGAAGACCAGGATTTGGTTAGGTATAGAAGAAGCCATTGCATAATTATGCGACCATCCATTATATCCCGGAGGAAAAGCTTTAATGATTCTCAAAATTAGGAGTATTCTTGTAATACATATTCCTTATGCACGGCGAACTTCGCTTTTGAGCCTTGTTTTGGTGTTATAGAAATCTCTTATAGAAATGATCGCTTCAAGTGCAAAGAATAAGGAGGAAGGAAACACTTGACTCTCGGTGGAAAACATGAGAAAGTTCACTCTGCTCTTGTCTTCCTCCATCTGCTCTGCAGGAAAATAAATGCCCTTGGTACTGCAACTAAGCTTCTTCAAAAGAATTTGGGAAAGGAAGAGGAAAACTTTCCAGATGTTCCAGTGCTTCCAAAGGCAGTAGGAAATGTATATCATGCCTTGCCAGGGAAACAGTATACAAGTAAAATCTGAGAGGATCTCCAGGAAAGAGTCCAACCAAAAAGACCCAGAAAACCATGATGCAAATCAGAATCTCTGCTTTTAACTTTTGACAAGGGTGTTCCAGCATTTACCCATGATCGCCTGCAAAATCATGACCATCTTTTCCATACATTCTTGGACCCAGGACTGGCCTTAATAATAGAGGAAGTGACCAGCTATGAATCTGAGAGCAGGAAATGTTTCCCTTACCACTTGTAATTGTAGTTCCGTCATTGGAAATTCCTATCTTTGGATTTAGATTTGTTTTTATCTCCAACAGCCCACAATAAAGCTTTAATGCCCTTCAGAGGGCTATCCAACGTTGGTATCAGCTAAAGTTCAGAGAGGTGCACTCCACTCGTTCTTTAAATGAGAGCGTAAATTAAAACAAATCTCAAAGTCGACTGCAAACCAGACGAACAAAAGGCCCCGAAGGAAGCAAAGGAGTATAATCGAGATAACCACGCATCTCCTTCCTCACTATCCTCCCTAGAGATGGCCGTCCATGGAGCGCCTCTTAAAACACCAAAGATAGACTTGCTTCACTTTCAGCGGTTAGGCTTGCCGGCAAGTATTTCCTAAAGATGTCTTGTTCAACAATGAACCCATTCCACTAACAAACTAACCAATAATCCTTTTGTTACCACTCACTCTACAGCTGAAGAAACTGGGCCACCGAGAAACACTTGCCTCGGATTGCATGGGACAACTACCCAATTCCCAACCCCCTGAGAAGAGTCTCCCCAGAGTGAGGGAAGCGTGTCAGGATGACTTTCCAGTTCTGTTACTAGCCCTTGCTTTGAAACAAGCTTTCTCAGCACGCTGGTTTACACAGAAATACGGCTCCCATTGTGTGTATGCATAGAATAGCACAGGAAGTAATCTTTTTGTTTTTCTTCGTGATAAACAAAAATAGCCATGCCTACATCAATGTAAAGTAACAGCTCACATTTTTTCCAGTCTTTGGGTTTGCTCTTAAAACTGTCATCTATCAACAGCAGTTGGATAATTTTTTTTTTTTTTAATGGACTGGCACAGATGACCTTGTCTTTGACTCCCTGGAACAGACAGTATTTTCTTTGGTTGAGGACCAAATGGAAAACTGTGCTTGCTTTCTGAGACACAGGAGCTCTATTTTGAGAAGGAATCAGGCACCAAGGGACACGGCTAGGGTTCTCAGGGAAACCTGAGTCAGATAAGCCCTTTCTTAAATCCTCAATTTCAGCCAAAAATAAACTTCTCTAAGGCTTAAGTCAGCATGAAATGTGTGATGTACCTCTCCCGTCCAGCATCCTTATACTTGATGGAGCAAACCTTATACTTGATGGAGTAAAAGAAAGGAGACTAAGGGGGCAACAGCCTCTGAGAGGATATTCATGAAAATCAAGAGAGGTGGAAGATGGGCACATAAAGAAAGTTGAAGGAATTAAGATTCTTACATTGGAAAACGGCAGCCATTGGGGTGAATTAATTTCGGGGTACGTACAGGATGAATAGTTGCAAGATGCCATCTGATTGTCTCTAACAAGGACAGAGCAAAATTTTACATGTGAATTGCTGTCACTATAATAAAATTGTGGAATGAGGAAAGTGTAATCAGTTTAATCAGGACTCATCTGATCGATCTCTCTCTCAACTTATGTGCCAACATATTAGGAATCAGATGCCCTAAAGAATATGAAACAGATCCCCGTGTGCAGAATTTACATAAGAAATTTCTGAGAACTGGTTGTGTGACTGCTGAACCTTCTCAATTACTTTGAAAATATAAGAGGATGGACATAGAGAGAAGAAAACAGTGAAGAGATTGTGTGGAGATGGTTATGTCTTGAGTGACATATGTCTTGAGTGATTACGTCTTGAGTCTGACCACCCAGAAAGGAATGGACGGGAAGGGAGAGCCTCCTCGGTCAAGTCAGCCGAGACACTGGGCTTCCATGGGACCATCTGAAGATCTGGAAATGAATTTTCCTGCCTCATCCCTGAGAAAGCAGAAACATTCCAAGGAGGAAGGACAGAGGTGCTACCGGGATGGTCTACATTCTAAGTAAGGAGTATGTAAATTATCCCAGTGGACAGGGGTTTGCAGAGGGGCCCAAGGAGTGAGATACTAGAGATTAAATCCATTAGAACTATATTCTGACTTCTATTTTGTTATGAAGATTAAAAAAAAAAAAAAAGACATCTTGGCTCCACAAACTAAAACAGAAATGAAAGATTTAAGTAAGCCAAAAAAAAAAAAAAAAGAGAGAGAGAGAAGTAAATAACTTGATTGTTCTTAGATTTGTTCAGAGCAAGGCAAAAAAGAAAAAAAAAATCAGTTATAAACTTTAATGTAAGGTGCCACACTACTGATAGAGAAATTAAGAGTTGTGATGCAAACCCAGCTGTCAGACAGGTAGAAAATATGATATAGCTCTTGAGAAAAGAGAATGCTCCTGGAACAGATGGGCGCACCTCTGAGCTTTATAAAGCATTAACTAGCTGTTTAAATAAGTCCTTAGCAGATGTTTTCAATGTAATTTTGGAGGTGAAATGGAAAAAAACAGAGTCCAAGGCACAAGGGGAATTGATATCACAAATAAGAGACATCCTTGAATTCAGAGAGCAAGTTATTGTCAAAAGTTTTTCTTTTCTTTTTTTTTTTAGGCCAGTCTCAGTATTTGTAAAATCGGAGGGTATTACCCAAATCTGCAATTAAAATAATGTATATTGCAGTATTAGCCTTTAAAGGAGTAAAGAAGCATATTTAAAGAAAAGGATGGGTTACAGGGGAAGTTACATGATAGAGACAGCTACACATATGAGAACAAAAAGGCAAGCAAATGCCCATATTTGCGCTGTGATACGTATATAATGTGTGCATATAATGTACACATTAAGTAGGGAGGAGATAATCACAAAAAGAGACAGGAAAAGATGCTCCGAGGTCTGTGCTGAATATATTATGTTACTGTGTCAAAAGTATGTGAAAAAAGAAAAGAGCATATTGCACAGAACATGAAGGGAACTGTGAGTTTTCTCCTAAGACGGCTCACGCACATCCATATTTAAGTAGATCAGCAAATGTTTCTCAGGCATCTCTAGGTGCCACGCAGTGAACCTGGTGACACCGAGTGAGACAAATAATGCCCGGTCCCTACCCTCGGGTACCTGGTCTTCATTTTTTAAAAATATTTTTAATATAAAATATTTAATATTTTATTTATTTATTTGACAGAGATCACAAGTAGGCAGAGAGGCAGAGTGAGAGGAGGAAGCAGGCTCCCCGCGGAGCAGAGAGCCCCGATGTGGGGCTCGAACCCAGGACCCTGAGATCATGACCTGAGCTGAAGGCAGAGGCTTTAACCCACTGAGCCACCCAGGCGCCCCGCTGGTCTTCCTTTGAGAGGCTGCTGTTCTATTAATACCTTTACCTACAAGTGCTACTTCACCCAAATCTTTACCTACCAACTTGTAGCCATAGTAGAGGGGGGAAATGATGGAGATCCAGGGAGACTCAGACCCCAGCCAAGAGGGAGGCTGGACTGGAAAATGTGTAAGATATGAGACCATCACTCTGCTGGGATGGAGACCCGTATATCTAACTACTCAGCACGTTCACCTCAACACATGGACCGCATAGCATCATTTAGGGTGGAAAGAGAGGACAAATGGAGAGAGAGGGGGAAGACAGCATCCATGCCCGTCAGGTCCAGGCATGCAGGTTGAGAAGAGATGGGGAACAATCCAGCACTGAAAGACACGGAAATGTGTTGAGGAAAGAAAGGATTAACCCATTTAAGTCGTTGTTTTTGACAGAATTCACATCATTCGATGGGTCATGAAATCCAGCATGGTGGTTTAGAGCAGGCTTTTGTCCCCAAATAACCCAGGAATAAGCCACGGCTTTGCCAATCACGAGATTGTGTAACTTCTAAGGTTTGTTTTCCTCGTCTGCAAAATGGGAATAAAAACCGCACGCCCAGAGCAGTGCTGGAAGAATGAAATCAGATAATGCACCCAAAGCTCGTTTATCATGATGCACGGACTAACAAGAACTCAACAGATGTTGTCTGTCATTACCCTTACTGAGCCTGCTTACATTTATGCAACTGCCCCACTTTATTGCGTAGCTCCGTCTACCCTTCTGGCCTCTCGGGGTATCTTGTTTGCAAGGTTTATCACCCCTGCATTCACCAAGTCCTCGTTTTTTCTTTTTAGGATTTTTTTTTTTTTTTTTTTTTTTTTTTTTTTTGTCAGAGAGAGCATAAGCAGAAGGAGAGGCAGGCAGAGGGAGAAACAGGCTCCCTGTTGAGCAAGGGACTCAGGGACCCGGGACCCCAGGATCATGATCTGAGCCCAAGGCAGGTGCTTAGCCGACTGAGCCACCCAGGCGCCCCTTCGCCAAGTCCTCACCGAGCATCTGTTCTGTGGCAGACACTGTGCAGGGGCTCCAGCAGGGGGTGAGACAGGTCTGGTTCCCACCCTCACAGAGGTCAAAGTTTGGGAGAAGAATTACTCTAGAAGTGTGACATTATTGGCGACATTCTTGACATCAGAAAATTTCAGAAGAATCCTTCCAAGACTCCTGGCGGCCCAAATAACTCACAAAATGGAAGAGAAAATCTCCCCTACGGGAAAGCCAGAAGGGGAAGAAATGAGCCTGAAAATGGTGAGCCTGAGACAGAATGAAACCTGGTCTGAGCGAAGTGTTCTGGATTAAGTTAAGTCTGATGACCACAGACCTTGCTCTTCCACACGCCACTTCTCCAATGGCTCTGCTCTTCTCTACCTTCCCTGCTGCTACTTGAGCTCCTGGATCATCACCTGCCAGGCACTGCTTCTATAGGCTCTTTAGTGAGCTCCCAGTTATTCGCCCAACATCCCCTGACGGTCTTGCAAGGCTTTCCCGAGCATCTCTAACCCTCCTGCAAACTCTCCAACACCCTCCTGTTGCCCACAGGGTAAAAGCCAATGGCTCACCCTGGCAAGCATGAACCAGGCTCCTCTTATATGTCAGGTCTTGCCATTTTCTTGGCCCAGATTTTTACCCTGTTTTAATTACTTAAAGTCTTCAAAATGACAACATTATCTCTCACCTGTTTTTCCACACACCGGCCCCTCCGCCCAGAGTACCCTATCTCCCTCTGTTGGGCTCCCTAGTATTATCATAGATCCTCAGACCTCGGCTTTAGGAATCTTAATGGCTTGTCCCATTTCTTTGTTTGTTTCTGTGGATGGCAAATTTAATGTCCTGTATTTTTGGGATCCTCACATCTGTAATATTGTATAACTCAAAATAGATGCTCAACGAAAAAGTATCTATTTTTTTCATGCATTATACCTTTTTTTTCTTTTGTTTTTATATATATTTTTTTCCTTACAGACCCTTGTGTCGAGGGCTTTCCGCAGATCACAGAGAAGGAGCTGCTTCATGCATTTTATCTTATTGGATATTCATAGAAACGGTGCCTTTTAAAAACTATGTGAGATTGGCAGAGCCCGTTTGGGATTTTTGTCCTGTTGTCAAAGGATAAAGCCAAAATTAAGAAATGTTCAGAAGTGATGGTCCAGGTAAATAGACATAATACAAGTTGTTTCTTAAAGTATCTTCTTACTCTCGCTTCTACTAGTCTGAGTAGACCCCTGAGTAGAGGGCTGAGAAGCAAGAGAAACGGACTGAACAACAAAAGTAAGTAATACAGCAAGAAGGCAAAAGAAGGAATTTGTGGATGTAAACCAATAAACAAACTAGATCATGCCCCTCAATTTTTTAGTCATCTTCCAAAAAATTTCCTTCTAAAGAAGAATTTCCTACATGGTTTCCCATTCTCAAACCGAACACAAAACCTTCCCTACTTTTTGATCTACCTACTATGTAAAAACTTTTGTTCTTTCTCTGTTTGTGATCCTCAACTTTAAATTTCCAAGATGACATCAGGTATTCAATTTAATTATAAAACAAACCTACAGCCCAGGTAGGATGTTGCCGACAGCACTGATGTCTGGTGATGCCCGGAGGATCCAAACGGGGAAACAAGATTGCTTTAAGCCACATCGGCTCTCCAGACAGTGTCACTGGTCACGGGTAGAGAGGCAAATTCACGAGCGGCATTGTGGGAGTTAATGAATGGCTGGCCAGATGGTGCCTGTCAGAAGGTGTTGACTCTTTAGACAACTGGGACAGTTTCCTGGGAGTAAATGAGAAGTGCCGTAGAAACGGATTGCATCTCAATCACGCAGAGGCAGACAGACCCACTGCTAATGAAAATAATCACACAGCCAGGCATATTTTTTCCTCTTTTGAGTTTGCTTGTTTGTGTCACATGGTAGGACGTGGAGGAGGATCTCGCTGAAGATACAGTTTCCATGTTTAGTTATGCTATGGAGAAAATAGGAAAAGCTACCTATCAACTGCATATTTGCATTCTTAATTAGGAAATATCGAAATACGACAAGGCAAAACTCTGAAATAAGGGGAAAGCGCCTAGAATCAATGAGGGCATTCCAGGTACTACAACATGAACTGTTTGAAAAGACAAGCTAAAATCCGAAGATTTGCAGATGTTGAAAGATGCTCAAACGGATAGAGCCCTTTACTAAGGGCATGCTCACATCCTAAATTTCTGACATTATATACTGAAATTAACCCCTTTTACCAACTTGACCGTGTTTATTTGTTGCCTTATTCAACTGGTGATATTTTCCTACTACATGCTCTCTGACATCTTTGATGGGCAAACCCTGATGCTAACCTTTTAGCAGATATGACCAGGAGAAAACTTCATTGATGTTTTTTGCTGTTATCAGTCAAAATTACCTGAACATATACTTCTGCCTGCTGTGTCACGGTTAGGTTCGGGCATAAAATCAGCTAAATAGATACTGTCACCGAACTCTGGGCAGGTAGTTGGGTGTGAGTGAGGAAGTCAGCAGGCTGGAGAATCTGCTTCTCGTCAGCTCTGTGACCTTGGGCATTTGCTTAACCCTGGGTTTCCTGTTGTAGGAAACGTAGGTCTGATTAGATGAAATGAATGTAAAGACTCTGACATGATGGCCGGCATGCTCTCACTCTCACACTGATTCCTCCTCTTTCCTGACTACAAAGCACACTCAGTTGAGTTCATTCATTCTTTTCATTTTCATTTTTCCATTCTTCTTATATTGCAAACTCTGGGTTTGCCTTTGACCTTGCTTCCATCCTGAACAGCCCTCTAGAGCTTCACCGTTGTATGCAGAAATTTGTCTTGCTTTTTACTAAATAGGAAGCAAGTACCATATGAGTACAATGAGGATTGATATTAAATATCTTACTATCATTGTTTTGCTCCTAGAGTCACTCCCCCCACCCCTTGGCAGAGGTTGATGTAATGGGTTTTTCCATTATAATTCTCTCGATGTGGGGGATTGAGAATTTCCTGGGGGCAGACATTTCCTGCAGAATTTAAACAATGCAGTCAGCAGAAATAGCTGAAATTCCATATTTCAAGCCCTGACCAAAATATGTGTCATTTCTTCCTCTTTCAAAGATGATTTTTCTTTAATTTGTTGCTTGTGAGACATGCATCAGATTACATGCATACACACATTTCTCATTACATGGGGTTACCCTTTCATTCAGCCTCCATCTCCTCCTGCATGAGAGGCTAAAGGTCAGGATAACAATAGCATATTTTTTCTAATCTCCAATAGACTTAACAATGAAACATAATAAATAGCAGAATGAGGAAGGTTTTGGCCATTCATACATGCGTGTTCCAAAATGAAAAGGAAGCAAAGAGAATACTGAAATCAGGAGAGAACATTAAAAACATTCAGCACATTATGGCCGAACGTGAGCAGCATGGCTCCGAATACAGAGGTGAGGCTGACATTGTCCACGAGATTTAGCTCAACCAACCTGGAGCACCAAGTGCGGGACCGCCGTTTAACCACAGACTTTAGAAATCATGACATCTAACTCAGAAACGTCTCCAGCTTTTAAAACTCACCTACGTTTCCACTCAAGACATCCAATCACGAGGCGAGTATCCTGAATATTAATTCTGAGAGACTAGAGTTCTTCGTAATTTAGTTGAGTCGTGTAAATGCTTTGGGCAGACGACGAACTGTGAGCCGGATGGTTAATACTAAAAAGCGACAGCGTTTCTACATAATGTTTCTCGTGACTCCTCTCACAGTACTATCCTTTTACCCATCTCACGGCATCATCTGTCAGAGTTACAGATACTCGGACCCAGGTACACTCAGCGCTCCTCTGATTATTTTCACACTCGGAGTAATAATGCATGCACACCCGCAGGTTGGCTGTCCTCTTAACCATAACCCATTAGATTTGTCCCAGGTCCGTCAGTATCATTTACAGAACCAGACGTGCTTTCTCACTCACGAACCCTTGCAGACTATCTCTGCTTGGTTATTTAGGAATGCTTGTGAAAGGCTTGTGAGATGGCCGTCACAAACATACAGGAATTTTTCACAGTGAGCTGTCAGATATACACACGTGAACTAGAAATTGAATGACTGTCCTCCCTAAGGATCCATGATTTTCACGTTTCAAGTTCAAAGCTAGGACTCGCTCCCTCTTGAATCCCAGTTTCTCATTAAGGAAATTGCCTTTCTCCACTGGGCTCAAAAAGACTGGGGAGCCACACAACACTGGATCATTTGGGCCAAAACCCATTCTAGCTTCGTAGATTTGCGCCCAATAGCATTTTTGCCTGCGTTCTTCCTCACTTTGCATTTGCAGACCTAAGTACAGAACTGAATACTGATAATGACGTTGGCCAAAGGATTACTGGGCCAGGCTGTGGGAACACGCTCGAGTAAGCTAAGTCACAGAAATACACTGTACATCATTCACCACGAATCATCAAATGAGGCTGAGCGATTTAAAAACTGGAATTTCTGGGTTTCTGTCCCACTATGATAGAGCCACTTATAATTAGGTAAACATTTAACTTCTGAGCCCAGTGACCTAGGGCAAATGTTCCTGCCACCCAGCCCGTCCTCAACCTCCCTAAAAATATCTACCCAAAGTGCTCAAGAATTCTTAAAATTCTTTTCACATGGAGCAAAACTTTCATTTCAAAAAGCCAGTAGGAGAAGCCATATGTTCACTTAATATTGCATTAAGGTGTGGGTATCCTTATATGGGATGCCTGTCCTTTAGTAAAACGCAGAACATTAAAATTGAGCACTAGAAGGAAGGTCAGCTGCTTAAGTATTGATCTTCCCTCACTCCACACTTCACCAGAGCTTTACCCCTTGGGGTTCTCACCTTTGGGTTACCATGGCCACCCCCAGGAATGGCACGCTCCCCCTCTAACATCCGGGTCATGCACTGACTGAAGGCTCTTTCCTTAGTGTCTCTTAGCAAAGCCGATACTGACTGGAGTACTCAGGTATAACGGGGACAGGAGCAGGGGAAGTAGAGAGAAGGGAGAGTGAAGGAGGAAGGGAAACTAGCACGCCATGACTTAGTCTGAGGGCTTTACATGCCTGGGAGCTAGTTCATTTAATTCTCACATCAGCCATACAAGGAATATTGTATTATTCATGCTTCATAAGTGGGACAACAAGACCCAGAGATATTCAGTAACGTGCCCAAGATCAGCCACTGGTAAATGACAGAGCTGGAATGCTCACGCAGACGTGCGTGGTGACCTTGCAGGGACACCTGGCTCACATCCAGGGAGGGCCGGCCCCTTCAGAGTGTCGAGGGATCCCCACAACTTTTCTTTTAAGGTCTCTTTGGCTGCCTAACCCCCATCCCAAAACCACCTCTAGAGGCAGAGAGTTGATACCTTCCAAAAGGAAACCCATTTCTAAAGTATGATAAACTCCATGAGTAAGCCCAAGAGAAACATCCCACAAGCACACCTGGATTTGACTCCCTAGTTTCCAGCTGTCTAACCTGAGACACTCCTTTTCAGGTGACTGTTTCTCCCTCAAACCCAGTGGGTCCCTCAACTTTGCAGACCACAATAGTACCGCATAACCATATAATCTCTCATGTAGCTTCCACACAAGAGCCACACACAAACACAATCTTAGGGAGTATTTCCCCCATAGATGACAGTAACATATTCTTTCCCAAGGAAGGCACTAAGTGCAGAAAGGAGGAGGAATGCGGTGGAAGCCACTGTACGCACAACGGTGAAAGAAAGAACAGACTGGGCCAGTAGAGAACCTTCTCCAGGAAGATCCTGCTCCTTTATGAAGGCTCGCCACAGAGTCCTAATCCTCTGTTCTGATGTCCAAATTTAGCCACTTTCTAATCTCATAGTGTTTGTTTCTACCTCATTATTGCCCTGAAATTATGCTGTCTTGTGGCATCATTAGCTGTTTACAGTCCTCCACCCCAAGTAAAGAACGAGCTCTGAATAAGCAAGGACTGTGGCTTACCCCACGGATGTGAGAACCAGCAACACTGGCAATCATATTAACAGAAACCACCACCGTTCACCGAGTTCTTACCCTCCATACAACCCCTGAGATACGGAATGTATATATATGAAGGAACTAGTGTTTTAAACAACTTCCCCACAGTTTCACACCAATATATGGCTTCAGTCCCACATCTGACTAACTCCCAGAGGACGTGGGTTTTTTTTTTGGTTTTTTTTTTTCCAGTGACCACTAAGTGAGTGTTTCCTCAAAGAATAAGGACAGTAAAACAGTAAAACTTCACCTGTTGTTCAGTTTGGGTCTGTAAATGACCCAAAGTAAACCAAACAGGCAAAGAATTTTTTGTTTGTTTGTTTGTTTTTTAAGATCCAGTAAGTCTGTACCCAAGTAGACTCCATTTCAGACTTTTATTTCTAAGATGCATCAGTAGTTCAAACATAAAAATGTATGCATGTTAAATAATATTTAACATGAATATAAATATATTTGTAAATATATATGTTTATAAATATAAATGAATATAAATATAAATATATGAATATAAATATATAGAATATAAAATAGGGGGCGCCTGGGTGGCTCAATTGGTTAAGCAACTGCCTTCGGCTCAGGTCATGATCCTGGAGTTCTGGGCTTGAGTCCTGCATCAGGTTCCCTGCTCAGTGGGGAGTCTGCTTCTCCCTCTTACCCTTTCCCCTTTCATGCTCTTTCTCTCATTCCAATCTCTCTCAAATAAATAAATAAAATATCTTTTAAAAAAGAGTATAAAAATAGGGGAAGAAAAGAATATAAAAGTAGAGATAAGAATATAAGACTAGGTAGAGGCGGTCAAAAGGTACAAACTCGGGGCACCTGGGTGGCTCAGTGGGTTGGGGCCTCTGCCTTCGGCTCGGGTCATGGTCTCGGGGTCCTGGGATGGAGCCCCACGTCGGGCTCTCTGCTCGGTGGGGAGCCTGCCTTCCCCCTCTCTCTCTGCCTGCCTCTCTGCCTACTTGTGATTTCTGTCAAATAAATAAAAATAAAATCTTTTTTTTAAAAAAGGTACAAATCCCTAGTTACATAAATAAATCCTGGGGATGTAATGTACAGCACGGTGACCATTGTTGTATGTATGTGTTGTATATTAGAAATTTCCTAGGAGAATAGATCTTTTTAAAAATATTTTATTTATGTGTTTGAGAGAGAGCACACACATAAGCAGGGGGAGGGGCAGACGGAGAGGGAGAAGGAGACTCCCTGCTGAGCAGGGAGCCTGATGCAGGGTTTCATTCCAGGACCTTGGGATCATGATCTGAGCTGAAGGCAGACGCTTAACCGACTGAGCAACCCAGGTGCTCCACTAGGAGAACAGAGCTTAAAAGTTCTCATCACACACACACAGAAATTGTAACTATGAGTAGTGATGTGTGTTACCTAAACATATTGGTGATCATTTCACTGTATGTGTGTATATATATGTATGTCAAATCATTGTGTTGTAAAAACTAATACAATGTTATATGTCAGCTATAGCTCAATAAAAAAGAGTAAATATGCATTTGAAGCTATAACTTTTTATTTTTATCTCTGCTATGATTTAGGTGGTCCTTGAACCAAAGATATTTTATCTCTCAGCAAACCAGCTACCCTGCTACTACTCTAGGAAGGTCAGTCTCTCTGTTAACTCCCATAGATACTCTGTGGATACTCAAATCCTTTGGGAAGGGATAAAACAAAATGGAGATCTATATTAGTATGTAGTAAGCCACGCGAATTCAGTATGATCATTTTTAAATAGAATTAAAAGTCTGTAAGAGACGAAATATTCTTCAGGTTATTTTCTGTGGCGAAGAACTAATTCTTCCTTCCTCCAGGAATCAAGTTTCATGGTATTGTGCACAAAATCTGCTTGCCAGGGGTCAGTGCTGGGAATATTAAATGGTTTCTGTGCTAGAATATTTAGAGTTATCCTAGCTTTTAGATACAAAGACTGCCCCTGCTCCACTGAGGCAGAGAAAAGCCATGGTGATAATGTTAATCAGAAATGAACAGATGAACAATGAGGGATACAAAATTAGCATTATTGATGGTGATGAAACTGGAAAGAAAGAAAAATAAAGATAAGAAAGTCACACAAACACGTGTGGGCGCACACTTAGGAGAGGAGAATGGGAAAAGAAGGAAAAAAAATATGTTCTGTTCAGCATATTGCACAGGGAAGTTGGTATCCCATGGCCACTAAAATGATGGGCCAACAGTGCTCTTAATCTCAATAGATGTTCTAAGACTAAAAATGGGTTTTTGCTCATTTGATTAATCAACTAATCAAATTCGTTTGTTCTAATAAAGTATCGTAGATTGTTATTCACTGTGTTGGGCTATTGCAGGGGAGAACCAGGAAATACCAAAAGCTAATCATTTTCCTTCAGCTTCCTTCGGTGTCTTTCACCGCACACTAACTGAACACCTACTGTGTGCCAGGCACTGTTCCCATCTCTCTCTGTCCCACTAGACCAAGAAGTCCTTGAGTGTCGGAACAGACAACCATGTAAGAAAAGCATTAGGATGCCACATCATCAGCACTAATCGGAAGGATGGCCTTTGGGAAGGCTTCTCAGAAGGGGCCTTGATTGAGAAGGTCTTCATTCCTGGGTAAAAGCTACGTATTTGAGGCAACACGGGCATAAGAGTATGCCACTCTTAGTAAACACCAAGAGAATCCATCTGCTGAAAAGAAATGAATTTTAAAGGAAATGAAAGTTGAGGCAACTGAAAAGCAGGGTAGGGGGTGGACATAAAGGGTCCCCCATCCTACGATCTGGAATTTGAACGAAATGCACATGCAGAAAAATATACCAAGAGCACAAAGGAGTAAACACGATTGATGGTGAAGAGCTGAGGCTCTAGAGGACCCCTCTTGAAGGCTGAATAACGAGAGCAAAGAGAAGGCCACCATGGCAGAGAAAACAACCATCCCCAACTCTCCTTTAGCTTGCTTGCCTCCCACCACAAAGACAAAAATCAGGATACTGGTTTTCTAGCTCCCTTTAGAGCTAGATCCGGCCATGTGACCAGTGCTCATGGGAACCTGATCAGGGCAACGAACTTAAGAGAATGTCTGCTGGAGCTTCTCTCCATAAACAAACACAAGGAAATTCAAATTTGCTCCTTATTCAAATATTTTTCTCCTTTAATTAAAGGAAAGACCTACCAAGCAAGCTACCCCCTCATTCTCTTACCGCTACCTGTTCTCTGCCTTTGAAAAGGCCTTGTAGTTTTGTAAATCCTCAATAGCCCATTTAAGATCATGGCAGTAGGTTCAAAGTGCTGTTTCCCTAAACTGAGATCAGTCTCATCAAATAAATCATTCCTGCTTGAAATGTCTCTTTTGCTGTGCAAACCATCACTAGCCATCCAATTACAATTTATTTCCTAAGGTAAGTAAGCAAAATGAAATTTTGTTGCATTGTCAGTTTCAACTGAGTAAGAAAACACAAACAGCTGAAAGGCAGATCAAATGGGGGCTACAGCGAAGCCTTACACGGGTTTTCCTTCAGAATACACTATAATTTAATTGCATGAGCACTAGACAGAAAGCCAGATTATGGCACATGCTTTGTCTTTAACTAGATCAGAACGTCAGATTAACCACAAAATGAGGGCACCATCTGGAAGTCATGACCTAGAACCAAGCCACTCCCTGGGGTTGAAGACATGATGGGCACAAAGATACCCATGCGTAAGTGCTCAGGAGAATTGAAGGACAACTACTGTGTTCTTCTCCTGCTATATTTTATGCCCCCTTTCCATATGGTGGTGTTCTGCTTCCGGGTCATAGAGCTACCAGCCCCATCTCTTTACTAACTGGGGATAATAGGTGTTATTAGCAAGGAAGCACTTGGGCATCAGGAGATAACCAGAAATCTATTGCCATAACTGGGTTCTAAGTAGAATGATACTAACAGCAAGTGCAATGTCTGAGGTTGTTAAATCCAAAGTAATGGAGCCCTGCCTTTCTAAAGCTGGGACTGGCTTTAAAGACCGGGAGGCTGTTTGCCTCCTCCTAGGGGACAGGTGGTACAGCTGTGTAGAACGATGGCTACTCACCAGGAAACAGGTAAGACTTGATAAGTCTGTTTTTATTTGGTAAAATGAAGACCTTGGCTCTCTTAGCTTCCTTATTCCTGATTGTCCTTCAGCTAGTCCAAGATCCAATGCAGAGATTTACCAGAAAGTAGAACCACATAAAATAGGGATATTTCTGTACTTAAATTTAATGGGGGGACCTTTAGAAGTGGCCTTAACCACCCCATCACCGCCAAAAAGTGGATTCCAATGTGTATCAGACCCCTGGGGAGTAATTGAGTAAGACAGAGCTTAATTAAAAACAAAAACAATTACCTAATTAGCTCTAGGCCAGTTCATTTCACACACTATGGGAAAGATCCATAACCAGTACGTTAATAATTGTGAGTCACAAAGTCACACGACACTAATATCACCCCAAATTTGAAAATCCATTTTGTAAAACCGTCCTTGTATTGTTGCAGGCTTTATTGTTTACTTTTTGTATGATTGCTAATTGTTACATAGTTCTCTGCTGGGGTTTTGAATCCCTTAATGCATCTCTTCGAAATTCTCAGTCTCACAGCTTCGGGAATGACAACAGAGGTAAAACAGAAGGAAATACAGTACGGAAACCCCTGCTGGTGTGATTCTATGTAGCTAACTTGGAATGGAAACATTGTGTTTATCCATTTGCATATCAACTCCAACCTGTGCAGGAATATCAATTGCTTTCCATAGCTGCTTTCCTCTTTGTTTTTCTGAAAGTGAGGCATGCCAATGGTGCATGCTGATGAGCTAGTATCCTTTGCTCCCTCCCCGGACACACAGAGGGATTGAACTAATCACTGAACTTCAATCTGTCTCGGAAACAGGTATTTTTTGATTAGAAGATTTGACAGCAGGTGTAAAGTTTTCTATTAATAAAACACATTGACAAATCAATACAAGATTTTATTTAGAACAAATGTATTTTTAATGTTTATTTTGACAAGGATACAGTGTGCTATCATCACGGATTCTGATTAATACATCGGTACCAAATGAGATGCCAGAACGTGGAATGCATTAGCTCCGTTATCTTATTTCAAGGGCTTGAATTTGGTTAATCAGAATATAATAATTTAAGTGCTTTTTACATTGTCAATGTCTGATCCACAAATATGAGATATGCCAGAAAATATGCATTCTAAATCGAGTACAGAATAAAAATCTCAATAAACCGGATAGCTTCTATCTCCTGGAAAAAAAAAAAAATCCAACAAGAGAGGAAAACTAAGGAAGGATGGATTAAAAAAAATAGATCAAAGTTCTGCCACCACATGACTGTAATGAGAAACAAAGGGGTCAGTTTAAAGAGGACAGTGCCCACAGCTGCTGCCATTAAGGCCATGACACGGTAGCACAGTCCTGCAGACTCAAGGCTGGTAATGAGTGCCATGAGAATGTCAGACTTGTGACCACAAGAACTATATAGTTCTTTCTGCTCATGAGCGAGAAACAAGCCTTTGACTTCTGGTTGCAGCAATGATTATCAGAACCTAGATCCTGATTCTGTTTATAAAGTTTCATCCTGGGGCTCCTGCGTGGCTCAGTCGTTAAGCCTCTACCTTCCGCTGGGGTCATGATCCCAGGACCCTGGGATCAAGCCGTGCATCAGGCTCCCTGCTCAGCAGGAGGCCTACTTCTCCCTCTCTCACTCCCCCTGCTTGTATTCCCTCTCTGTCAAATAAATTAATAAAATCTTTAAAATAAATAAAATTAAAAGGTTCAGTCTATTTTTAATACAGTGCCCCAAGATCCTGATTGCCTTATGGCCTGGCATGCCCCTGTGGCTTTCCAGATCTAGGACTGTGTTCACATTTCCAAATGTTTTAAGAATTGTCTGAAATATTCCAGGACGTCTGTGGGCAACTTTAATGGTACAATTGAGAGATGTGCTAAAGGATAAGAGGATAAGCTTGAAAGAGACGTGTCCACCCTGCCACCCCCATGCTATAAAAATATATTACGTAATGAGAGTTCCTCATACATTCTGGATAAAAGTCCTTTGTTGACGAAATTCAAAAATTGGTTCTAAAATTCATATGGAGATACAAAGAACCTAGAATAGCCAAAACAACTTTGCAAAACGACAAAGATAGAGAAATAACATGGCCTGATTTCAAGACTTACTAAAAAACAATAGTAATCAAGACAGTGTGGTATGGTGTCAGGTAGAAACTTGACTCAATGGATGAACTAGCGAATCCAGAAACAGACCTACATATATATATATATATATATATGTGATTGGTTTGGGGGTTTTTGGTTTGTTGGTTGTCTGTTTACAAATACCACAGCAATTCAGTAGGGTTTTAATAAAAGATGCAAGATGAAAACTGAATGAATATACAAAAAAGTGAAATTTGATATTGACTCATATCACATCCGGAAATTAATTTTTTTTTAAGATTTTATTTTTTTTAAGCAACCTCTACACGCAATGTGGGACTTGAACTCACAACCCCCAGATCAAGAGTTGTACGTTCTTCCAACTGAGCCAGAAATTAATTTTAAAACGGGTCATAAATTCAAATATAAAGCCCCAAATTATCCAACTTCTGGAAGAAAATATAGGAGAAAGTCTTACATTGGGTTAGGCAATTATTTGTTAACAAGAACCCAAGAAGAAAAAAATTGATTAAATGGCCTTCATCAGAATTTTTTTTTTAATGCTATAACTTTGCTATTGAAAATGTACTGTTAAGAAAATGAAACGGCCTGGGTGGCTCAGTCGGTTAAGCATCTGACTTCAGCTCAGGGCATGGTCTCAGGGTCCTGGGATCCAGCCCCACACAGGGCTCCACACTCAGCAGGGAGTCTGCTCGTCCTTCTGACCTTCCCCTGCCAGTATTCTCGTTCTCTCCAATAAATAAATAAATACATCTTTGAAAAAGGAAAATGAAAAGGTGGGCTACAATATATGCAAAGCAAATATCTGATAAACATACACCTGAACTTGTTTGCAGACTGTGTTAAAAATTCTTATAACTCCGTAAGAATAGCAAACAATCCGATAAGAAAGAAAAGGCAAAGGATTTTAAAGAAGACATAGGGATGACAAATAAGCACATGACAAATTTTCAGCCCTGTGAGTCATTAAAAAAAAAAAGTCATTAAAGCCACCAGTTATCACAAAAAAATGGCTAAAATTTAAAAAAAAATTCCAAAACCAGAAGATGCCTACAACCACACAGGAATGGAACTAGAGGATATTATGCTAAGTGAAATAAGTCAATCAGAGAAAGTCAATTATCATATGATCTCTCTAATATGAAGAATTTGAGAAACAAGACAGAGGATCATAGGGGAAGGGAGGGAAAAATGAAACAAGATGAAACCAGAGAGGGAGACAAAACCTAACAGACTCTTAATCTCATGAAACAAACTGAGGATTGCTGGAGGGAAGGAGCTGGGAGGGAGAGGGCAGCTGGGTCATGGACACTGGGGAGGGTCTGTGCTATGGTGAGTGCTGTGAATTGTGTAAGCCTGATGATTCTCAGACCTGTACCCCTGAAACAAATAGTACGTTAAATGTTAATAATAAAAAACAAAATCCAGCCACTTAAATAAAAAAAGAAAAAAAATAAAGGAAGATGCCAAGTGTTGGCACAGATGTGGAGCAACGAGCCTTTTATTCATTGCTTATGGGAATGCAAAATAAAGCTGCCCCCTGGGAAAATAAATCGGCAGTTCTTTATCAAGTTAAATATACACATAGTATATGGTCCAGCAATTCCACTTCTAAATGCTTCTCCAAGAGAAATGAAAATATGTTGTCCATACAAAGATCCGTACTCAAGTTCAGGGCTGCTTTATTTATATTGATAATTGTCCAAACACTGGAAAGACATCAAATGCTCATCACCTATGCAAGGCATAAACTAACAGTGTTGCATTCATACAACGAAATATTGTTCAGCAACAAGCAGGAAGGCATAGGGATACATCAACGGCAAAGACGCTCTTGAGAGGCTTATGTTAAGTGCAAGAAGCCAGACGCAAATGATTCCATTTATATGAAATTCTACAGAAGCCAGACTAAAGTGATCAGGGTTGCCTAAGGTAAAAGGGTAAGAGAGAAAAGACTGCCTACAAAGAGACACAGGAAAACTTTTAGGACTAATAGAAAAGTCCTGCATCATGATCCTGGTGTGGTTATAGGACTGTATACACTTGTCAAAACTCATTGCATTACATACTTAAATTGAACTTTATTGTATATAAATTATGCCACAATAATGCTGGCTGCTCCCCACCCCGCAAAAGAAAGCTGCAATCGGTCTTTTGTGTAGCCAACTGGATAAACAGGTGAGACATTAAGGCTAGATAACACACGTAGTTTGTGGACAGAAGTCTGGTTTCTTCTGTAAGAGAGATTGTAGAGATACTGGTCCCAGCTGACATCCAGTCCTAGCAAACCTGCTTTCAATTCTGTGCCTGTGGGCCTCTTTGAAACAGTGATCAGGAATGAATTAAGGAACTGGTACTTTACTTACATTTTATTAAATGATTGACTGCAACCGTTTTGTCACAAGGTTATGGACATACCCAAACAACATGGAAGAAACAGCCAGTGACTGTCTGAAGCGTGTAGCAAAATGGATACATTTTCAATGCATGGATTTTTAATACGTGATGGGCCAAATGTCTATAGATAACAGAAAATGAAATGTTAGTATACCTGTTGGCTGGCAAGTCTAAAATATGGGACTCTGTATTTCCAGACAGGTGCTATAGCTAGTTACGACTACACAAAATTGAATAACAGACGAAAAGTACAATAATGAAAGGTATTTTAAGAGGTGACAAAATGATATGTACGTATCTCAATGATTTTTTAACACACACGGGAAATCAAAGACCTACCTAAAAATGTTGACAGTGATTGTCCATGAATGGGTAGTTGATTTAAAAAAAAAATTCTGTTCTATAATTTCCCATTTTTATGAGAATGTACTATTTTCTTAATATTGTCTTTAGATGTATGGAAAAGAATGCAAACAGCACATACAAATGCCTTTCCAGGGAAGAGATTGCCAGCAAATTTATTATGATGGGCAATTTGTTCTGTATTACCTATTGTGTTTACCTATTCATGTTTTTCTTACTATCGAAGAACACTGCAAAAATGCTTCCTCACCTTGCAAGTAATGCTGACCTCCAAACAGCTCACCTTCCCCAAAATGCAAGTCATTGGAGCAAGACAACAATGGCTAGAAATACCACGTGGGCAGGTAATTCACAAAGGAGTATCGGTCTCAGGAATGGAACCTCTCTCATCACTACCGGTTTCTGCAAATGCTATATTCAGTCTGACACAAAGATAGTTTCCTATGACAACAAGCTGATTAGTGTATTTTTAATGTGAGTTCAAGGTACAAAACCATGGAAGTCACTTTCTGGAAGGTAATTGCTGAACAAGACATTATCTGTTATCAACGCATATGAAATGTGCTGGAAAACTTACAAAGAAAACTGATGCTGTGGGAAAATTTTAAGGACGTTTCATATTGACAACCCAAAATATGAGAAAAATGTCTGGTGTGTGTTTGGGGGAATGTGCATGCAAGATAACAGACTTCGAATATAAACGAGAAGCTAGAAAACATTTCTGAATGGATTGAAAGGATATCTGTTCTTTTAAAAATGTATGGATTCGTGAATTAACTTGCAGTAAGTACCTGAGGGGCCAGAGTTATTGAGCAGGGCTGCAAAGCAATGCATTGCTCCAAAGACATTCTCTTTTACTCACAAAAATACAAAAATGAAATAGGCAAAACTTTTTGCCATGGCAAATATATTACACAGGGTCGAACTCAATCACCAGACATTATCCATTATGTGGCAAATTCATCTGACTCACTACCTTAGACGCAGCCATGGCTCTATCGAAGAGATGACAATAATGTCCAATATTTGGCGAATTCTTGGTGTCTGCCCATAGCTGGTCTAAGAATTACCGTTTCATATTAGTTCACGGAATCTTACACTTAGAAATAATATTTTTTTCATCTGACTTTACTGGAATATTAAGTTGTATGATTGGCCTTTCTCGACCACCTCTCCCCAAATCCATATCAAAAATATTCAGATTAAGTGTAGATACTTAAAAAAGTGTAGACACATTTTTAAAAGTAAACTCTACCCCTAACTTGGGGTTCAAACGCAGGACCCCGAGATAAAAAGTGACATGCTCTCTCAACAGAGCCAACCAGGAACCCCGACGAAGATGCATTTTCAATATGGTTCTCTCAAGGAGCTAATTAACTCTTCCAGACAAAGATACCATGAATACCAGGGGAAATGTTCTTCTCACATGATCCCTGGTCCTTCTCAGTCCTACCTGACGCTTTCCTGACTATCAAGGCTCCACATTATACAGCACATTTTCCAAATTATTCATAACTCTCTACGATTTGCATTACTCACTCTATCTGTTAATTGTTATATGTTAGTGTCTGTCTAGAAGATATCCATCGGCTTCATTTGAATGCCGTGTTTCCTGCAAAGCTCAAAGCTCCCTGAGGAAAAGTGCTGGTTTTAATTTGCCTTTATTTTCCCGAGGCCCAGAACAGTGCTAGACACACTGTAGGCGGTTCGGTTGCTTTGAGCTGAAGTCCATTAAGCACTAAGGCTTAAAAAGAATTTTCCTCACCTCAGGACGCAGTCTAATAACCTTGGGAGAGTCTCAGGTGTGAGGTGATGTTAGAATGCGAGGCTGCCTGCACAGGTCATTAACAGAAGGCAAGCAGGACTCAGCTCGTTCACGGACCAAGTTCAATAGAAGCATCTTTAGTAGGGCAAGACCAGTTTCTAAGCACACTGTTCAGTGACCTTCCTTCCTGCCCTGCGGAAAAGTAAACGGAATTAAGAAATGTCCAACATGCACACATCTCCGTGGCATGTCCAGGCCCTGCTCTGGATCATTACCAAGTAGATAACTTCAGGCATCTCCTTCTACCTCACCCAGCCTCATTTTCTCCTTCTGTAATTTTGAAATAACCTCAGAGGTCTTAATGAGGCAATCTAAATAAAGCACTTGCTCTCCTAGCCAGCTCTCAACCAGCGACAGATGTTATCACGAACGGCCTCTTCGTAGCCCACTGGCAGAGCAAAGCAGAGTGGATGTTTCGTTGAACAGCAGACCGTTGGGCAGATGGTACCAAAGGAAACAGAGGGTCTGTCTCTGACCGAGAAAGGACTGAACCAAGGCCATGATGGCTGGATTCTTTCCACCTGGTCACTCTGGAGGGCACGCCTACCAAAGACTTACTATTTGCAAAAAGGTTTTTCCCCAGTCTGGCAGGGAAAGAGCCACTTTTTCTGAGCTGGTGGGCATCCCGGAGGATGTAGATGGGAGCCCCACAGGTACCAGCCCAGGTTCAGCTCCAGCTGTGGTGACCTTGAGCCTTCCCCACAATGAGTGCAAGATAGGGGATCCCTTCCAGACTCCTGGTGAAGCCTGAACTACCTCAGGATCGGAGTTAGGGCTGGATATTCGGGAGAGGAACCATGTAAAGGCAACCAGGTGAAGGTCAAGGCATGGGAGGAATGGGGTGCATGGGACCTAGAAGTCTGGCCTCCATGGCTGATTCCTGATGTCACTCAACTCTGGGCATCGGTTGTCGAGCTAGGCATATTTATCATCACAGCACTCGCCTTGCCTGCCTTCCTCAAAGTATTCTTTGATAATCAGAGAAACAAGGAGACTCACAAAAATATATTTGGCAAATATAAGCCCTCATTCTTTCCTCAAGACGCCACTTGAGAAATATTTAAGAGATGTGTCTCTCGGGGCGCCTGGGTGGCTCAGTGGGTTAAAGCCTCTGCCTTCAGCTCAGGTCATGATCCCAGGATTCTGGGATGGAGCCCTGCCTCGGGCTCTCTGCTCAGCAGGGAGCCTGCTTCCCCCTCTTTATCTGCCTGTCTCTCTGCCTCCTTCTGATCTCTGTCAAATAAATAAAAATCTTTAATTAAAAAAAAAGATGTGTCTCTCAGCCTCCTTGGGGATCTTGGACAAGCAACTGGACTCAGTTGGCTGGTCTAGAAAATGGGCTACGAACCCCATCTCTCTAGACCAGTGTGAGATACGAAAACACAAATACGTCCACAGCCTTCTGCAGTTTGCAAGGCCAGCCGAAAATGGCCATTAATAATGAGCTGTTTCTCCTAAGAAAACAGCTCAAGTTTATGTCTGCGGAATAGTGAAAAAGCCAGCGATCTTTCTAGAGCACTACAGAAAGACAGAATCAGTTCTGCTCTCTCCCCCTCACCTTGCCTGGATGCACCTTTGTTTCCTTCTTCCTCTACTCCCATATATTTTCCTTTCGATTTAGCTGGAGTGTTGAACCCAAATTTTCGCCGTTTCTTTTTTTCTTTTTTTTAAGATTTTATATATTTATTTATTTGTCAGAGAGAGAGCGCGCATAAGCAGGCAGTGTGGCAGGCAGAGGCGGACAGAGAAGCAGGCTCCCTACTTAGGAAGGAGCCCGATGCAGGACTCGATCTCAGGACCCAGGATCCTGACCTGAGCCGAAGGCAGTGGCTTAATCGACTGAGCCACCCAGGCGTCCCATTTCTTGTCCCCTCTTTTCGCTTTAGGCTGTTCCTTTTCTATCAGATTCTACATTCCCCATAATACCACCTCCCTTGGAAGTAGGAAGACAAAACAATCCTCCCGGGGATGGAGCTCTGTGCCCTGATGGTCTCAGCCCTGCTCACTGTCCAGTCTGCCCTGGATGTGGCTGAGGCACCACAAAGTTCCTGGTCCCGTTGGAGATTAGGGTGCCAAGGTTCACAGGGGGTACATTCAGCACACATTCTTTCAATCTCTGTAAAAATTAAAATGCCATAGTTATGGTTCCGGCAAATCTCTGTGCAAAAGCATTCTGCCCAATGCTGACCAAGGAAATTAAGTCCATTAGAGCTCCTGGTGCTCATCCTTCCTTCCAAAAAGAAAAGACTCATAAATACCAGGCTGCTGTAAACAGCAAGCAAATGGTTTTTACATGCATTCTCTTCGGCTCTTAAATCTCCTTGGCTTTGGAATAGGAGCAAATTAATATGATCTTTGATATCCGAAGAGTGAAAACAAACCACCGAGAAGTGAGTGGATGAGGATCCAAATAGAACCAAACATTCCATACCTTATCGGAAAATGTGGGTCCATCCTGCTCTACTGCTCCCTATGTCCAACACTCCCCGAAACCATATATGTGTCTCTACAATAACAATCCACTGAAAAAAGTCATTTAAGTGATGCTTAGACATATAGCATTATAGAGACTATAAACAGTAAAATATGAATTTATATCTGAATAAACCCCCAGTGCTGTATTGGGAGGCAGCCTAGCAGACCTCTTAAGACCTCAGTCTGGGATTGACCCGACTGGGCTATTCAGTATCCGGTGACCTTTACAAAAGTCTTTTAATATTTCTGAGGCCGTGGTACTAGACTAGGGACATGCAGTTACAGTAATTTGAGTAATTCTTTTGCTATATCCTTCCATGGACGGCGGAGCACCAATTCCGAGAACTCGTTCAGAAGAGTCTGTTTTTCTAGAAGCACTTCTAGGACCAAGATCCGTGTCAGTGTTTACCCAGGAAAGAAGAACCAGTACGAGATACCTGATAAATAGATCACTAGGCAGTAGATACATAGATAGAGATTTACTACATAAAATCGGTCTGCAATCATGAGAGCTAAGTCAGCAAGTCAGAATTCACAGGCCAGGCAGTCAGGATCATGAGCAAAGTGAGACTCTGTGGGCCAGAGCTGTCCCCTGATTTCCACTCTTGGAAAGGGCAACCTCAGCCCTGAGTTTAAGGTCTTCCAACTAACGCACTCAGGCCCACCTACAAAATCACCATTACTTAAGGTCAAGTGATTAGAGTGACTAATTACATATGCAAAATACCTTCCCAGCAAGACCTTGATTAGTGTTGGAATCCCTCAGCTAATGGAGGAGGGACTGAGGTCTACTCAAGTTGACACAGGAAAACATTATCACAGATATTTAAAAATTGAATAGCTAGGTATCACTGAAAAACATAAAAATAAAAAATTGCAAAGCCTCTGCGTTGAGAACTCCTAGGAGAGGTATGTTAAAAGATGTAAAGAAGGGCTGCCTGGGTGGCTCAGTCACTCGAGCATGAAACTCTTGATCTCAGCTCGGGTCATGATC
Source organism: Meles meles (assembly GCF_922984935.1). NCBI lineage: Eukaryota > Metazoa > Chordata > Mammalia > Carnivora > Mustelidae > Meles > Meles meles. The sequence goes on from NC_060070.1 coordinate 145,486,154, forward strand.
TCAGGGTCATGACTGAGCCCTGCCTGGGGCTCCACGGAGGTTCCTCAAAATGTTGAACATAGAACTACCCTATGATCCAGCAATTGCACTACTGGGTATTCACCCTAAAGATACAACCGTAGTGATCCGAAGGGGCACGTGTACCCGAATGTTTATAGCAGCAATGTCCACAATAGCCAGACTATGGAAAGAACCTAGAAGTCCATCAACAGATGAATGGATAAAGAAGATGTGGTCTATATACACAATGGAATACTATGCAGCCATCAAAAGAAATGAAATCTTGCCATTTGCGACGATGTGGATGGAACTAGAGGGTATCAGGCTTAGTGAAATAAGTCAATCGGAGAAAGACAACTATCATATGATCTCCCTGATATGAGGACGTGGAGATGCAACATGGGAGGTTAGGGGGATAGGAGAAGAATAAATGAAACAAGATGGGATTGGGAGGGAGACAAACCATAAGAGACTCTTAATCTCACAAAACAAACTGAGGGTTGCTGGGGGGAGGGGGGTAAGGAGAGGGTGGCTGGATGATGGACATTGGGGAAGGTATGTGCTATGGTGAGTGCTGTGAAGTGTGTAAACCTGGTGATTCACAGACCTGTACCCCTGGGGATAAAAATATATTATATGTTTATAAAAAAATAAAAAATAAATAAATAATTAAAAAAAAAAAAAAGATTCTTTCTCTCCCTCTGCCACCCCCAATGTAAAGAACTGGAAGGTTATACCACGTTCCTAAACTGAAAGCCTCAATATTTCTCCTCAAAAGGAGAAAAAGCCTCCTTTTTCTCTCAATAGGAGAAAAAGCTAACAATACTCCCCAAATTTAATGATAAATACAATTGTAACTAAACCCCTAGCAGAATTATACATATATAGAAATTGACAACTAACTTCTAACATTTATCTGGAAATACTAAAACAAAAATACCACCAAAACAATCTTGAACAGCAACGAAAAGCTGGATAATTTGCACTCCTGATCTCAAACTTATTGTAAAGCTGTATTAATTAAGGCAGTATAAATTGCCAGAAAAATAGAGTAGAAGATCAAGAGAACACTACAGAATCCAGTACCTGAAACATACCTATGAGGTCATTTGATTTATGACCAAGGGCCACTCCCTGTAATGCGGTAGGGGAAATTATAGAATTTTCTACGAAAGGTTCTCGGTCAGTTGGATAACCATGGAAAAAGTAAATCTTTATTCCTGCCTCATAACATACACACAAAAAATCTGTCCCATGGGGACTGTAGTTCTAAATGTGAAAGTTAAAACAATAAAGCTTTTAGGAGAAAATATATGGGAATATCTTCATGACCTTGAAGTAAGCAAAAATTTCATAGATAGCACCTAAGCACTACCTATAAAGTTTCAGATAATTTCTACTCATCAAAGGAACAGAGTGCAGAAATAGACCCCCACAATAGGGAGTCAACTGATTTTGGGAAATAAGCCAAGAGAATGTCATGGGGAAAGGAAAATGTTTCTTAATAAATAGTACTTAAATCATTGAATCACCATATGAAGGGAAAAAAATGATCTTCTATTCCTACTTCAAATTTTTTTTAAAGCGACAACAAGAGCAACAAAACTAAAACAATGTACAAGTTCAGATTAAGTGCTGATAATGACCTAGTTCTTGATATGAATGCTGGTTACAGGGATGCATGTATATTGTGAAAATTTTCCAAGCTGTACACTATCCTTTCCTACTGTGTACTATGCTTCTATTTAAAAAAATACTATTATGGGGCACCTGAGTGGCTCAGTGGTTAAGTGTCTGTCTTCTGCTCAGGTCAAGGTCCCAGGGTCCTGGGATCGAGTCCTGCATTGGGCTCCCTGTTCAGCAGGGAGTCTGCTTCTCCCTCTGCCTGCTGCTCCCCCTGCTCGTGCTCTCTCTCTCTCTCTCTGAGAAATAAATAAATAAATAATATCTTTAAAAAATACTATATATGTATGTATGTGGATATATAGATGATAGATAAATAGATGGATTTTTTTTTTTTTTTTTTTTTTTTTAGTTCATATACCATCATTACGTGCCGTCTGGAATCCACACCCTAGTTCCACAAAGCTAGAAGTTATCCCGTCTCCTCTTAACTTTAATAAGTATTTATTTGTGCCATAGTCGGTTTGGGCTACTATAACAAATATACCACTGACTGAGCGGCTAATGAACAAAAATTTCTTTCTCTACAGTTCTGGAAGCTGGAAGGCACTAGCATGGTCTGGTTCTAGTTCGGGTCCTCTGCCAAGCTGCAGGCTGCTGACTTCGGGCTGGGTCCTCCTCACCTGGTAGAAGGGGTGAGGCAGCCCTCCGGGGCCTCGGTTATAAGGGCACTAATCCCCTTCACGAGGCCCCCACTCTCATGACTTCACCATTTCCCGTTCCCTGCTTCCTAATACTATCACCTTGGGCATGAGGTTTCCAACATCTGACTTTTGGGGGAAAACGAACCATCTATAACAACTTGACATCCTACTTTTTTCCCTTGTAGTAACATTATCAGGGACAGATTTTATTTCCTCACTAGACTGTAAATGTTTCCATCAAAGAGAGAATAGTGTTTTGGCCACAGCCCCTGCTAGGTAACTGACATGTTGAAGGAATGAATGAAAGTTTCAGTTTTAAAACAAGCCTGAAAACCTCAGCTGTATTTTCTTTTTAAGCAGTTATCATAGCATTGAAACATTTACGATGAAAGGAATTGCTGACAAGGCACAGTGTGAATTAATTTCAGGCATAAATTGTATTTTAAAATTTACTAATAGGCAGCACTATGCATTTCAATAAAGCAATACATTGGTATAATTTTTAACGATCGATGATCCATATGTTTTCTTTTTTAATTAAAATGTGTATTTGAACCTAAAACAGTGGTTTCTGCTGGTGTGTGGAAGAGGGAGAGGCATTATGATCCAGCACCGCATACATGGACTACGGTCCAATGTCCACATTAAATTGGGACTAGTTTTGTAACTTCTACTTCCTTCACTAGACTGGGAGCCCCTTGAGGACAGGGACCACATCCTAACCATCTCTAGATGTCCAATATCAATTTCACATCTTTACATGGCACATAGTACTCACAAGTTATATATAAACTCAGAATTTTGATGGATAAATAAATAAAATCAACTGAATTACTGGAAAACAAGAGATCTTCCTTTTAAGCCCAGCCCAGCTTTGAACTCTTCTATGGCCTAAGAAAGTAAGAAGGTATTTCTTTTCCTTCCTTCTTCTTCCCCACCCTTTCTACCCACACGGATAGCAATGATAACATTAATACTGTTACGTAAATTATAATTTCTATGTTTAATCCTCTTCTTATCGATTTTTCTTTTTATCCCACAATAGATGACACATCGTAATGTTACAAAACAAAAATGAGATCTCTTTTGGGAAACCTCGCATCTTTGGCGTCCTGCGTGTCCTGGTGTGTTGAACATAAATATTCAAGATTCTCCAGGGTTAGCAGCCCCCTCTTCAGGGGGGGTCCTGCCCGTCATGAACCCTGCCTTTTAGATTGTTCATCTCTCTAAATATTTCAGGACTGCAAATACACTTTCTTTCAAATGAACCCCAGTTGGCCGATGGGGATATTTTGGGGTCCTGTACTGAGAAAGATACGGGGGTTACCTTTAGTCTCGGCAGGACACGAAGCTATCATCAGTGAGTAAGGGAGGATGGGCAAGGGGTATGCAGGCCATATTACTTGCTATCCCTTTGCCATGGCCTTTAATTATTTAATCCCAATGTGAAAATTGAAATAGTCATCCATTTATTCATTAGTTCTTCCACTTATTCAGGAAACACTTACTGAGCCCTGACTGCCCCGCGCCCCTAATAGCAAGATGAGAGAACTAGCTAAGTGCTCTAAGAACATTTACTCGTGGGGCATTTTGAATCAGATATTCTTTTTGTGGTTTGTACAATCACTCTAACAGTGTTGATCAGTGATACTTCAGAGTGCATCCCTTTGCTAACAAAACAAAAAACACACCAAAAAATCCACCATTGTCTTTTAAACATTGTGCTATTTCATTCAAAGCTGTTCTCTTTCCTTTGCAGGGTAGGGCGGCCGCAGGGCACTGAGAACAGCCAGCCTCGTTGGAAGGCATGCTGGGTAGAGTAAACGCTATGATGTGGGTAGTTTATTTTGAAAACCTGGTACACTATACCAGCTGAGAGTTGGTTACTGCTCCCTGAAGCCAAATTTATTTTCATTTTCTTGTACTATTTCCCATGCAACTTCCCAATGAAAGAAATAACAAGAAATGATATTTCCCGGGGCCAAGTCGGGCTCCCAGGAGTGAATAGTTGGATAAGATTAGTCTGGCCCCACACTCCTTAGATCAAATGGCATCCCTGCTCGCATCTAAATTTGGCCAGTTTTGACTTGTGAATGTCAGTATTTCAGAGTTTGGGATCTTTTTCTGGGCCCTGTCTTCAGATTCACTCCTTTTGAATTAAATATCTTTTTTTTCCAAGTGGAGATGTTGAAAATACTGCCCAGTCGTTTCCTGTAAGACATGATCCCCCACGTGTTTCTTCAGGATTTGGTTAACTCTTGAAATGACTGCTCTACCAAACCTTTGTCGATGTAATTAATTCATTTTCCCGATCTCATAGGTGTGATATCACACGTACAAATTATAACATAGAGATCTGCTTCCCAGCAGGGAGCACCATGTGTTTAGTACAGCCATCTATTATACCACACACATTATTCATTAACACTAATGGACATCATGTGCATAAAGCCCCACTCATTAATTAGAAAATTAAACCCCCTCATGTATAAATAAGTCACACCCCCAGCTACAGAAAACTGCTTATTTTTATCTTTAAATTCGTACCTTAGCACTTGTCTAATAAATGCATCTGGATTATTCTATATCTTTCATTGTAGCAGAGATTTAGCTATGCTGGGAACAAGTTCCATGTCCCAAACCTGTCCATTTCAAACCCAACACAGAGCAGGCCCCCCTCAAAGATACTGTTGGTTCCGTTCTCGACCATTGCAATCAAACAAATATTGCCACAATGTAAGTCAATTTTTTTTTTTTATTTCCCAGTGTACACAGAAGTTACATCTAAACTATACTGCGGTCAATTAAGTTTGCAATATCATGATGTCTAAAAAAAGCAATGTATGTTCCTTAATTAAAAAATACTTTGTTACTTAAAAATGCTAACTATTATCTGAGTTTTTAGCAAGTCCTAATCTTTTTGCTGGGGGAGGGTCTTGTTTTGTTTTTTTTTTTAAGATTTTAGTGATTTATTTGACAGAGAGAGAAAGAGAGAGAGATCACAGTAGGCAGAGAGGCAGGCAGAGAGAGAGAGAGGAGGAAACAGGCTGCCCGCTGAGCAGAGAACCTGATGTGGGGCTCGATCCCAGGACCCTGGGATCATGACCTGAGCCAAAGGCAGAGGCTTTAACCCACTGAGCCACCCAGGCGCCCCGAGGGTCTTGTCTTGATGTTGATGGCTGCCCAACCGGTCAGGATGGTGGTTGCTGAAGGTGGGGGTGGTTGTGACCTTTTCTTGGAACAAGATAACAATGAAGTTTGCTGCATTCATTGACTTTTCCTTTGATGAACAACTTCTCTGCAGCATGTCATGCCATTTGATAGCCTTTTACCCACAGAAGAATTTCTTTCAGAATTGGAACCAATCCTCTCAAACCCTGCCGCTAGTTTGTCAACTAAGTTTACGTGATATTCTAAATCCTTTGTGATCATTTCAACAACCATCCCAGTATCTTTACTAGAAAAAGATTCCAACTCAAGAATTTTTTTTTTTTTCCATCCATAAGAAGCACTTCCTCAACCTTTCAAGTTTGATCATGAGATACCAGCCATGCAATCCCCTCTTCAGGCTCCCCTTCCAGTTCTCTTGCTCTTTCCACCACATCTGCAGTGACTTCCTCCCCTGGGGTCGTGAACCCCTCCAAGTCATCCTTGAGGGTGGGAATCAACTTCTTCCAAAGTCCTGTTCAATGTTGATATTTCGATCTCTTCCATCAATCACAAATGTTCTGAATGGCATCTAGAATGGTGAATGCTTTTCAGAAGGTTTTTAATTTACTTTGCCCAGATCCATCAGAGGAATCACTGATTCCTCTTTACTTTAGCCTTACAAAACGTACTTCTTAAATCATAAGTCTTGAAAGTCAAAATTATTCCTTGGTCCATGGGTTGCAGAATGGATGTTGTGTCAGCAGGCATGAAAACAACATTCATCTCAGTGTTCATCTCCATCAGAGCTCTTGGGTGACCAGGTGCATTGTCAAAGAGCAGTAGTATTTTGAAAGGTTGTTTTTTTTTTTTTCCTGAACAGTCGGTCTTAACAGTGGTTTAAAATATTCAGGAAACCGTGTTGTAAACAGATGGGCTGTCATCAGGCTTTGTTGTTGCATGATAGAATACAGGCAGAGTAGATCTACAATCAATCAGAATGGTGAATGGACATTGGCTTCAAAGTCAAGTCAGCAGCTGCGCTGTCCCCTAACAAGACAGCCAGCCTGTCCTTTGAAGGCAGGCATTGACTTCTCCTCTCTTGTTCCGGAAGTCCTACATGGCATCTTCTTCCAATAGAAGGCTACGTCATCGGCATTAGAAATCTCTTGTTTAGTGGAGCCAACTTCATGAATGATCTCAGCTTGATCTTCTGGAGAACTTGCTATGGCTTCTATGTTACCACGTGGGCTTCAACTTGCACTTGGTGTTACAGAGATGGTTTCTTTCCTTAAACCTTATGCACCCACCTCTGCTGGCTTCAGATTTTCCTTCTGCAGCCTTTCACCTCTCTCAGCCTTCAAGGAACTGAAGAGAGTCAGGGCCTGGCTCTGGATGAGGCTTTGGCTTAAAGGAATGTTGTGGCTGGTTTGATCTTCTGTCCAGACCACTCCAACTATCTCCATATCCGCAATAAGTCTGTTTCACTTTCTTATCATTCATGTGTTCACTGAAGTGGCACTTTTAATTTCCTTCAAGAACTTTCCTTTTGCATTCACAACTTGGCTAACTGTTTGGCCTAAGAGGCCTGGCTTTCAGCCTATCTCGGCTTTCAACACGCCTTCCGCACAAAGCTTAACCATTTCTGGCTTTTGATTTAAATTGAGAATTATATGACTATCCCTTTCACTCAAGCACTAGAGATCATTATAGGGTTATTAACTGGGCTAATTTCAGTATTATTGTGACTCAGGGAAAAGGGAGGCTGGAGGAGCAGGAGGGAGGTAGAGAAACTGCTAGTTAACGGAACAGTCAAAACGCACATAACATTTATCAGGTAAGTTCGCCGTCATATACTGGCCCAGATCATGGGTTCCCCGAAACAATTACATAGTAAAATCAAAGTTCACTGATCACAGAGGACCCTAACACATATAAGAATAATGTAAAGTCTGAAATACCATGAGAATTCCCGAAATATGACACAGAGACACAAAGTAAGAAAATCCTGTTGGAAATATGGCGCTGATAGACTTGTCTAACACGGGACTGCCATACACCCGTACATAAAAAACAAAACAAAATAGGGGGAGGAGTCAAGATGGTGGAGAAGTAGCAGGCTGAGACTACATCAGGTAACAGGAGATCAGCTCGATAGCTTATCTAAACATTGCAAACACCTACAAATCCAACAGGAGATCGAAGAGAAGAAGAACAGCAATTCTAGAAACAGAAAATCAACCACTTTCTGAAAGGTAGGACTGGTGGAGAAGTGAATCTAAAACGACGGGAAGATAGACTGCGGGGGGAGGGGCCGGCTCCCGGCAAGCGGCGGAGGAACGGAGCACAAAATCAGGACTTTTAAAAGTCTGTTCCACTGAGGGACATCGCTCCAGAGGCTAAACCGGGGTGAAGCCCACGCGGGGTCAGCGTGGCCCCAGGTCCCGCAGGGTCACAGAAGGATCGGGGGTGTCGGAGTGTCGGAGAGCTTGCAGGTGTTAGAACGGAGAAGCCGGCTACAGAGACAGAGCCGAGGACTGAACTCTCAGCTCGGGGTTACCTTTAACTGGTCGCGGGCTGGGTGAGCTCGGAGCGTGGCTAGAGGCTGGGGATACGGGAGTGATTGGGTGCTGTCCTCTGGGGGCGCACTGAGGAGTGGGGCCCCAGGCTCTCGGCTCCTCTGGGCCGGAAACTAGGAGGCTGCCATTTTCATTCCCATCCTCCGGAACTCTACGGAAAGCGTTCAGGGAACAGAAGCTCCCAAAAGCGAACCCGAGCCGATTACTTAGTCCGGCCACCGGTAAGGGCGGTACAATCCCGCCTCGGGCAAAGACACTTGAGAGTCACTACAACAGGCCCCTCCCCCAGAAGATCAACAAAATATCCAGCCAGGGCGAAGTTCATCTATCAAGGAAAGCAGGTTCAATACCTAAGATAGCAGCGCAATTCCAGAGGAGGAGAAAGCAAAGCAGGGACCTCATGGCTTTCTCCCCATGATTCCTTAGTCTTGCGGGTAATTCAATTTTTTTTTTCAAATTTTTTTTCTTTCTTTTTTCTTCTGCTAAATTTTTAAAAACTTTTACCCTTTTCTTTTTTAACGTTTTTTGACTAGTTTATCTAAATATATATTTTTTTCTTTTTATATTTTTTCTTTATTTGTTTTATTTTTTAAATTTCTTTCTTTTTTTTTTCTGAACCTCTTTTTATCCCCTTTCTCCCCCCCACAATTTGGGGTCTCTTCTGATTTGGTTACAGCGCATTTTTCTGGGGTTTTTGCCACACTTTTAGTATTTTATTTGATCCTTCATATCCTCTTATCTGGACAAAATGACAAGGAGGAAAAAATAACCACAAACAAAAGAACAAGAGGCAGTACCAAAGGCTAGGGAGCTAATCAACACAGACATTGGTAATATGTCAGATCAAGAGTTCAGAATGACGATTCTGAACGTTCTAGCCGGGCTCGAAAAAGGCACGGAAGATATTAGAGAAACCCTCTCTGGAGATATAAAAGCCCTTTCTGGAGAAATTAAAGAACTAAAATCTAACCAAGTTGAAATCAAAAAAGCTATTAATGAGGTACAATAAAAAATGGAGGCTCTCACTGCTAGGATAAATGAGGCAGAAGAAAGAATTAGTGATCTAGAAGACCAAATGACAGAGAATAAAGAAGCTGAGCAAAAGAGGGACAAACAGCTACTGGACCACGAGGGGAGAATTTGAGAGATAAGTGACACCATAAGATGAAACAACATTAGAATAATTGGGATTCCAGAAGAAGAAGAAAGAGAGGGGAGCAGAAGGTCTATTGGAGAGAATTATTGGTGAGAATTTTCCTAATATGGCAAAGGGAACAAGCATCCAAATCCAGGAGGTGCAGAGAACCCCCCTCAAAGTCAACAAGAATAGGTCCACACCCCGTCACCTAATAGTAAAATTTACAAGTCTTAGTGACAAAGAGAAAATCCTGAAAGCAGCCCGGGAAAAGAAGTCTGTAACATACAATGGTAAAAATATTAGATTGGCAGCAGACTTATCCACAGAGACCTGGCAGGCCAGAAAGAGCTGGCATAATATATTCCGTGCACTAAACGAGAAAAACATGCAGCCAAGAATACTCTATCCAGCTAGGCTATCATTGAAAATAGAAGGAGAGATCAAAAGCTTCCAGGACAAACAAAAACTGAAAGAATTTGCAAACACCAAACCAGCTCTACAGGAAATACTGAAAGGGGTTCTCTAAGCAAAGAGAGAGCCTAAAAGTAGTAGATCAGAAAGGTACAGAGACAATATACAGTAACAGTCACCTTACAGGCTAATAATGGCACTAAATTCATATCTCTCAATAGTTACCCTGAATGTTAAAAATGGGCTGAATGCCCCAATCAAAAGACACAGGGTATCAGAATGGATAAAAAACCAAAACCCATCAATATGTTGCCTACAAGAAACTCATTTTAGACGCGAAGACACCTCCAGATTTAAAGTGAGGGGGTGGAAAACAATGTACCATGCTAATGGGCATCAGAAGAAAGCTGGGGTGGCAATCCTTATATCAGATCAATTAGATTTTAAGCCAAAGACTATAATAAGAGATGAGGAAGGACACTATATCACTATATCCTACTCAAAGGGTCTGTCCAACAAGAAGATCTAACAATTCTAAATATCTATGCCCCTAACGTGGGAGCAGCCAACTATATAAACCAATTAATAACAAAATCAAAGAAACACATCAATAATAATACAATAATAGTAGGGGACTTGAACACTCCCCTCACTGAAATGGACAGATCATCCAAGCAAAAGATCAACAAGGAAATAAAGGCCTTAAATGACACACTGGACCAGATGGACATCACAGAAATATTCAGAACATTTCATCACAAAGCAACAGAACACACATTCTTCTCTAGTGCACATGGAACATTCTCCAGAATAGATCACATCCTGGGTCCTAAATCAGGTCTCAACTGGTATCAAAAGATTAGGATCATTCCCTGCATATTTTCAGACCACAATGCTCTGAAGCTAGAACTCAATCACAAGAGGAAAGCTGGAAGGAAGCCAAATACATGGAGACTAAACAGCATCCTTCTAAAGAATGAATGGGTCAACCAGGAAATTAAAGAATAATTGAAAAAATTCATGGAAACAAATGATAATGAAAACACAACAGTTCAAAATCTGTGGGACACAGCAAAGGCAGTCCTGAGAGGAAAATATATAGCAGTACAAGCCTTTCTCAAGAAACAAGAAAGTTCTCAAGTACACAACCTAACCCAACACCTAAAGGAGCTGGAGAAAGAACAAGAAAGAATCCCTAAACCAAGCAGGAGAAGAGAAATCATAAAGATCAGAGCAGAAATCAATGAAATAGAAACAACAACAAAAAAAAAAAAATAGAAAAAATCAATGAAACTAGGAGCTGGTTCTTTGAAAGAATCAATAATATTGATAAATCCCTGGCCAGACTCATCAAAAAGAAAAGAGAAAGGACCCAAATAAATAAAATCATGAATGAAAGAGGAGAGATCACAACTAACACCAAAGAAATACAGACAATTATAAGAACATACTATGAGCAACTCTACGCCAACAAATTTGACAATCTGGAAGAAATGGAGGCATTCCTAGAGACATATAAACTGCCACAACTGAACCAGGAAGAAATAGAAAACCTGAACCGGCCCATAACCAATAAGGAAATTGAAACAGTCATCAAAAATCTCCAAACAAACAAAAGCCCAGGGCCAGACGGCTTCCCAGGGGAATTCTACCAAACATTTAAAGAAGTACTAATTCCTACTCTCCTGAAACTGTTCCAAAAAATAGAAATGGAAGGAAAACTTCCAAACTCATTTTATGAGGCCAGCATCACCTTGATTCCAAAACCAGACAAGGATCCCACCAAAAAAGAGAACTACAGACCAATATCCTTGATGAACACAGATGCGAAAATTCTCACCAAAATACTAGCCAATAGGATTCAACAGTACATGAAAAGGATTATTCACCACGATCAAGTGGGATTTATTCCAGGGCTGCAGGGTTGGTTCAACATCCTCAAATCAATCAATGTGATAGAACACATTAATAAAAGAAAGAACAAGAACCATATGATACTCTCCATAGATGCTGAAAAAGCATTTGACAAAGTACAGCATCCCTTCCTGATCAAAACTCTTCAAAGTGTAGGGATAGAGGGCACATACCTCAATATTATCAAAGCCATCTATGAAAAACCCACCTCAAATATCATTCTCAATGGAGAAAAACTGAAAGCTTTTCCGCTAAGGTCAGGAACACGGCAGGGATGTCCATTATCACCACTGCTATTCAACATAGTACTAGAAGTCCTAGCCTCAGCAATCAGACAACAAAAAGAAATTAAAGGCATCCAAATTGGCAAAGAAGAAGTCAAACTATCACTCTTCGCAGATGATATGATACTATATGTGGAAAACCCAAAAGACTCCACTCCAAAACTGCTAGAACTTGTACAGGAATTCAGTAAAGTGTCAGGATATAAAATCGATGCACAGAAATCAGTTGCATTTCTCTACACCAACAACAAGACAGAAGAAAGAGAAATTAAGGAGTCCATCCCATTTACAATTGCACCCAAAACTACAGGATACCTAGGAATAAACCTAACCAAAGAGGCTAAGAATCTATACGCAGAAAACTATAAAGTACTCATGAAAGAAATTGAGGAAGACACAAAGAAATGGAAAAATGTTCCATGCTCCTGGATTGGAAGAATAAATATTGTGAAAATGTCCATGCTACCTAAAGCAATCTACACATTTAATGCAATCCCTATCAAAATCCCATCCATTTTTTTCAAAGAAATGGAACAAATAATCCTAAAATTTATATGGAACCAGAAAAGACCTCGAATAGCCAAAGGAATATTGAAAAAGAAAGCCAAAGTTGGTGGCATCACAATTCCGGACTTCAAGCTCTATTACAAAGCTGTCATCATCAAGACAGCATGGTACTGGCACAAAAACAGACACATAGATCAGTGGAACAGAATAGAGAGCCCAGAAATCGACCCTCAACTCTATGGTCAACTAATCTTCGACAAAGCAGGAAAGAATGTCCAATGGTAAAAAGACAGCCTCTTGAATAAATGGTGCTGGGAAAATTGGATAGCCACATGCAGAAAAATGAAATTGGACCACTTCCTTACACCACACATGAAAATAGACTCAAAATGGATGAAGGACCTCAATGTGAGAAAGGAATCCATCAAAATCCTTGAGGAGAACACAGGCAGCAACCTCTTCGACCTCAGCCGCAGCAACCTCTTCGACTTCAGCCGCAGCAACATCTTCCTAGGAACATCGGCAAAGGCAAGGGAAGCAAGGGCAAAAATGAACTATTGGGATTTCATCAAGATCAAAAGCTTTTGCACAGCAAAGGAAACAGTTAACAAAACCAAAAGACAACTGACAGAATGGGAGAAGATATTTGAAAACGACATATCAGATAAAGGGCTAGTGTCCAAAATCTGTAAGGAACTTAGCAAACTCAACACCCAAAGAACAAATAATCCAATCAAGAAATGGGCAGAGGACATGAACAGACATTTCTGCAAAGAAGACATCCAGATGGCCAACAGACAGATGAAAAAGTGCTCCACGTCACTTGGCATCAGGGAAATACAAATCAAAACCACAATGAGATATCACCTCACACCAGTCAGAATGGCTAAAATTAACAAGTCAGGAAATGACAGATGCTGGAGAGGATGCGGAGAAAGGGGAACCCTCCTCCACTGTTGGTGGGAATGCAAGCTGGTGCAACCACTCTGGAAAACAGCATGGAGGTTCCTCAAAATGTTGAAAATAGAACTACCCTATGACCCAGCAATTGCATTACTGGGTATTCACCCTAAAGATACAAACGTAGTGATCCGAAGGGGCACGTGCACCCGAATGTTTATAGCAACAATGTCCACAATAGCCAAACTATGGAAAGAACCTAGATGTCCATCAACAGATGAATTGATAAAGAAGATGTGGGATATATACACAATGGAATACTATGCAGTCATCAAAAGAAATGAAATCTTGCCATTTGCGATGACGTGGATGGAACTAGAGGGTATCATGCTTAGTGAAATAAGTCAATCGGAGAAAGACAACTATCATATGATCTCCCTGATATGAGGACATGGAGATGCAACATGGGGGGTTAGGGGGATAGAAAAGAATAAATGAAACAAGATGGCATTGGGAGGGAGACAAACCATAAATGACTCTTAATCTCACAAAACAAACTGAGGGTTGCTGGGGGAGGTGGGTTTGGGAGAGGGGGAGAGGGTTATGGACATTGGGGAGGGTATGTGCTATCGTGAGTGCTGTGAAGTTTGTAAACCTGGTGATTCACAGACCTGTACCCCTGGGGATAAAAAAACATTATATGTTTATAAAAAAAAAAAATTGGAAGGGGAGGCGAACCATAAGAGACTATGGACTCTGAAAAACAACCTGAGGGTTTTGAATGGGCAGGGGTGGGAGGTTGGGGGAACCAGGTAGTGGGTAATAGGGAGGGCACGTATTGCATGGAGCACTGGGTGTTGTGCAAAAACAATGAATACTGTTACGCTGAAAAAAATAAATAAATTAATTAAAAACAAATCAAAATAAAACAAAAAAACACAACTTCTGCAAAGCACCATACAGCAAAGGCAATCAAACAAGCTCTGCCTATAGTCTTAGCACTATTATTAGGTCATTAATGTCCCCGCCAAAAGACATACAGTTAAAGGGGACAAATGTTTTACAGGCTGATATAATGCAGGTAGGTCTACTGGTAGGGAAAACTTTTGGTTGACTTTTGGGGACGGCGGGGGGCGGGGGAAGGCTTTTGATCTCAAAACGCTGCCCTTATCTGTGTGTTTCTGGCTAAAATGATTAGTTACCACCAGTCTCGCTGTCTTGATATCCTCATGGTAAATGGGATAATAACAGCACCTACCTCACCAGGCTGTTGGGAAGATAAAAGAAATAATGACACAAAGTGCCTGCCATGACCTGGCATGGCTGGGCAGCTGCCAGGAAAGGAGGATGAGATGTTCCACCAATTAACCGAAGGCCCTCCAGTCATGAGAATGAAGCCCTACTGTGTGTGAGCCACTCTAACCAGTGCTTTTCTCTAGTATCCCAAGCGATCCTCAGGATTCTGACAGACAATGATCATTCTTCCCACTGTATACATAAAACAATATTATAGCCCTCTGGCCCAGAGAGGTTAAGCAGCTCTCTTCAGGCCACACAGACTTTGGTCTCAGGATTCCGTGACTAAGGTCTGTGTTCTTCCTCTGGTCAGAAAAACTCAAGGGGCTCCTGGGTGGCTCAGTTTGTTCAGAGACTGTCCTCAGCTCCCGTTAGGATCGCGGCAGCATCTTGGGATCAAGCCCCATGTCGGGATCCCTGCTCAGTGGGGAGCCTGCTTCTCCCTCTACCCCTCCCCTGCTCATGTTCTCTCACACAGTCTCGCTCTCTCTTAAATAAATAAAACCTTAAAAAAAAAAAAAAACAACCCTCAAGAACATATGCAGGAGAACTTTGGTTCTAGAACATCAACCCAACAACCCAAACCCCATAAATCACCATGATCTCTTTTTTGTAGCTTCTCAAGAATTTTTATAGACCGATAATAGCTTTCTAAAACTGGACACCATTTTTAACACTATCACCAAGTATAGATAGATTGGGGAGACTAAAACTAGAATATTAAGCATCTTGAGAATGAAATAATGAATTTTCATTTTCAGAGCAACTTTAGGACCATATACGCTATCTCAACTCAAACTTGCCTTGCTCCACCCAGTAAGTGAAGAGATAGCAGTCAAATTCTTCTATATGTTTGTCGAAATTTCCTGGTAAAGTGGCAGAATGTCTATCCTAGTTAAAAAAAAAAAAAAGGAAAAAGAAGAAAGGAGTGGGTTTGGAATACAAACTGCGAAAGAACAAGTATGCTTTTATCCGCATTTATACAGAGATTTTTAAAATGTTTACTTGTAATATGATTAGTGTTTGAAAAGATTTATCTAGTATAAAAATAGTTTTAGAGTTGTAAAAAAATGTTTTAAATAAATAAGAGGCTCTGAGAACCATCTAGCATTTACAACATTGTTCGTACTGATTGAAGTGTCATTTTAGTAATGCTTCTAAAATGTCTTGCATAAACTAGTGCCTTTATATGTCTACATAAACAGTTTCTCCATTGCAAACAGTATGTATTCTTGGCTCTTAACAAAGACAAATACCTCGAACAGGGGATTAGTATTAGCATTTCTTCAGCAAATGGTAAAAATTCATTATGACCTTCTCTTTTAATCTATCCCTACATAATCTACTTTATACTTGGACCCAAGAAAATAGTGTAAGAATTTCCATGGGGGGGGGGAGGAGTGGCATTTTATTGTGAGTCACAGAGATTTTTTTTTTTTCCATACAGGAACAGCTACCCTTCCTGTACGCAAAAATTAGTAGAAAATATATTCTTTAAAACCTTACAGTTTTAAAACACATATCATCTATATGCAAATATATAGAGGACATTAATATTCCTATTTGTTCTCAAATTCAATTCTCATATTCTTTGATTTTGTACTTGTTACCCCTCAGAATACCCAAGATCCTCAGCTGCTGGTCTTCTGAAACACAACCATTAGGAGAGTTGTTACATATTTAATTTCATGCTCCACTCAGCATAAAGCAGTTGTGGGACGACAGACCAAAGCAAATGAAGTGGCTTCTTAGATAATTTCCTGCTTAATTGAAAGCAGGTAGCTTTTTAAAAGTAATAATTGGCATTTGTTTCAAATGATTGTAAGGTTATTTCTTTTTTTAATAAATGGTTGTAGGATAACTTTCTACTGAGCCCAAGCACAGTGGGTTGGGAGGCCTCCCTGCCCGGAGTCTAAGGGACATGAATGTGACTTCTGCTGACAGCAAATAATTGTAGCAGTCCATGAAGCCGTGAAGATGTGGGGACATGGAGCAAAGTGAGAAAAAAAAAATATACCATACACATGCATATATGTATGTGGGTATATATATATATATACTCACACACCACTGATGTGTATAATAGATTGGATTTCCTTTCTATCATTCTGCTTAACTCTTAGCATTAGTTTAATGTTAGCAAGTGGTCTATGATGAGGTTGGTACCCCAGATCATATCTAACAGGTCTTCCTCATTACAGCATAAAACTGGCCATCCGCTGTGATACAGTCTCGCTGCTGGAGACATAGTCCTAGCAGTGAATGTGAGCATACCAATAAGGAAAGATGAAAGAAATCAGTTTGATGTAAATGCCTGTGTAATGAGTGTAACTATGGAGTTCTGTTTTGTCAGGAGTCAATTTTCAGATGCTTTCACATATATTGAACCTGCTAAAAAGCTTTTAAATTACAGAAAAGAGAAAATGCTTTCTTATTGCCTAGATTTAATAGAAAAACAGAGAGCAGAGAGAGAGACAGAGACAGAATGAGATACAGAGGGTTTGAAAAGGTATTCTTCAGAACCAAACATTTTAAAACACTCAAGGGAAAAATAGACACTGAATTTTTATATTCATCAATTGCCATGGTGATTCATGCAACTAACAGCGACCTTGGTGCCTAGAGCTATAGGATAAGGGCAAAGAGATGCACTTTGGGTCTTTACTAAAACTCGAATTTGCCTGCAGTCTCTTTAGGCCCTGATTCTATTATCCGTGCTACTTTGGATCACTGTGCATCGTCAAACTGCCCTTAGGATCACTAGAAAGGGGGTGCCTGGGTGGCTCAGTGGGTTAAAGCCCTTGCCTTCGGCTCAGGTCATGGTCCCAGGGTCCTGGGATAGAGTCCCACATCGGGCTCTCTGCTCAGCGGGGAGCCTGCTCCCCCCCCCCCCCCGCCTGCCTCTCTGCCTAATTGTGATCTCTCTCTGTCAAATAAATAAATAAATAATCTTAAAAAAAAAAAAAGAATCACTAGAAAGGCAGCTATAATGCAACATATTAGCAAATCAAATTTTCTTCCACACTAAAAACCATCCTGTAGTACCGAATGCTTAGCTTCCCGTTTTTGTAGAATTCCCAGGAACGTTTTTCTAGTCATTTGCAAAAGGTCAAAGGAAGGAAGGGAGGGAGGAAGGAAAGAATGAAGTGGGGGAGAGAGTATGAGACCGTAGGCGGGAAGAAGAGAGAGGGGAAATGAAGGAGTAAGAAAGAGAGGGAGAGGTGCCAGCGAAAGAGCCTTGAGTGAGTCATTAAAGATGTTCACCAGCTATTCCAGTTTTCCATCTTCGTGGCAGGGAGTAAAACTCCACTTCCCAACCTACTTGAAGTTGGGCATGGTAACATGATATGCTTTGGCCATTAGAAGGTGAGCCCAATGGACGCATACAACAGCCAAGCAGAAACCTTCCAGAGCGACGTAGGATACACCTGCTTCCCCAGTTCTTCATGGTACAGCTACAGACAACCCTCCAGATGGTAGAGGCTCTGTCAGCTTTACTCACATTTGGAAGAAAAAGACTTGGAAGAAAAAGACACAGAGCACTGTCTTTAGCCAACACAGGATGGACATGTAGCAGAAGCAAGAAATAAACTTTTGTTTCTTGGAGCAACTAAGATTTTCCTTTAACATAACCTACACCCTACCTAATACAGTGAATGATGGGAGAGAAATAAGAGTTCCACTTACAGCAGTGATTACCATAAAGTTGAAAGGAAAAACAAAACAAAACAAAAAAACCAGAGATGGTGTATGAGGATATGGAGTTCTACAA
Source organism: Meles meles (assembly GCF_922984935.1). Classification (NCBI taxonomy): domain Eukaryota; kingdom Metazoa; phylum Chordata; class Mammalia; order Carnivora; family Mustelidae; genus Meles; species Meles meles. The sequence goes on from NC_060070.1 coordinate 145,504,429, forward strand.
AGAATATGAAACTAAAAACTCAAATACTAGCAGTCACTAATTGGTCTAGATGTTAGAACAATACTAACAATTCTATAAGGTACCCCTTAATGTAGACAGATGGTAAGGGGATATGAGTTTCGAAACTGGGGAGGTTATTTTAGCTCCTTGATGCCATACTTTGGCATCCTTCCAACATTCCTTCCTTTAGTGCTCTGTAAGTTTTGAGGGATTCCCGAAGGAAAAACCAATAGGAGTTGCTGGTTGCCTAAAAAGATGATACCTGAGTTTCCGGCCTGAGTATCTGAATTAGTGAAGGTGCTGTTTAATGAGACTGAGAACACAGATGACTGGCGGAATATGGACGTGTTGCGAGTGAAATGCCAGTGACATCCAAAGAGAGACATCCGGGGATAATCAGAGACCCACTACGTGAATCTAGAGCTTAAGGGAGAGATTTGAGCTGAAGACATGAATTGGGATCTTCTAGCCTTTTCAGACTACTTTGAATGGGACAAGATTATCCAGGGTCAGTACACAAGGGAAGAGGAGGGCAAACCCTCAGATTACACCAACATTTAAGGAACAGGTAAAGAAAAGGGACTGTCCAGAGAGAATGGGTAAGTAAAGTGAAGTAGGAAGAATTTTAGTGAATGAAACTTCTGCCCTTCGCCTCTAACTGTCCTGTCAGTCCTTTAATTCCTGCTACCGTTGCACTTCCTTCCTTACGCAATTACGCAACAGTCACTTTTACCTCTTTTCTGCAATGTCAACGGTCTTTCTCGTTGGCTTTCACCACTACCCTACATATCTTCTGCCTTGGATCAATAAAAAATTAAAAAATAAAAAATAAATCCACATTTCTATTTTTACAATGATACTTTCCACAGAACGATTTTTCTGGCTATTACTGAGTCTGAGGTTAAAAGGTTTCCAGGGTAAGTCCTCTGATTCAAGAACCCAGTCCCAGTATTTAGCTTCTATAATCTCTATATACAAGTGCTATACGGAGCATGACCAAGGGAAGAAAGAACTGATATGTAAACATATACGTTGGTCTTGCTCTGTGATATATCTTTTACATATAGCATATTTAATCTAGAAAGTACGGTGAATTAATTTTTATTGACTTTTAAAAATCTAAGAAACTTGCCAAAATCTCTTTATAATTAGCTACTCTGCTTCCAAAAGTCTTAGGCATGCCACTAGGCTCAGCTGCCTTCCAAAGAATAAGAAGGCGTTGTTCCCTCCTTCAAAGTATTTTCAATTCGGGCCAAGAGAAAATCCACTTATGTTAGAATTATTTGAAAATAGCCCCAAACCTAACAGAAATAGAAACTGAGACCCCCTTCATAACCCACCATGTTAAACAGATAGGCATAGCTCAGCGGTTCTCAACTCTGACTGGACTTTTTTAGAATCACCTATGCTGCTTTTAGAAAACACTGGGTCTTCTGTTTCCAGAAAGATGAACTAGAAGTACTTCTCTGTATTCCTCCCACTAAGTACAACTAAAATCTCTAGGCATTACATAAAAAAAAAAAAAAATAAAATAAAATAAAAACACGAGAAGACTGAAGACAAGGCAAAGAGAAATAGGCAAACCAGCCTGGGAAGTTGGCACCCAAGGAACAATATGCAGTCCATGCCCTGGGCTTTCTTTTTGCCTCAGATATCCCAGATGAGGTATTAGAAAGCTGGGAATCCAGAAACGCCAGAAAGCACAGACCAAAAAAAAAAAAAAAAGCCCCAACAAAAGCCTGCCCTCTCTAGACAGAGGACAAGGGGACATTATAGTCAGACAGAAAATGCTTAGACAGTCCTGGCTTTACTCCAAATACCACAGAGAAAACTGCGGCTCTATGGCCACCCCCACTAGCAAAGACTGAGTGGAAGCCTAGACTTCTCCCCTTGCCAGGTACCCCAGCACTCTCACCTGAGTGGTGTCAGAAGAAGAAGGTAGAGCCAAGGCTGTCATCCTCACAGGCAATAGGGGGACCTCCTGGTGGTGTCCATGGAGACGGTGCGAGGAGCCAGGACCTGCACACCACTCAGAAGTAATAAAGTGTTCCTTTCTTCCCCACTGGAGTGGTGTCACAGAAGGCTCACTGGAGGGTCAGGGTTTTCACTGTCACTCAGCAGTAACAAGACTACCCCAATTCCACAATGTCAGTGGAAGCCATGTGGAGAGCAGTAATGAAGCCCTCATGCCCACAGAGGCCTGGTGGGGAGCCAGAACTCCCAGTGGGAGGCCCATTCCTTTCAGGTATCAACACAGGCATGGATTTCCACGCCTACCAGACAGTAAAAAGGCGGCACCTTTCTCCCTCTCCCCCAAACCTACTTCCTCTGTCAGATCTGGGTTAGAGATCTTCCACTAAAGTTCTAAGATCCAGAGTCTCATCATAATACGCCAAACAACCAAGTTTCAATAGAAAATCATTTTTCGTGACAAGAATCAGAAAAATCACAACTTGAATAAGAAAAGAAATTTGAGGGATGCCTGGGTGGCTCAGTTGGTTAAGCGGCTGCCTCCGGCTCAGGTCATGATCCCAGCGTCCTGGGATCGAGTCCCACATCGGACTCCTTGCTCGGCGGGGAGCGTGCTTTGCCCTCTGACTCTGCCTGCTACTCTGTCTGCCTGTGCTCACTCACTCTCTCTCTCTCTCTGACTAATAAATAAATAAAGTCTTAAAAAAAAAGAAAAGAAAAGAAAAGAAATTTGACAGACACCAATACTGCAATGACAAAGCTGTTGAAGTTACTGACCATAGGTTTTGAAGCAGCCATCATAAAAATGTGTTAGTGAGCAATTACAAACATGCTTGAAACCAATAAATTAGGAAAGATCAGCAAAGAAAACAAAAATATAAAAAAGAACCAAAAATATTGTAAAATGGAAAAATAGAGTAAAAAAAACCTAAACAAAACAACATTAAAAAAAAAAACCCGACAAACCATAAATGACTCTTAATCTCACAAAACAAACTGGGGGTTGCTGGGGGGAGGTGGGATTGGGAGAGGGGGAGTGGGCTATGGACATTGGGGAGGGGAGGCGAACCATAAGAGACTATGGACTCTGAAAAACAACCTGAGGGTTTTGAAGGGTCAGGGATGGGAGGTTGGGGCAACCTGAGGGTTTTGAAGGGTCAAGGGTGGGAGGTTGGGGGAACAGGTGGTGGGTAATGGGGAGGGCACGTTTTGCATGGAGCACTGGGTGTTGTGCAAAAAGAATGAATACTGTTACACTGAAAAAATAAATAAAATGAAGAAAAAAAAAAAAGGCAAAAAAAAAACAAAAACAAAAAACCCAGTGGATGACCTCAATAGCAGAATGAAGAGACAAAAGAATCAATGATTTTGAACATAATAATACAAATTACCCAATCTGGAAGATAAGGAGAAAATAGACCTTTTAAAGATAAGCTGAGCCTCAGAGACAGGTAGTACAATAACAGGACATCCAGCAATCACATCCTTAGAGACCAGGAAGGAGAAGAGAAAGAAGATGCAGTAGAAAATGTGTTTTAAAAAAATAATGGCTGAAAAAATGAGCAATCCTTGACAAAATATTAGCAAATGTTAGCACTATGTCAGCTCAGAATTATATACCATGACCTAGTGGTATTTATTCCTGAGATACAAGGATGGTTCAAGATTTGCAAATCAATCAGTATAATCTACCATGTTTATAGGCTAAAGAAGAAAAGTCACATAATCTTATCAACTGATACAGAAGAAGTTCTTTTTTTTTTTAAGATTTTATTTGTTTGACAGACAGAGATCACAAGTAGGAAGAGAGCGGCAGGCAGGGGACAGAAGGGGAAGCAGGCTCCTTGCTGGGCAGAGAGCCTGATGTGGGGCTCATTCCCAGGACCCTGAGATCATGATCTGAGCCGAAAGCAGAGGCTTAACCCACTGAGCCACCCAGGCTCCCCTCAGAAGAAGTTCTTGACAAAATTCAGTATCAGTTCATGATAAAAACTCTCAGAAAACTAGAAATAAGGGGAACTTCCTCAAATTGGTTTTTAAAAATTAAAAAAGTAAACCTATAACTAACACTGTACTTAAAGATGAAGAACCGAATGCCTTCCCTCTAACATCAGGAATGAAGCAAGGGTGTTCCATTTCACCATTGCTACTCATGGTATTGGAAGTTCTAGCTAGCACAAGGAGGCAAGAAAAGGAAATAAACAGAAGAACTAAAATCCCCTATTTGCAGATGACATGATTCTCTATGTAAAAAACCCCCGAGGAATCCAAAACAAACCAGCAAACCAACAAAAAGCCTCCAAGAACAAATAAGTAAGTAGAGCAAGGTCACAGAACTCAAGATCAAACATTCAAAAATCAAGTAAATCTCCACATACAGGTAGTCAGCACATGTAAACAGAAAGTAAAAATACAATAATGTTTACAATTGCCCAACAAGGTGAAACACCTAGGTATAAACGTTCAGAATTTGCATGCTGAAAACTACAAAATGCTAATGAAACAAATCAAACAAGATCTAAATAAGTGGGGACCCATACTGTATTCATATGCTGGGAGACCTCACCTAGTAAAGATTCTTCCCAAAGTGATATATAGTTCAAATACAATACCTATCAAAATCCAGGCAGGGCTTACTGCAGATAAACATAAGATTATTCCAAAAGATGCGTAGAAAGGAATGGGACTAGAACATACAGATATGTATTCTCTCTATTTGTGGATACACACACACACACATACACACACACACAAAGGGAATAATCTCAGAGAAATCAGTCTACCTATTTTTAAGACTTATTACATAGCCACAGTTGTTAAGATAGTGTGGTAATAATGGAGAGATGGATGTACTGATCTACAGAACAAAACAGAGAAGCCAGAAAGACTTCCTATACCACCAACTGATTTTCACAAAGGTGTGAAAGCAGTTCAATGAAGGAAGGATAGTCTCTTCCAACAAACTGGATATTCATAAGCAAAAAATGAACCTTCATCTATAAGCAAAAAATGAACCTTCATCTAAACTTCACACCGTATATGAAAATTAAAATGGATCATGGACTCACATGTAAAATGAAAAACTATAAAACTTTTAGAAGAAGGAGCGCTTGGGTGGCTCAGTCGGTTAAGCGGCTGCCTTCGGCTCTGGTCATGATCCTAAGGGCCCCGGGATCAAGTCCCCCACTGGGCTCTCTGCTGAGCAGAGAGCCTGCTTCTCCCTCTGCCCCTGCCTGCTGCTCTGCCTACTTGTGGGCTCTCTCTATCAAGTAAATAAATAAATAAAATCTTTGGGGGAAAAAAAAACTTTTAGAAAAAAACATAGGAGAAAATCTTCAGGACCTAGCACTTGGTGGAAAATTCTTAGGCTGGACACCAAAAGCATGATCTAGAAAAGGAAAAATCAAAAGATCAGATCTCATCAAAATTAAAAACTTTGCTCTCCAAAGATCTTTTTAAGAGGATGAAAAGACTAAAACTACTTGCAAACCAAACCTCTGATAAAGGACTCAGATCTAGAATTTCTGAACTCTCCAAACAACAGTAACAAAGCAAACAATCCAATAAGAACACGGGCAAAAGACATGAGGAGACATTTCATTGAGGAGGCTATGTGAATGGCGAATAAGAACATAAAAAGGTGTTCAACATCACTAATACTTGGGGAGAGGCAAATTAATAATTCTACAGTGAGATACCACTACACACCTATCAGAATAAACTAAAAAATGCTGACAAGGATGGGAGAAACTGGCTTTCTCACAAATTGCTTTTGGGAAAGTGAAATAGTACAGCATTCCTGGAAAATAGTTTGGCAGTTACTTAAAAAACTAAACATATACTTACCATATGTGCCAATAATCCCACTCCTGGGCATTTATCCCAGAGAAATAAGAACTTATGTCCATACAAAAACCTGTATGTACACGGATGCTCATAGCAGCTTTGTTTGTAATAGTGCCCAAAAAGGAAACCACCACAGTGTCCTACAATAGGCGGATAAACAAACTGTGGTACATCCATACAATGGAAGACATCTCGGTAATAAAAAGAAATAAACTGTTAATACATGCAGCAACTTGTCCGGACTTCAAGGGCATTGTGCTGAGTAGGGGGAGGAAAAAACCCTCAGGTCATAAGCTTGTAAGAATGATTTATATAACAGTCTCAATATGACAAAATAATAGAGATGGAGAAGAGTTTAGTGGTTGCCAGGGGCTAGGGATGGTGTGGGGAGGGACAGGACTATAAAGGGATGACATGAGGAAGCCCCTTCATGTCAGAAGAGTTCTATCTTGATTGTGGGAGCAGCTACAGAAACCTACAGGTGATAAGCTGACACAGAATTACAGGAACACTTTATAACAAAGTCAATTTCCTGATTTTTGTTATTGTAGATAGATAAAATGTAACCAATGGTGGAAACAAAGGGAAGGGTAAATAGAACCTCTCTGCACTATCTTCCCAACTTCCTGTAAATCTATAATTCAAAAGAAAACTTTTTTTTTTTTTTTTTTTTTTAAGTAATGCTGAGGCACCTGGGTGGCTCAGTGGGTTAAGCATCTTCCTTCAGCTCAGGTTATGATCTCTGGGTCCTCAGCAGGGAGTCTGCTTCTCCCTCTCCCTCTGCAGCTCCCCCTGCTTATGCTTGCTCTCTCTGTCATAAAAATAAATAAAATCTTACAAAAAAAAAAAATGTACATGCTGAGACCACACCCCAAATCAAGTAAATAAGAATTTCTAGGGGAGGAACCTAGCCAACAGTATTTTTTCAAAGTTCATGGGCTAATTCTAAAGTGTGGCGAAGATTGGGAACCACTGGCATCTAGTGCCATTATTGAAACCTCAGGTGAGCCACATACCTCTAAGTCTAGTGGCGGAAATGAAGGGGACAACTAAATACGTGATCTATTTTAAGTCTCTTGAGTGTTGTTGTTGTTGTTTTTTTTCCTGCCCTAATGATGATGACACCTTGCATTTAGTTGAATCCAAATAATGTGGATGGGATAATCAGTTATCCATTATGTTATAGACTATTTTATACAAAAATGCCAAACCTGATAGATCGTTTTTTGGATTCTAAAGTACTTGGTACCAATGTTATAATTTTAAAATGCTAAGGAGCAATTACAATCACATTTAAATATGCAGCAATTTTAGAAAATTAATGTTTCACAGAGTCCTCATTTTTGATGGGTAACAAAATGAGTTTGAGAGTTTTAAAAAAAAATTTTTTTTAACGAAGTGCTGAGGACTACCAACTATAACTCTGGGAAACATGACAAGTAAGCATTTCCTATCTTGACCATGAATGCTAATATATTCTTTATTTTTACTAATGATCGTCGACCATTGCCTGGTGGCTCTTTGTAATGAACTATTTTGGAAGTGTTGAAGACATAGAATCCAAGGGTTATTATGAGCCAGTAAATGACAACCTGACCAACTAAGATGCCGTGTGCCCTTACAACATCATCAGAAGATATTCGCTGTGCATCTCTTCAGCCAGGCCAGATTTAAAGTTTTTAGGGAAGAGTCCTCTGCCTTCAAAGAGTTTAAAATCTTTTTGAGGTCTAGACAAAAATATATAAACTTAAATAATAAAGCAAAGAAGGATATGCCGAAATCAGGACTAACAGAAAGCAGAAAAGGGCCAAAGTGCTTGTTTCACTGGAGGTATTTTTATAAGAGGTGGGAAGGGAGTTTGCATCTTCTGGGCTCATTTATCCTGCAGATAAGCAGCTTCAACAATGCAGATTTTTCCTATCCATGGGAGGATTGCCCTTAGTTCTCGCTTGTGGAATTAGTTCCAAAAATGCAGCTGTTTGAAGCAAGAGGTTTGGCCAAAAAAGTGAAATGAGGCATAAGGAATCACCTCCCACCCAACTCTAGTCAACAGTTATGTCTTCTTCCCCCACTACCTTGAGGGTTTAAAGATTTTTGGATGGAGATAGGGAGTGACAGTGGGAGTGGGGTATTTGCAGAACTATTTGCCTTACTCCCAAACCAGCAATCTCTTCCATCTCTTCTTTTTCCTCCTCCTCCTTGTTCTTTCTCCCTAGCTCCCTCCAAATAGGATCCTCACATACTCTCCATTCTAATTTACAGCACTACAATTTCCTAGATTTTCCCCCCTCTGTTCTGGAAAGATTTATCCGTTTGGGAGATTTCGTTCCCAATTTTAAGTTTCTCACTGTCGTGAAGTCCGATTTAAAAGCATAATAAGAACCACCGCGTTTTAATAAGGGATCATGTGAATTCTTTTAAAGAAAGTTGTTTTGTGGTTGTGGGAGGTAATCAACACCTACTCAGACATTCTTTTCTAAGACAGCTGAGGTTTATCATTTTCGTTATTATGGCAATGAATTTCTCCTCCTTTGCTTTATGCCTTTTGGCAGGAGCCTCCACTCTGCAGGTGTTAGCGCTGCAAGGGCTGAACCCAACCGCCAGTAGGTCTGCGGAGCCTAGGATGGGATGTTGCCCAGCAAAACACAGAGCCCAGGGAGACCGCGACTGAGGAAGGGCGCCTGCAAGCGCGCTTCGGAGGGGACTGGGACCAGAGCCCTAGAAAACTAGAGCGAGTGCATTTCCCGGCAGGGCGAACCCGTAGAGCCTGAAAAAAGAGAGAGAGAAGGAAAGAAAGAGAGAAGGAAAGAAAGAAACCCACCCCCGCGCTCTTAAGCCCAGAGCAAGCAGCGAGCGCGCGGGCTGGCTGGGCTGCTCCAGCTGGAAGTCATTGTGCGGGCTGGCGTCTTCGTTGTCAGGACGACCGCCCGGCCGGCGCCAGCGGAGGGGGGAGGCGGGCTCGGTGAATGGGTGACGTCACGCGGCCGGCGCCAGGCAGTCTGGGCGGCGGAGCCAATGAATCAGCTGTCGGGGGGAGGCGGCGCGGCGCGCGGGAGGAGGTGCAGGAATGCGCCGCGAGCCTAGAGGCCGGGGCGGGAGGGAGGGGCCTGCGCCTGCGCCCCGCCCCGCCCCTCCCTGGGCGGCCGGAGCGGCCGGGGCTCGCCTTGCGCGCGCTCCTACTGCCTCGCGCCGAGGTTGTGGCTCGGCGGCTGGATCCCTGCTCTCCGCCCACGGGCGCGCGCCCTGCCCGGCCTCCCGCGAGCTGGGCCTGGGCCGGGTTAGGGAGCATCGGCTTTCCACTCCTTTCACTGAGACTGGGCCACTCACTCAAGAAAAAGGGAAAACCCAATAAAACTTGTCCTTGTCGGTAAACCGGGCTTTGAAAGTGTTGAGTAAATTCACCGTAGCCTTACCTCTGTGCTCTGCCCTGCGCTGGTTTCACTAGAAAGGAATCAGAGGTTTGGGAAAAGCTCAAAATTGCACAGAAAAGAAAGAAATGTAACTACTTCACGATTCGGGCTTTGAGCCGATTGCCTTTTCTTCCATTATTCCATTGTGCTGTACTGTACCGTGCTTTTGAGGGTCTAGAAGACAAGTGCCTGCTTCCAGAGGGGTTCCAGTATTTCAGTGCTTCTGTGTTTTGTTTTCCCTAGGTCCTCCCGTCTGTTAGAGAGTGACCTCCAGAAGGCCAAGTACTGCGTCACGGTCATTTTTGTACCTCCACTAGTTAGCTCTCAGATGCACCGCAAGGACTCTAAATGTGATGGATCATTTACGGTGCAAGACGGAATGGTCTCCGAGTAAAGGCTCCGGTAAAATGAATACCCTTGAATTCCTAACCATCTATTTTAGGTGCTTACTTACTGGTTTTTGGCGGTGTCCAAGATGGATGATGCGTTGTTAGTGAAACTGGAAAACTGGAGAGTGTGCCTGAGTATTACAGAAGATGTTAAATCTGCCCTCCCTGCTGTAGTCATTTCTCTTTCTGAGTCTCCAGTCTCTTCATCTGTAAAAGAAGTTGAGACCCTGTGAGATGTTCTTAAGACTTCTAAAGTTCTGTAAGCCCATCATTGTACTTATCAGCCTTTAAAACTAAATTTGGAGTTCACTATTCCTCTAACTGCATTTTGTAAACACAATGATTACTCTTTCATTCAATATTCAGGGTGAACTGCTATGTGAATAGAAAGTACTAGAAGTTTTAAATATTTTTAAAGTTAAAAGGTAGGATCCCAGAACTGAAAACATTCCTTATGCAAGTAAGAAACAAATGGGGGGGGGGCATGTAGGGTGGCTCAGTCAGTGAAGGCTCCAAGTATTGGTTTCAGCTCAGGTCATGACCTCAGGGTCCTGAGATCACTCTCTAAACTCAGTGGTAAATCTGCTTCAGTTTTTCTCTCCCTCTCTCTCTCTGCCCCTCCCCTCTGCACACACACATACATACTCTCTCTCAAATAAGTAAATCTTAAAAAAGAAAGAGAAAGAAGGAATAAAAGAAGATGCTAATAAACTGTTATAGACCGGTGCATCTCAAAGTTAGATGTGCATTGAATAACCTGGCATCTGGTTGAAATGCAGACTCTGGTGAGGCCTGGGATTCTGGATGTATGTAACAAGCATCCAAGTGATGGTGGCCCATGGACCATACTTTGAATAAAGAGGGCCTATACTATAAAGTACCAAGGAAATCCTAAAGTAAGGATATGATACAGAGACACTGCTAACATTTCCCAGTGGTGAACTTGAGCCTGGTGACTGAGAATGTGGTAGGAGAGGGGAAGGAAAACACTTCCAGGAGAGCAAATAGCATTAAAGAAAACAAAACAAAACAAAAAATCATTGGAGGGGAAAAGAGCGTGAATTAAGTAAGGCAGTAGAGAGGATTTGTTTGACTTTCATTAGGAAATATTTTAGGGAACTACAGAAGATGAGATTGGTTATTCACTGGTGGGATGCGTAGTATGACAATGAACCAGGGAACTTACAATTTCAGAACTGAAAAGAACATCAGACGTTATCAGTCCCAACAATTTTGTATAGAGGAAACTGAGCAACAAAACTATTTCATGAGGTGAGCGTACAGTTTGGGGTAGAAGCCAAGCCAAGGAATTTAGATCGCATACGTTCTGTAGACAGCCAAGTCCTTGACAGAAGGAAAACCATTTGTATTGCAGCACAAGGTGGACACATGAAGGAAAAATGAAAGCAAGAGAGATCTATAGGAAATAATTTAATAGCCCAAGCATGGGTTTGGGGGTAAGTTGTGGTCTAGGGAGACGAAGAAATAAAGGGAAAAGTTTAATCTGAAAAACTCCTTAAATTAAATGGTTGGAAGGAGCTGATTAAGTCATCTTGTCCTGTAAGAGAATTCCCTCCATCCCTTTCCATTCTAACACAATGTATTTCAACCCTGACTCAACATCAACATCACCCCCAGGAGCTTTAAAAAAAAGAAAAAAGAAAAGGAACGCTTGGGTTCCACCCCACATGAATTTAATCAGAATCTCTGGGAGTGGAGCCCTGGCATCAGTATTTTTAAAAGCTCCCCAGATGATTATAATGTGCAGCCAGTGTTGAGAATCACTAATCAGATATATAGTCACCAGCTCATTTCATAGACTTCATTTCTGTCCCTGAACATTTCCCCAAGTGTTAACTATTACACTGGCACTAGATCATTTTTAATACTTGGTGTGTTTTGTAGTGGGTTTTGATGTTTTATAGCACATTCTCTAAGCTCAATGTCTTCTACCCCTCATTAACTGTCATGACTTAGTTGTGAGCATATCCTGATACCTCTCATTGGCAAGAAAAGGAAAAGCGATTTGGCATATTATTGGATGGAAATTATAGATCTGGTTTATGAACCTATACGGTACCATAGTGTGGCAATGCATTGCCTTGCAGCCATTTTATTTGATTTTACCTTGGCTTTAATAATCTACATTAACAGGCTCTTCAGGATTAGAGCTGATTAAAGAGGTAAGTACTTAAAATCGCTATTGGACTGTTGGAACTTTTGCATCTTCTCTCAAAAAATGATTTTAGTTTTTGCTGGAAAAAAAATATAGTGTAAGTGAGACATTCTTGTAGTTTTTTCCTTGGTGACTAACTTAACTTTTAAACCATCACTGATTCATTTATTCTTCTAAAATTAATTGAGTACCTGCTTTGCGTCAGGTACTTTTTCAGGACTGAGGATGCTAAGAAGGAAAAACATTTCCTCTGCTCTCAAAGAGGAACAGATAAACATAGTTAATTTCAGATATTCTTTTTATTCAGTTTGGACACAGGTAGTTGGCTTTCTACAGGATCTTACAGTTCCATTTTATGAGTACTTCACAAAATTTTTTCAAAAACCAAATTATAGAGAATAGTCTCCCTCTCATTCTTTTCCTACATTTGCCTAATTTCCCAAATACACCCCCACAAAAGTTGCTATTATTAATTTTTGAGATATACTTCCAGAGTATTTTTATGAATATCCAAGCCAATGCAAATATATTCATATTTTTCTCTTTTTTTACACTGTTCTCTATCTTTTTAAATTTAAAGTACTGGTGGCGGGGTTCTTTTTATGTCAACCATATTCTTTTCCTTTTTATTCTTCCTCCATAATATTCTGTGTCTAGAAGTACCCTAATTTATCTTACTGCTGCTGACAGTGATCTAGGTTATTTCCAATCTTTTATTACAAAGCTACATAAATAACTCTGTATCTGTGTCATTTTACACATGTGTGAGCTTATTTTTTTTATTTATTTATTTTTTTTAGTGGGAGAGAACAGAGGGAGAGAGAGAGAATCCCAAGGAGGCTCCAGGTCCAGCATAGAGCCCAAACTGGAGCTTGATTTCACAACTCCCAACCATGTCCTGAGCTGCAATCAAGAGTCAAGTGCTAAACTGGCTGGGCCACCCAGGAGCCTCTGTGCGAGTTTATTTGCAGGGTAAATTCCTACAAGTGAAATCACTAGGTCTTTAAGGAGTCTAAGTTAATATTCCTGAATGTTTCCTTAAGATAAATTCATAGGCATGAGATTGCTAGGTTGAAAGTTGTAAATATTTTTAAGGTTTTTGATACTTACCGACAAGTCATCTTGTACTATTTATTTTGTCCCTCTGAAAACTTGCCTGCACTAGAAACTACCTTTCATCTTTTTTTTTTTAACAAATCTTTGTTCATTTGATAGGTAAATATAAATATAAATATATATATATATAAATATGGTATACCATTTAAATATAATACATATTATACATACATACCTACATATATACATAAATACATATAACTATATATATGTATATTAATATGCATTTCTATAGCTATTAGTTTGACCTTGATTCCATAAGTTTATTAGCCATTGCATGATCAGGGACTTGTTCTTTCATTTCCTTTGTCCAATTTTGAAGAATTTTTATTTTTCCTGTTGATTTGCAATAAATAGCTTATATTTCTTAATATAAATAACAGCTTATATTTATTACCCCCTTGCCTTATTTAGGTGCTGTGCTAAGCATTTTTAATTGGTTTTTTATATTGTAAATATTTTATCCAAATTTGATGTGTCTCTTTAATCTTTATTTAAACTATCTCCACTTAAGAACCTAAAGAAGCTTTAAAAATTATGTGATAAAATCAATCGATCTTTTATGGTTTTTGATTGTTTGCTTTAACACATAAAAAAGCCTATGCCACTCTAAAATCAGAATAGTATTCACCTTTATCTTTTTCTAGTTCCTAAGGATTTTAAGTAATGTTTAAAACTCAAATCAACCATAAATATGAGTACTTATAAATGGTTTATGCCTACAATGTAACTATCTTTTCCATTTTAAGAAAATTTTTGTATCCTTTTTTAAAAAAAATTTTTTTGTAAAAGTACAGATAACTAGAAAAGATAGTAGGGGGACTAAGATTATCCACTGTCCCATCAAACTGAGTGAATCCCTATTAGCATTTAGAGCAAATCTAGTTGGTTTTCTATACATAAATATAAACACACATACACATATCTATGGGTTTTCTTTTTTTTTCCCCACAAAAAAATGGCATTATACCATACTTTTTGCCTTCTTCCCCATCCCCAGTCCTGCTAGCCACACAGGTGAATATCCTTCTATGTCAGTGACTCTCATTATTACTAGTAATCCATTGTATGATAGAGAACTCCCTAGTGAGATAATTTCAGCACTAAGAGAAGGAAGCCTGGGCAGAAGCATTCCAGAAAAACCTCACCTGTCTATTGGATGTTCATCTGGCCAGAATTTCCCACAGCGGTTGTAACCTATTGTTTCTCAAAGGCTTTCAGTTTCCTTGAGGGCCTAACTGCCAGTGGAAAGGAAAGGAAAGGAAGAGAAGAGAAGAGAAGGAAGGTTAATATAGCAGTCAATCATTAACCCACCCAACAAGAAAGACAACTGAGAGAGAAAACATAAAATACTTCCTTTGCAAGGCATGGTTCAAAATATGCTTCTAGACTTGTGTGCCTCCTTTTGCTTTCCCACATCATTTCCCCTACCAGTCAACACACACATCTCCTTTCAGACTATTTTAAACATATGCCACTTACGTATTTCTTAACAAAAAATAATGGCATGTGTTGCTCTCCCAGAGATCTGACCTGAGGTTTGTTCTAGCTGCAATACTAGTAGAGACCATCCTGTTAATTATGAATGTATTCCTGTGTGTGGAGGCAATAGTAGGCCAGTGATAATGTTACCTTATTCTGGAGACTTACCCTTATAAATAAATAATGAGATGTTTCTGCGAAGTGCCGTTAGCAAAGGCAGGGGGAAACAACACTTCTCAGACTGAACATTTTAAAGATTAAAAACTGATATTAAAAAAACTAATACCACAGGTTTCTCCATAAGATATAAACAATTTATATGGGGAAAAAAAGGAGACAAAATAAACTGGAAATCCTATCATGCTAAACTGGGTGGACAAAGCTGCAAGTATAAAATCAAAGAGAACAGATCAGACTAAAATAGATTCTTGGATATGCACGGAAATTTCTCTCTCTACCTCCAAGTATCTTATGCTGTACATTAAAAATAAGTTACACTTAAAAATTTGAGGTAAAGATATAATTTGGGATACAATGCTACAATCTTACCTATTAAATATGATATTGAAAATTGCTTTCAATGACCCAGCAATAAAATATGTATGATAGATTTTTATTATTAAACATCATCTTTTTTTTTCTTTCAACTAACTCTTATTAGGTTTATGCATTAAGCTAGATACTCAAGTCTAGGAACTAATTCAAATAGCTTCATGAAGTAGAATGAGTACTAGCTTCCCAAGTGGATCTGGATCTGTGTATCCTAGTCCCACTGCTAGCAAAGGAGAAAATGCTTTGTGGTTGCCACTAGAGGGCAAATAGCCTCCTGGACTTCTCTTTGACCAAGGAGCATCTCTGCAGGCAGCCAAAGTTTCAACGTCTCACAAATCTGGTTTTAAATCTGCCATTGCAAACTTCTAGTCAACCAACAGTCTCAGCGAGCGAACAACTTTTTAAGTCAAGACTTTAAAATAGGCTCTTTTACAATTTAACAAAATGGACAGATCTCTTGCCTGAGTGCACTAACTCCTGACCTTCTTATCCTAACCGTTTCCAGTCCAGGTCTTAAACCCCGCGGCTCTGCCACCAAAGTGAGCATTCACAGCATTCAACAGCATTCTTGGATGTTAGAGTGCCATAAGACACCCCTTCCAGTGTGACCGATATCTGCTCACCTTTCCAATCTCATCTCCTACCACTCCCTGATATTCCCTCTACACTGCATCCTTTACAATCACTGGCAGGTCCTTAAACACAGCATGTTATTCCATGCCCCCGTGTCTTTGTTCAGGCTCTTGTTCCATCCGGGATGCTGGCACTGCCCACCACATGCTTTTGAAGACTTGGTTCAGATGTCACCTGCGAGAAGCCTTATAGTCTCTATTGACCCCTTTCTTCCCCTTCTTCTTCATAAGCCTATGGATTTAGTGTCTCCCTCCTCCAGCATCTCGCACACACCTCCGTTTGCAGCGCTAACTCTGCTACTGGGATTACGTCGGCGGAGTAGCAACATTCATTCTCAACTGTCTTGTTTTTTCTTCGCTGCATTAGACGTTGTTCAGAGTTCTAGAAGGATGAAACACAAACACCCCCTCTCCTGTCCAGGAGGCAGATTCCAGCAGCTGTGGTTTTTTAATACTCTGCTCTTTCTGCCCTTCACTAAGGAGGTACAAGATTTCTGCTGATAAAAATCCGGACGTCATTGCCAGTGAAATGACTAGGGTTTTAGTCATAAAGAAATATTTGGAATCTGGAGAGACTGAGGTAGACTGGAAAAGGCTTTGAGAGGCTAAACATTACTGCCCAGAGTCAGGAGAGTGGTCTGAAAGTACAGCCGCTGCTGCCTGGAGGTACCCAGTGAGTGGGCTGGGGGAAGAGCCCCAGGAGGGGAGCAGCGGACGTGCTCGCAGGAGCCGCAATGAATTGCTTCTGCCAAGTCCCCACGAGAGGACCATCTAGTTGAATGGGAGTCTTGCCTCTACTAGACAAATAATCATGGGGTGTGTCCCTAGCCTAGGATTAGGTCTTTTCTTTTTTCCCCCCCCAAGCACAAGGAAGTATGAATAAAGTGTAGACTTTTCTTAAGACTAATGATCAGGATTGGTTCATTAATCATTAATCATATTGTACTAAAATAAGATGTTAACAACAAGGGTAACTGGGGGGGTGGTATTTGGAATCTCTCTGTATCACCTTATCCAATGTCTCTGTAAATCTAAACGTGTTCTAAAAAAAGGAAGTTTCTGAAGAAGAAACAAGGAGGAGAAGGGGGAGGAAAAAGTGAAGGGGGAAGAAGAGAAGAAGGAGAGGAAAAAGAAAACAGAAAAACAAAAACCAAAACTAATGGCTGAAAATGTCTCCTTCAAAATTCTCAGGACTCTAGAGGCACCCAAAACACCTGCAGCCATGACTTCCATGCATACGGGACCGATTCATGCTGGTATTGCCAGTGCCTGGTTTTATTCTTTTTTTTTTTTTTTAAGATTTTTATTTATTTGAGAGAGACGGAGAGAACATGAGCAAGGGGAGGGGAGAGGGACAAGCAGACTCCCCGCTGAGCAGGAAGCCAGCCTCAGGCTCCATCCCAGGACCCTGAGATCATGACCTGAGCCGAGATTAAGAATTAGATAATTAACTAACTGAGCCACCCAGGCACCCCCCCCACCCCCCCCCCCACCCCAGTGCCTGGTTGTGATATTTAGTCAATGCACAGTTGTTGAGTTAAAATTTCTTTCCAATAAGGAAGCAGCAAGGGGTAGTAAAGAAAATGTTTTTCTTCTGCTGACACATAAAACTATAAAATATAATTTGTTTGCATAAGTTGGTAAAACAAAATTTGTAGGGCTACCCAGTTCAACAGAGTTTGCCCCGACATTTAGAAAGAATGTTATAAGACAAACTATTACCTTAGTGCAGAAAAAAAAAAAAAAAACAAATTCTATTCTTTAAAAATGTTACCATTTTTCTGATGTTCACTTGGAGGAAAACCATCCTTATAATAATGAGATGTTAAAATTGAGGTAGAAAATACACAGAGATCAGGTATAAAATGTCTAAATAGTTTTAAGTAAAGAATGAAGTTTCAATTTCTTTTTCATATAAAAGGAGGCAAACATATTAAAATTCTCCTAAGTACTAATATTTGAGGTACCTAGAGTGAAAAGAGAAAGTGCTCATATAATATAGTTTGGATACAGAAATTGTTCTCTTGTATGTTTTTTTAGTTTAGTGAAAATCTCTTGGCAAATGATACTTATCACAAATTACATTTCTTCTATGAGGGATATTTCAAAATAATTTGGAATATAGACATTGTATTTTTAAATTTTGCATATCTCATAGTTGTCTTTCAATATGGCAATATGGTAGACATTTACACTTAAAAGAAGAAGGTGTAGAAGAAAGGAAAGATGGCCAAAAAATAAAGGTTTCAGATAACGAATTCAAAATGTTTCCTCTGCCAGAGTTCTGTGCATTGACTGAAACAGCTGGGGTCTTGTTGATGATTCAGGACTCTGTAAGCTATCTTGCTTATCATGACAGAGGCTACCAACCACACAAATATAAAGCTGTAACCCTCTCTACTTGGCTAGGAAGTAAAAAAACAAACAAAAACCAACTTAATAGATTTTTAGTTTGAACGGACAACCCATAGTGGTATTTTTGATATATGTGAGAAAACTAAAAGGTCATTTTTTTGGTACTCTCAGAATAAATGTAAATCAATGATGTTTCAAGATATACTTCCTTCCAGGTATAGATTAAAATATATTCCAATAGTGTATCAAACTGTATTAATCCCAGAAGATGATAATTAATTACCTGAGATAGATGTGCTAATTAATTACATGAGATGAATTCTCCATTTCTCCCTTAAAATGATTAAGAGGAATTAGTAAAAGGAGAGAATGAAGAAATGCACATGATTAGAGGCAACAGAGTGGAAAGAGCTCTAGGTCATACAGAGAAGAAAAAGGATAGAAAGGAAAGAAGAGTGAGTAGATTCCTTACCCGTGCCAACAACTCTATGAGTGAACTAGAATGACTACTCTATGGGCCTGTTATACTTGGAAATTTTTTATACATTTTCTAATGTTCTTAACAACTTCAACACATTAACGATTACCTATATTTTAGAAATGAGGACTGTGACATTCAGAGAGTTTAGTAACTGGTGCAAGGTCACCCCTCCCCAGTAAGAAACAGACCCAGGCATCAAACCTAGATCCATTTTATCCCATAGATTGTGGAACCTACTACACCATCCTTTGACATTTCCCTGTCACAGTGTTTCAGGTATGACTTTAGATTGGAGATTTTGGTAAGTTAATTCTATCTGTTAGAACTATTGAAAGGATAAACTCATTATTGAAGCTAATGAACCATATCTATTCCCTCACCTTTTTTGATCTAAAACCTTTGCTATCCTTTCTGGTCCATAAAGAAATATTTCATTACTTTTGCCAAATGCTTCCTACTATATACCATAAGCCAGGGCAATCTGGTACCATTATGCCAGGGCTACACCCAGAATGTTCAGAGCATTACTCAAAATCTGATTTCCTGTATATGTTGTTATGGCTCGGATAGTTTTATTCTGTAAATCTCTTGTGGTTCATTATTATTGTTTCTGGTCCTCTGTAGATATTTTTCATCTTGTCTTATAACTTCTTAAAATATGAGTGGTGGTTGTTTTAATGTCTGTGTATGAAAACCCCGTTATGTGGATCACCTGTGGGTCTGTTTTTCTAGTCTATTTTTCATCTGGATTTTGGTGACATCTTGTCTCCTTGTTTGCCTGGTTACAAGGCACTGTGTGTGAGATTTGTTGAGAGACTCTGAATGCTGCCAAATTCCTCCAGAGAGAATGTGCATATGTTTTTACCAAGCAGCTAGGCTAGGGGCACTAGAACCCCTACACACCTTAGTCCAGTTAGAAGTGGAGGTCATCTGATGTTGGACTTCAGTTTCTCTGAGAATTAATTTATTTCCAGCTGACTGTTGTTTCTGGGGATAGCCTTTCTGGGTCCAAACTGACTGCCTGAGGTATTTACCAAGATTACTTCTTCTTGGCAAACAATGACCTCCAATTTTTGGTCTCCCACCTCCATGAATCTGTCTAAAGCTTTCTCAGATTGCAACCGCCCCGCCACAGATTTCAGAATCAGCAATCACTTTTAGGGAAAAGTAGACCCAAATATCAGGTTCACCTCTGTGGACTTTCATCCTTTGTCAGATCTTGACCTCACAATACTTCATGCCTTGCTGGGTCTACAATGATTTTAGATTTTTTTTATTTTTTTTATTTTTACTATTACTTAGTCCAGCTTCTCTAGCTGCTCTTGGTGGGAAAGTAGGTCCACCAAAACATCCTGGTCTGTCATTTCCGGAAGTGGTTTTAAATACATTATTGATTGTGGGTTTTTTCTTTTATTATTTATCCTCAATATAAAAATCAGTTTCCATTAAAGATCAAGATATATGGCTTCTCATAAAAAAATAAAAGTTATAACAAACTGAACCCAGTTTCCTGCATGTTAGGAATCTGTTGACTGGAGTAAGGGTTGTCACCTTGTGATGGAACAGGCATGATTCTGTCACAAGGCTTTCAAAACATCCTAGTTTATTACAGCAGTCACCGTTGTTCATTTCTGCTTCTTGCCTGTCCCCTAATGACACTTGCTTTTGTGACTCCAGCAACTATTTTTAAATTCACATCAGGGATCCAAAAAGACTAAATCAAGTTCTTTCCTCCAGAAAATTAGCACCCAGCAACAACAGATATTTTGCTTACCCCCATTGATAACCCTCAGAATGAGAAATTTCTGTCTGCAGACTATGGTTGAGGTAAATCACACATCATTTTTATAATGTATTCTGCAACAAGTTTGCATCCATAAAGATCTCTCTTACTTGCTCACAAATTTTGATTATCTCAATCATGACCAAGCAATTCTAATCCATATCAATTGCTTAAAGACTTAGAATTTCTTCTTTAATTGAGTCTCCTTTCCTTGTACCCTCAATTGAACTAATTAAATATTTGTGTACAGAATTTTGCAAAAATTAATTTGGGTGATAGTGAATGTTCGGTTTGGGGCAAAAGGCCAACTTTCTCATGCATTCTATCCACGGCTAGCAAATATTCATTCTGTTTCGGATCCATCAAATATATTTGAGCAGATACCCTGTGCCAGGCACTGTGCTAAATGCTGAAGGTGCCAAGATGAATAGACACAGGCCCTGAACCAGAGAAGCTCACTGTAGTGGGAAGACAGACGCAGAAAACAATCTTTGCAACACTCCAGAGTGACTATGATAATGGAGTTATGAGCAAAGAGCTATGGGAGTGGCTAGGTATGTCGGGGGGGTGGGGGGGAACAAGGCCTCTCAGAGGAAGGAGCATTTCAACCTGCCCTCAAAATGATGATTTAGGTGTTAGTCAGGTGGAGATGAGGAAGGAGGTCTTTATGGCTTTTTGTGTAAACCATCCTCCCCCAAATCTCCCTCTGGTTTCCCTGCCTCAAATTCTTTCATCTAGCAATCTGTTCACTAGACCTTTCCAAAGCAAAATCGGAGCATTGGTTTCCCATCCTCTTCATGATTAATTTAGACCCCTCAGCTGACATCCAAGGCCTTTGTCCTTTTAAGCCCTCCCCCATACATCTAGTCCCAGCTCATGCCATGTCTTCCAGGAGGGCCATGAACACCCAAAGACCATGCTACCTTATGGAAGCATGCGGTAGCATGGTTTCCTCTGTCTCATCAGACTGCCTGAGTTTTCTCTGTCTCATCATGGCTTCCATGCTTCCTTCAACAGTATTCTAGGAATATCTCTATTAGCAACTGCTCACTGTGCAGTAAAGCCTGATTATCTTACCCGAGTTCATTTAAAAGACTCAGAGGTCTATATAGCTCAGCCCAGTACTTAGCACAGAGAGGTTCCCAATATCTGCTGGGGGTGAATGAATGAATCAAAGATACACTGTGATGTTTCCTGTAGCTACAGGTCAAGGGAGAATGGATAAATTGGAAGGAGACAAAATACACCAGATACTACTTATGTATGAAGATAAATAAATCCCAGAATATTACATCCTAGTCCTTTAGGTGCTCTGACTACATCTCTGAGATATTGTCATTAACTTTAAGTCCATAGTGTTTCATAGTAAACCGATTTTTAAATATTTTTTAATATTTTGACGTAAAAGAATATATTCTGATAATAAAGGAAAACACGAGATGACTGAAATAAAACATAATGATAGTTACATCCTTGAACTCAAGATTTGTCCAAGGCTTACGTCTGTGCTATTTCTATTTATTCTTCCTCATTTCAAATCTCAGTCACTATCCTTTAGGTCTAAGGTCTTCATAGCTCTAACTCTGGTTCTAATTTTCCTCAACAGTTGGAGTTTTATTTATTTTTTTAAGATTTTATTTATTTATTTATTTGACAGAGAGAGCGCAAGTAGGCAAAGAGAGAGGCAGAGAGAAAGGGGGAAGCAGGCTCCCTGCCGAGCAGAGATCCCGATGCGGGACTCCATCCCAGGACCCTGAGATCATGACCTGAGCCGAAGTCAGAGGCTTAACCCACTGAGCCACCCAGGTGCCCCAACAATTGGAGTTTTAGACACAATTTGGAGTTTTAGACATGATTTGGAGTTTTAGACACAGTTGGAGTTTTAGACACAATTTGGTATCTTGGATTGTAGCTTGGAAAAGGAAAAGAACATTACCAAAAAACCTGGTGAACACCAAATGAAGTCTGCAGTTAATAGTAAAACAACAAGATTAAGTTCTTAATCATCACAAATGCACCACAGTTTTGTAAGATGTTATCCCCTGGGGAAACAGTAAATGTGCACAGGGCCCCTCTGTTCTGTCTTTGCAACTTTTCTGTACACCTAATACTATTCCAAGTAAAGGGGTTATTTTTTTGTTGTTTAAGTTGGTTGGGTTTTTTTTTTTTTTTTAAGGTGGTATGACAGGAAATATGTTCAGGACACACAGAGAAATCAAATTCATTCAAAGATTGACCTATGATAGAATCCTACAACCTGATCAGTCTGAGGCACCTGAAAAACGCAGGGTATTGATGGCTTCGCTTATAAACATCCTTCTGTGCCTCTCTTTGCCTTCCAGACTGATGGGCCTTTAGATTTGTATTTGTTTTTTGTTTTGTTTTGTTTTGTTGGTTTGTTTGTGGTTTTTATTTAAATTTCACTTAGTTTATATATAGTGTGATATTAGTTTCAGGTGTACCATTTAGTGATTCAACACTTCCATACAACACTGCCCCTCATCACACCAGTACTCCTTAATTCACATCACCTACGGCATGCTTATTCCAGGGAAAATTCACATGCATCTTATTTTTTATGTCCATTGTCTTCAACTAGAACTGATATTCCCAGCAACCCTCATTAAGCTAGAAATGTCACTGGGAAGTAATCCGTACCCTTTTAATAATAACACTAAATAAAGAATAGCAAAAAATAAAAACGTTTATAGTAGATATTCTTTTTTTTTTTTTTTAAGAATGAGTGAGAGGAGAAGATCAGAGGGAGAAGCAGACTCCCCAAGGAGCTGGGAGCCCGATGCAGGACTCGATCCTGGAAATTCGGGATCATGACCTGAGTCGAAGGCTGTTGTTCAACCAGCTGAGCCACCCAGGCGCCCTGTAGATATTCTTAGTAGATATTCTCCTTCCTTCCTTACTTCTCTTTCTTTCTTTCTTTCTTTCCTTCCTTCCTTCTTTCTTTCTTTCGTACTGGTAATTCATGTTTCATGTTGTGAGAAATTCAGGAAGTAAAGACAAAGATTATTTTGTTCTTATTGTTATAAATGAATTCTTAATTTGATAAATAAGAGGAAAAGGAAACATCCGGTGCATTGTCATTATATGGCATTTAAGGTGACTATGGAAAAAGAAGGAAATGCTAAATTGCGTTATGATAAGCAGATATGTCTAGGTAATGTCAGGTAAACAGTACACAACTTAACGTGCCAGGAAGCATCTTTTAACCAGGTCACTCTCTATATAGACATAATCTACATAACTGAGGACCAAAAATCTTAAACAACCAGTGACTTGACAACTCAGATCCAGCTGCATAATCTACCGTGTAGAGAATCTCAGTCTAATGATAAAGGTAGTAAATGATTCATTCTTCCAAAGATCACAGGCTGGTAAAGGGGTCTCTTCTCCCCAAAGTCACCAAGAAGAAGGCTTCTCTCCAAGAATATGAGAAAATATGTTCTTAAATGTGATTCTGAAATCCACAGGCAAAATGGATCAAATAGCGGAGGGATGAAAGGGAATGGCTTAAATGGGAAGAATTTCATTTGACCCCTACAAAGCAGATGGACAAGTGAGACCAGACCCATAACCCAGAGCTTCTGAGTGGCGGTCAGGCCTGTTTCCTGCCTGTAGTGGGCGACGTGTAAAAACACAAGTGACCTCACGGACCACCTGGAAGACATCCGATGGGGCTAGTCAGAGCTGAAAGGAGGGAGACAGATGAAAAGTGTTCTAAATGACAGATCTCAGGGCACCTGGGTGACTCAGTGGGTTAAAGCCTCTGCTTTCAGCTCAGGTCATGATCCCAGGGCCCTGGGATCAAGCCCCGCATAGGCTCTCTGCTCAGCAGGAGGCCTGCTTCTCTTCCTCTCTCTCTCTGCCTGCCTCTCTGCCTGCTTGTGATCTCTGTCTGTCAAATAAATAAATAAAATCTTAAAAAAACAAAAAAACAAAAACTTTAAATGACAGATCTCAGTATCAACGTGGGCTGGCTGCAGAGGGCGTCCAGAGAGCTGTGGGCATGCCTAGCATGTATCCTTTAATGGAGAGTCACTCTCTTGAGCTCATTCACTCACTTCATGTGGCCTATTTACAAGGAAACCGTTGTAATGATGAATAAGAACAGGAGGGAAATTTTTTTTTCTAGAGATTAAAAAAAATTCCTTCTACAGTGCCTTCTTCCAGTTGGAAAATAAGGACAGTTTCCTCCTGCCCTCCTCCTCCTATTATTATTATTATGTGCGTGTGATAAGAATACTTGATGTAACATTTACCCTCTTAGTAAATTTTTTTTAAAGATTTTACTTATTTATTTGAGAGAGAGAGAGAGACTGACAGAGACAGCATGAGAGGAGAGTGGGAGAGGGAGAAGCAGACTCCCCTCTGAGCAGAGAGCCTGATGGGGGACTCGATCCCAGGACCCCAGGATCATGACCTGAGCCAAAGTCAGTTGCTTAACCAACTGAGCCACGCAGGTGTCCCCTCTCAGTAAATTTTTAGGTACACAATACACTGTTAACTATAGGCACTATGCTTTACTACTATCTGTAAATCTCTAGAATTTATTCATCTTGCATAACTGAAACTTTGTGCCCTTTGATTCTATCTTCAGTTAACTTTTTAATTACAGAATTCCCATGGTTCTGCTTTATAAAAGGATGTTGTTATAGATAACTTTGGTTTTAAAAGAAACATGAGAGGGGCACCTGGGTGGCTCAGTGGGTTAAGCCTCTGCCTTCAACTCAGGTCATGATCTCAGGGTCCTGGGATCGAGCCCCGCATCGGGCTCTCTGCTCAGCGGGAAGCCTGCTTCCTCCTCTCTCTCTGCCTGCCTCTCTGCTTACTCGTGATCTCTCTCTCTGTCAAATAAATAAATAAATAAGTCTTTAAAATCTAAATAAATCTTTAAAAAAAAAAGAAACATGAGAGTTAGTAATATGGTTTTCATGACTCTTAGGTCTTTTAGGGAGTGAGCTCATGTTGTTCTCACCAAACTCTGTGAAGTGTTTTCATTGTCAGGAAAAGGGCTCTACCCTCCCCTTTGCTGGCATAATCGACAACATGCCAGAGCTGCGATGGTGGTTCCTCTGGACAGGGAGTTCTCCTCCGAAGCGAAACTTGGCTGAGGAAAGGCTACTCCTCCTTTCACTCCTAGGAGTCTATATTTGGAGAACGAGTTTACCCTGCTCGTCATGGGTTTTGTATTTATTTTTTGACAATTTCTCCCCCATGGTTAATGCCTGGCTTAGTTCTAAATTTGAGAATGCAGCAGGCACATGAATACGAGTATTGACAAGGCTCGTGTTCAGACTTCTGAAAATGAGTAAGTAGGATATTGACATAGTTACAGATATAAATTATTAATCTCTTTGCCCCCGATTCCTTTTTTTTTTCTTTTGCTCTTTTAAAGTTCTTCATCCACGCTTACCCTGTTGCAATCAATGGGGTAACTAATCAGCCACCTAATGTCATTCAGTCCTTCATGTTGGGATACCCGAGGGTGGTGAGAATTACTCAGCTCCATGTGAAGGTGTCTCTGGGTGCCTCGTGTGTGGTCACAGTCGAACAGATGGGTGCTCCCGTGTGCTGTCACATCATCATTGACCCCTGTCGTCACCTTGTCCCTCCCCCAATTCATTTCTATTCACTTCTGCACATCTAACGCTTGAAAAATTGTGTCTTCAATTATCTACGTTTACCCTACAGGCGTGAGGACATCTCATATGTACAGTGTCTGTTTTTTTTTTTAATGTATTGTTCTACTCACTGTTGACAAGACCAGTTATTTTTCAAAATGTGATCCTTGAATCACCACATTTGAATCACCTGAAGCAGAACGGGTTGGGGGGTACCGTTCTCAGAAATCTGTACTTAAAGCAAGGATACAGGAGATCCTTCTGTATCCTAACATTTGGGAACCAGTGTTAATCTTTCAAGCCCTACGTTTCATTGATGCCATCACTTTTTTTTTTTTTAAGATTTTATTTATTTGACAGAGACAGAGAGCACAAGCAGAGGGAACAACCGGCAGAGGGAGAGGGAGAAGCAGGCTCCCCGCTGAGCAGGGAGCCCGATGTGGGACACGATCCCAGGACTCTGGGATCATGACCAGAGCCAAAACAATGCTGTCACTTTGCCAAGGGTTTTTAAGAGAGTGAAAGAGAGATTGATCTTACCACACCCTTAAAGTAACCTGTATTTATAGAGTATAATTCTCTAGAACTTACTGATCAGAATATAATACATATTATGACTGTAAAGATTTAAGTCTCCAGAAGAAGTAGAAGGACCTAGTACAAATTGGTAGATAGTGAATGAATGACAATACAATGGATCCAAGCCTCCTCAGTTTTAAGCACCTTTGGTATTTGAAGAGATGAAAGAGTGAATGCACACACTGCCCTAAATTGTGAACTCCACATGACGTGGTTTATAGGGAAACTGGCTATTTATTTCCCTGCTTTAATTAGAAGACGAGTCCAGCAATGTGCTGTTGTATATGAGGTGAGTTGCTGCAAATCCTTTCCAACCGCATAGACACTCTACTTCCTGGGAAAAAAAAAAAGTCAATAAACGTGTGGAAGATAACCAGGATTTATCTGTGCAATAGGACCATGGAGTAATGAGACTAGTTTTCTTGGATGACTTATGGAAATCAGAGCTGATAATAAAGACTCAGACTTTGTATTTCAAAAATACAGCCACTACATGAATATACATGTCTTCCAAGTTATAGATGAGACTCTTGTGCTAGATGGTAATGTACAAGGCATGCACAAAGCAAACAGGATGCATTAAAATAAGTGCTGAATCTCTTGCAAGATGAAGTATTTCTATTACTGACATAGGCCAAGTACCTTCATCGCCAAGGCCCCGGTTTATCTCTGTGCTGCCTGCACTAACGTGGTGTTAGGCATTTGGAAGTGAAGACCAGTGAAAGCATTTTACTAAAACTATGACGGCAAAGCTAACTGGAGATGGCAAACTAAGAAAGCATAGCATGTACAGCGATAGAAGATTGTCATGGAATCACAGAAATTTACATTTGGAAGGGACCTAGATAACCTCCACTCCAATCTTCCACCAAGATCATCACATTCTGCTTTAAATATGTGAATACAGGGAAAACTCTCTGTGTTTATCTAATAAGTATCTGTATCACATTCTAGCAACTCTCATTAAAACAGTTCATTCATTCAAAATTCCATCTCTAGTATTTTTTTGCCTCTTTGTATTTACTTTCCTAAATGTCAGACCTGGCTCCTTGACCCACTCCTCCTATTTTCTTTTCTATGTGATCTCTGAAAAGTTTGACCTGAGGCATTTATTTGCTCTGTTAGTGTCCAAATACTTCCTGACCACCAGTCTAAATTCTTCTGCCGATTCTAAAGTAGCCTTTAGTTCACATGTTGCAATCACTGGTAGAAATACAAAAATTAAATGTCCAAGAGGAAAAGCCGTATTGATTTAGATGTGTGATTTCTATTCGTGACAAGGGAATGAAAACTAAACTTCAGCATTTCCCTCCTCTGTTGATGGTCTATTGAGAAATGGTCTTTGGAGCTGGCCGTCCCACCTGCTCCAGCTGCCTACTCACCTCTAACATCTGGAATGGTCTGAAAATTCAGTGACAAGAACTGAAGAGGTAAAGCTGTGGCCAACACTTCTTCACATTTTTTTAAAAAGAGTCTATGTTTGATCAAGACCTAAAACAGGTAACACTCTATTTTTTTTAGGTTACCCAAGGCAGAAGGAAGGAAGAGACCCCTTGTTATGCCTGCTGTAAAGACCTTAGCCCCATCATTTTAGTAAAATGATAACCACTCTTCCTCAGTTCAGCAGGACAGATATAAAGATGCACCAGGAACCCAGTTTCTCAGCAAATATACTATGGCAGGATGAAAAAGCGTGCTCGGCTTTTGCGATTTCCTGTCCTTTCAGAAATCAAATAACGGATTTCTGACCACCTGGATTAAAAAACTGCTATCTCATCAACATGTTGAATATTAACCATATTACCATCGAGACAATAAAGAATCATCCTTATAGTAAAGATGTTTCTATTCCAAGACAAATTTTGCCAAAATAAATAATTATATTAGTGACATTATTATAATAAGCATTTCTAAACTCAAAACGTTGAAGGGAACCTTTATACTTACTTGACTTAAATAGTTCTGGGCTTGGTTGTTCAATAAATGAATGAATTCCTGAATCTCCAAAAAAGAAACTTGGTAAAAATTGTCTTCTCTACTTACTTATTCCTCATTTACATTTTAACCAATAGGACAGGCAGTTTATCATTTGCTGTTGGATTACAGTGGGAGCAGGGTGACTACAGACGTCAAAAGAAAACTGGTTTCACCTCCAGAAATGTGGGTGAACATAATGATTAGTTGGTATGCAGAGGGGCCATAAACTTCGTTGTTGAAATTGTTTGCAACTGCATTTAAATTCAGCTTGTAGGAGATGACTGAGCAAGAAAATAAAGAATTGAAAAAAAGGAATGAGAGGCACAGCCTAGACATGAACCCTGAGCAGAGACAGAACCAACAGTAGCAAAAGTACTGACATGATCCAACCCATGGTACACACAATAGTTCCAGTGCTCACTCATGCGGCCCATATGCTCTGCTTTCTATCCCATGACATCTCCTTCCCACCATTGCCCTCCCTTGAGAAATCTCCAGCAACTTCATAATTCAAAGTCTTAGCAGCTTTCCTAGTGCTTTTGTTGTTGTTGTTAAGTTAGACCAGAACTTTTCTGGGTGTCAGCTGACCCAATGCAACCACCATGACTTGGCTCCAATGCTTCCTCTTCTCAAGTCAACAAGCCAGCCACTCTCTGAATATGTGGAAAATCTGCAGGTCACCTCTGAACAGTTCCTCATCAGGATGTCATCCTGGAAGATGATGCCAACCCACCTGAGTAGCCACTTGAGCACTTCTCATAGGAATAAATCTCCTTATTGATCCATAAAAAGTAGCAAAAGGAAGAACTGGCCTTCCCTTACGATGCTTTTGGTAGTTGAAGATCCATCTTGAACTACCTGCACAGTAGTGCATCAATAAATGCAAACCACCGTGTAATATGAGTTCAAGGAAGTGCATCGGATGAGATTGAAAATACACAGCCAAAAGCTGGAAACAATAAAAAAATTATAATAGTTTGTTAAAGAAGTTATGGCATGTCCATATAATCGACTATCATGCAGCCCTAAAATTGATGACAAAGACAAGTAACTATTGATAGGAAAATGTATCCATGCCATAGAAAGTGAAAATTAGGTTTCCAAGAAGTACGCATTGCACGTCAAAAATCTTTGCTCAAGGGGCGCCTGGGTGGCTCAGTGGGTTAAAGCCTCTGCCTTCGTCTCAGGTCATGATCCCAGGGTTCTGGGATTGAGCCCCGCATCAGGTTCTCTGCTCAGCACAGAGCCTACTTCCCCACCTCTCTCTCTGCCTGCTTCTCCGCCTACTTGTGATCTCTGCCTGTCAAATAAATAAATAAAATCTTTAAAAAAAAACTTTGCTCAAGAAATAGTATCTATATTCATGGGGAAATAGGCACAACAAAATATTAATAGTGTATTTCTAGGTGTGGGTTATTTTCCTCTTTGCTTTTCTGTGGTTTCGCAATTGCCTTGCAATTTTTATATCCTTTGTTATAAAATGGAAAGCGACTTGTAAATAGTTAAGAGTGAGGGAATTCATGATCGACAGCTTCGTGAATACAGAAGCCATGGTTACTGGAGGAACCGGTGACTGCAGATTGGGAGAAAAAATAATGAAAAATGGCTTCGAAGGGAAGAGTATGATGAGATGAGGAAGAAAAGTACTAGTCAAATGTAAAGCAATGGATGTTTAGTGTTTGGACTGAGGCATGAAGAATGACAAGGGAGACCCTTGGTTTTCACTGCTCCAGGCTTCGGCTCCTGCCGCTACTACCTGGAATGCCTTCACCACCGAAGAAGTCATCTTTCAGGATCGAGCTCATGTCTTCTGCCTCTTTCAAGCTTCCGTTGACTCAGTCTTGGGTTTTTGCCTCCATAGCGGCCCATCCATGCCTGTATGATGGCGCAGAACATGTTGTATTTCATTAATGAATTTTTAATCCGTGTGGGCCATCATCTCAACAGCAAGCTCCATGAGGGCAAGAGACTTACCTTTCTTGAACAAAGTCTTGTCATCTAACAAATGTACAATACTTGTTTTGTAGGCTTGACTCAACATGACTTGATTCAAAACTGTTTTGGAGACGGACCCATCAACAGAGAGCCTTAAAAGTAAGGCTGAAGAGTTTGGTTTTATATAACTGATAATAAAGAAATTTTAAGCAAGTATCTCTTTCAGATAATGGGATGCTTTTCCTAGAAGAAGGATAAAAAGAAAGCATTATGAGACTTCCAACTGCATTCACCAGAGATCAAGAGTCAGCAGCTCTGGGAA
Source organism: Meles meles (assembly GCF_922984935.1). Classification (NCBI taxonomy): domain Eukaryota; kingdom Metazoa; phylum Chordata; class Mammalia; order Carnivora; family Mustelidae; genus Meles; species Meles meles. The sequence continues at coordinate 145,535,071 of NC_060070.1, forward strand.
GACCATTGATGGACAATGTGGGAAGGTGCCAAACTTGCCCACTTAATCATCTGCTAAAGGGCAAACTCATTTTATGTAGTACAAGTTGTAGATTCCTGATAAAGACAGCACAGTGGGTTGATGACCAATGTTAAAGCATTTTTAACAAGTTGCTTGGATATCCTAGAACTCCAACCTAATTTTTCCCCAAAGCCTCAAAGACAATATATGTAGCATCTTATAGTGTCGCAGGAATTGCCTTAACTTTCCTGATAATATGTGTCTTGCCCATTTTTTAGAACTTAATGCAAACAAAGAGAAACATACACTGATATTGACCTAATGAACAAGATGTTTTGACCATGGTAAGTGGGGTTTCCTCAGACCAAGAAGTATTATCTAATGTTTTATCAAATTTTTAGATTATTCTGTCATAGACTTTTAAGAAAAAATATTTCATTCCAGCTCTTAGTCTTTAAAGATTATAAATATCCTTTAATTCTGTTCAAGGGAAAGTAGTTCTAACTATAATCTTTCCCAAAGGGACGGCTTTGTTTAAACTGGACGATTTTCACATACTATCACCAATGTTGATAAAGTTCGGAGTTAACTCAGTCCCTTTTTCCTTTAGTTCTGCATCTTGAATTCCTTTACTGTCTTGTTGCACATGTTTTGCTAATAGAAAAATGTACGAGTTTGATTATTTCACATACAAGCAGGTTTTCATCTGTTCATCTACTTTCCAGAGCCATCTTGCCCTGCAGGTACACGGTTCATGGACATCGTGAGCCATCCAAAGACAATGACAACTGTGTGAGATCTGAAAAACATGTCTCAAAAATTCCTCTTCAGGGAAAAAACTGCAACTGTTTCTTGAACACTGTATCCATTCTTAGGAACCATGGCCTAGATATCAACAAGAGGGGGAAGTTCTCCTCAGCAAAGGCAGATTTACTGTGTGACCAGTTCACCTCCAGCATTCAGATCCAAGATGTGAAGCAAATTATGCTTTAGTTAGCATCTTTCCTTGGAGGAGTTAAAATACATCTCATGGTGCTTTTTCTAGACTTGGGGGGGGGTGTTATTTGGCATTCACGGTAAAAGAAAGGGCAATGTAGCTGAAAACCTTCATTGGTGGAAGGCTGGCACCAGCTTGTGCTGCGAGCAGAAGAGATCTAAGCAGCCACTTCCCTTGTGGTATTGCTGGAAACAGGTAGCGGATGGACACAAGCCAGTATTTTTTGGACAAAAGTTTTCGTAGGTTGTATCTATTTTGGAGAGAGAGAGAGCGCAGGAGCAGGAAGGGGGCAGAAACAGAGGGGGCATCTCAAGCACTCTCTGTTGAGTGTGCAGTGGGAGGCGGGGCTAGCTCTGATCCTGGAGATCCTGACCTCAGCGGAAACCAACATGCTTCACCGATTAAGCCACCCAGGCACCCCCATTAGGATGAATTTTTAATAATACACGCATACATGCATACATTCTTGCCTTGAATTTTTTTCCCCTAAAGGATAATGATGAGCTAAAGCAAAAACTTGTTTTCCTTGGCATCCTTTTAGACATTCTACCTATTACAAGCCCCTTTCAATAATGGCACAGACTTTGGGGACACGGAGTATCTTTGACATACAAGTCTACTCCCTCCTATTGTTTACTTACTGCCCTGCTTCTGGGGTGCGCAACACAGCTACCCCTCACTCCATCCTTATAAATGTCTCCTCTTGCTAGAAGAAGAGGTTGACGATACACACTGAGCCATAGGACTTTAGAGGCAAAACTAGGATACTAGCTGGGATTTTTTACTCCCCGTTCTGGAAGTGAATGCCTTTCATTCTGTTAGAGTGTTTATTTTCTTGAGACGGAAAGGGCGAGGAGCAGAAATGGCAAGCCATCCTCAACACAGAATGATGGAGCTTCTTGTCTCCCCATCCAGCATGTGTGTGTACCCCCAGGCAGCTGCTAATACGGGGTACCTGAGGCAGCAGAGGCTACAGCTGGGGTGAAGCACAGAGATGAGGGTCCAGAGCATAGCTTTCATTCCACACAAGGCATAAGTATTTCCAATAATCAGGTGGAGTCCTCCTCAGAGCCTCAAATCCATGCCCCAGGAGAACAACACAAAACAGGGAGGAGCGGATGTGGTTTTAGCAAAGCCCATTTCCAGCAGGTGATTGACTATGTTAATGGATCCCCATGACAGCTGAAATATTCAAGCATACATGTCTGATGCCTGCTTTGGAGGGCATCTCACCAGCATTCAGCTAATGCTATAATCCCTGATTGACAGCACTATGATACAGAGTTTAAGAGAGAGAGAGAGAGAGAGAAATGATAAAATACCCATCGACAGAAGTTAAAGGACAAACTGATGGATTCGTGGAAGAAGCTCTTCTGAGATCCAAATATTAATTTCAAAAATTAATACTTTTTAAAAGCTTTATGGAGATACAATTGCCATAGCACATAAAATGATACGCAATATCAATACATATATATATATATATATATATATATATATATATATATACATATACAACCTGATACATTTTGACATTATCATTACCACAATGCACATAGTAAATGTACCCATCGTTCTTGTGTCCCATCATGGCCCTCGGATATATTATATTACTTCTCTTGGATAGACGCCTAGCAGTAGAAATATGGTAAGCTATGTGGTGTGCATATGTTCAACAGTTTAAGAAACTGCCAAACAGTTTTCCAAAGTGGTTTTTCTCATTTTAGATCCCTGTAAAACACCTGGAAACCTCCAGGTGTTGAACACCCTCACCAATATTTAGTGTGGTTAATCTTTTGAATTTTAGTTGTTCTGACAGGTGTGTAGTGGTATCTCATTATAGCTTTGAAGTGGACCTCAAAGGACGAGTGATACGGAGCATCTTTTCCCGTGCTGTCACTTGTATACCTTACTTAGTGGACTGTCTGGTCAGCTTTTTCATCCACATTTGAATTGGATTGTTTGTTCTCTTGTTACTGAGTTTGAAAGACTTTTTTTTTAAGATTTTATTTATTTATTTGACAGACAGAGATCACAAGTAGGCAGAGAGGCAGGCAGAGAGAGAGGAGGGGAAGCAGGCTCCCTGCTGAGCAGAGAGCCCGACGCGGGGCTTGATCCCAGGACCCTGAGATCATGACCTGAGCCGAAGGCAGAGGCTTAACCCACTGAGCCACCCAGGTGCCCCGAGTTTGAAAGATCTTTATACGTTCTTGGTAGATGCTCTTGATAGATTTTTGGATACAAGCCCTTTTCGAAGACATTCACAACCTGCTTTTAATATCCATATGGAAATGCAACATATATCCAGAATAGCCAAACAACTTTGAAATGAAGAACAACAAAGCTGCCAGATCCATCAACACTCCCTCATGTCAAGACTTACTCTAAAGCTATAGTAATCAAGACAGTATGGTGTAAAAACAGACAAGTAGACCCATGAAACAAAATTCAGAGGCCAGAAATAGAACCACAGATATACATACAGCCAATTTTTAACAAAGGTGCAAAGCCTGGGAAAGGGACAGAAGTTCCAACAGAGGGTGATGGAACTATGGGACACACATAAGCAAAAATAGAAACTTCAGTTCATACTTGAACTACATACAAAAATAACCACAAAATGGATCACAGACCTAAACCTAAAACCTAAAGCCAGCATTGGCTACATAATTTGTGCCCCTAGTGCAAATGAAAATATGGGGCCCCTTGTTCAAAAATTACTGGGATTTTCAAGATGGTAACATCAGAGCATGAAACCAACGAGATCCTTCTAAGCCTGGGACCCTATGTGGCTGCATAAGTTGTGTCCCCATAAAACCAACCCGGTCTAAAAATTATAAAACATCTAGAAGAAAATATAGGAGAAAACCTTTGTTTCCCTGGCTTATGCAAAGATTTCTTAGATATGATACCAAAAGCATGCTCCATTAAAGAACAAATTGATAAAATGAACATCATCAAAATTAAAAACTTGTGCTCTCATAGATGGTTAAGTGAACGAGAAGGCAATCCACAGCTGAGAAATAATATTTGCCAAAAATAATAATAAATTTTAATACTCATTAAGTGCCAGATACTGTTCTAAGAATTTTATATATACAAACACATTAAAAAGCAGATACCATTTTTATCCTCATTTCATGTAAGAAAGGCACAGGAATTTAAACATCCAGTTTAATGATATAAAACTACTAAACCAAGGAGCCAAAATTGAAGCCCAGACATTCTGACTTTTTTTTTTAAAAGATTTTAATTATTTATTAGAGAGAGTGAGGAAGAGAGAAAGAGCAGGGGGAGGGGCAGCGGGAGAAGAAGCAGCAGATTCCCCACTGAGCTGGGAGGCCAACAAGGGGCTTGATCCCAAGATTCTGGGATCATGACCTGAGCCAAAATTGGACGCCTAACCAACTGAGCCACAGAGGTGTTCTGACTTTCAAGCCCACATTCTTGGGGCACATGAGTGGCTCAGTCAGTTGGGCATCAGCCTTCATCGCAGGTCATGATCCCAGGATCTTGGGATCGAGTCCGGTGTTGGGTGCGGGGTGGGGGGGGTGACCCTGCTCAGCAGAGAGTCTGCTTCCCCTTCTTCCGCTGCCCCTCTCCCTGCTCCTGTGCACTCACTCTCACTCTCTGTCTCTTTCGTTCTCTCTCTCAAATAAATAAATGAATCGAATCTTAAAAAAAAAAAAAAGGTCCATACTCTTCATGTCTCCTAAGATAAAAAGAAACGACACCTCTTTCTTTTCCACATCAGCTCCTTCTTATTTCAACAGACTATCTTGCAAAACTCCTGAAGTAGGCATTTTTGCTGACCACGTCTGCTTGGCTATGTTCAATATATAATGTCCCCTTCTCATAAGGCTTTTCCCAAGATTAAGCAAATCAAAAGGTTATCAGTGCTTCCGGGACTGCTATCAGCAAGCCAAGGGTAGCACAAGTAATTCTGTAACACTCTGTGCCAGATAGAGCAGCCTTGAGCATGAACTGCCACATTGCCCAATGTACTCTTTCGGAGCAAGGGACGCTCCCGCAGCAGGGTACATACTGGTTCCTTGTGCCTGGAAAGAATGCATGTGCCTCCTTCCAGTGACCATTTACATCTAGAGAGGCACCAAGGCATGGGAACGCTCCTGTTTATCTGTGTGTCTGAGCCCACCCACTGCTTCCCTGCAAGCTGTGGGGTAAGAAGTATCAAGTCCTAAAAAGGCATTTGGACTGAATAGCACAATATGCTTGGATACCCTTGCTTCATGTAAACACAGGGTGATTGTGAATTCTAAGAGCCTGGGTGTTGCAGTTCAGCAAGGCTCTGATTAGCGTCTAGAATGCATCCCAAGAAGGCGCTGCAGAACTCTTTGTCTGGAGGAAGGGTGTACACATGACACCAGGGCTCCCTAGCAATTTTCCTATGACTATTTCATCCCAGGGTCTCTCTGAGGAACATTTTGGGAGTCTCTAGCACTTTCATGGCAAAGGGCTTTTGGCTAGCTAGCCCATCTTATTTTTACAAGTGCCAGCGAAGCATTTTGATGTAAAAGGAAGAATCGTGGGAAACTAAGTTTCCTTCTCTGTCCCGGTAGAAATCCTGTAGTTTGCAAGGTTTTCCCAAGAGCTAGTCATTGCTGAGTAAACTCCATTTTGAACAATCAGTGCTGGGAGTCTGTGACTTCGGCTTTGACGTCATGCAAGTGACTGTTGTCTAAGAATCAAAAACATCCATTGCTGAGCCCCTGAACTCCCAGGTTTCAGAGGCCAAAAAGCACAGGATTCCATACTTTATTTCCATCTTACAATGCTTCCCTAGCCTTTAACTGATTAATAACTTTCAAAACGAGGAATATAATATCTGCCTCTGCCCATTCTGCTGGTGGGATTTGGGGGATCACATTTTCCCTGGGTGTTCTTGATCATGTGGTCGGGGTACATTCCTTTGAACGTAGGCTCCACAGTAACCCTGCTACTCTAACTTTGAGCCAGTCACACAGAGCCACTGCAACAAAACCTGAAACACTGGTATTTGGCACTTGTCACACCCAGGCTACGGCTCTCTGAGATTTAGCAAAGTCCAACGAGGTGCATAGGTTTGTTTCTTGGTGTCACGTATTTAAAACTTACATTTTAAAGTAAATCAACTCGGGATCTGCAAAGTTTTAAAATGAGTGTGCCCCGGGTATATTAGCATAGTTCAATTTCGCCAGAGAAACATCTAAGGTTTTCAATGTTGGAGCAGCTTTTAAACTCTAGCAAAGAAAAAAAAATCAATGGAACAGAAACATCTGTACATATCTCTGCTTATGATTATCCTCTGTGATGATATGACAAGCTCCGCGAGAGTAGCTTCATGCCCTCGAGTGCTCCTTGACCCACCTTTCTCTCTAAAATGAAAATATTCTGTGTTCATCTATTCTAATTTAAGAATATATAAAACCATGTCTATATTTAGAAGAAAGTCTTCTTTGACGTTTTACAATTCCCCTTTTCTTGATAAGTGTCTACATAGACCATCGAAGTATGCACGTAGGTAAGTGAGACTGTCCCTCATTTCCAAACAATTATTAGAGGCAGTAATGTGTAAGTATTAGCGGAGAGGAGCATTGTTGCCTCTTCCCGGGAAACCAGCATTAAATAGTTACTCCTCATTTCATCAGGAAAAAGGAATGTGCTCTGGGGAACTAGCAGCAATAGTTATAAAATACCACGTGGCTACACAGAGTACCTACCGGCCTCATGCAGGTGTATCAGTGCTGGGCAGAGAGGGAGAGCTTCCTTGCAGAGAGTAGACTGGGCAGAGGTGAGGTCTGTATCTCTTTCTCTTAATGATCTACAAAAATGAAGGCACCAATCTATATCACGTGCACAAATGAAAATTTGAGACCAGAGAGTCTTTATGCTCATTTCTCAATTTCCAAAGGGCTCAGTTTTCCTTGACGAGTACACACAGGGTCCTGTCAAAGTTCATTGGGCAATTTTGTTTGAACCCTTCTAGGACAGTTTTCCTATTAGAAACCACAGAAACGTCCTTTATTAACAGACTTTCCTGCAGGGTGTGGCCCTAAGCAGGACCCAGGAACTGGAAGTGTGAATTTTAATGCTTTGCTGGAAGAGGAGACTCTGGACATTCTTAGCGTCTTATCTAAAGGGGGGTACGCTGACTAACACGTGAGGCGGTGCGTTAACGGCCCACATGAAGTTACAGGTATGAATTTTACATAAAACGGATTAATATTATATGTCATGGTGGAATTTTAAATACTCCGTGCCCATGCATTTTTAATATTTACGTGCCCTCATTTAATGCTTTGAGGCAGTTGCATTTTTCTTGAGCCCACTTGTGCATCTAGATGGGTGGAAAGAAAAACTCTACGACGTTTGGATTTACATGGCCCTTCACCAAATATCTGCGTTCGGCACTCTTTTTTGTTTGTTTGTTTTGGTTTTTCTTTTCTTTTCTTTTCTTTCTTTCTTTTTTTTTTTTTGGCTACGCTTTAACCTTTTTAAAAAAGAAAACGGAACGGCTGCACCTTCCATTCATCATTATGGTTTCGGTGATTGTGAAAAGGCGAATAATGAAACGGAGAGGGAAGAGACAGAAGAGAACGAACGTGCCTTCCTGAACAGCGTCCTTCTTAAGGCGCTGGAATCCCCGGGCTGGAGTGGCGGGTGGCGGAGGGTCCCTGGTCGCCGCGCTGGGATCCTCGAGCAGGGCCCAGCGCTCCCTCAGCCGCCTAAGCCGGGGGAGAGCGAATTCCAGCCGCACATTCCCGCAGTTCTTCGCTGGAACTTCTCCCTCTCTTTTCCCCTCCCTAGGGCACACACCAGCCTGGCCCGACTCCCACTCAGCTCTCTTTTCTCAGAGCCCCGACCCACAGCGTTGACGGAATGGAGTGTCCTTCCCATTGGCCCGAGCGTCATTCCCTGAGGTGGCACCGTCCGCCCGATTGGCTGGCCACTCCCGACCCCCCCGCCCACCCGGCCGCTCGGGTTGCCCGGCTCCCCGCCCCCCAGCGCCGCCCGGAGCCTCCGCCCTCGCCGCCTCCCTCCGCGCACCCGCCCGCGCGCCCAGCCGGGCTCCGCTCTGCTCGCGCGGCGACCCTGCCGGCGTGCTGGCCCCGCCCCCGGGGCGCGCGGCTCCATAAATACAGCTGCGCGGCTGGCGGGGCGAGAGCGTAGAGCAGGCGCGCTTGGGAGTCGGTCTGGCAGTGGGGGAACCTCCGGGTAGGGGAGCGCGGCGGTGGTGGCGGCGGGAGCGGCCGGGCTGTAGTCGGAGCTCCGAAGGGAGTGACGAGGGAACCCGGTGGGCTGCTTTCTTTCCGCCGCTTTTGATTTTTCTTGCCTTTTGGTCCCGGCCGAGTGTCGCCCGCTGAACAGATTCCCCTCGCAAAACCCGGAGCGACCCTGCCGTCAATTCGTGGGCGCGGGATCGCCGGGAGCTTCGCGGTGCCCCGAGCGCGGACCGAGCGCGCCGGGCGCGAAGGCAAGGGGCGCGGAGCCGGCCGCGGGCGGGGGCCCGGAGCTTGCCTGCCTCCCTCGCTCGCCCCAGCGGGTCCGCTCGCGCAGGGCTCAGAGCGCGCGCGATGAAGGCGGTGAGCCCCGTGCGCCCCTCGGGCCGCAAGGCGCCGTCGGGCTGCGGCGGTGGGGAGCTGGCTCTGCGCTGCCTGGCCGAGCACGGCCACAGCCTGGGTGGCTCGGCGGCCGCGGCGGCTGCGGCGGCGGCCGCGCGCTGCAAGGCGGCGGAGGCGGCGGCCGACGAGCCGGCGCTGTGCCTGCAGTGCGATATGAACGACTGCTACAGCCGCCTGCGCAGGCTGGTGCCCACCATCCCGCCCAACAAGAAAGTCAGCAAAGTGGAGATCCTGCAGCACGTTATCGACTACATCCTGGACCTGCAGCTGGCGCTGGAGACGCACCCGGCTCTGCTGAGGCAGCCGCCACCGCCGGCACCACCGCACCACCCAGCCGGGACCTGTCCCGCAGCGCCGCCGCGGACCCCGCTCACGGCGCTCAACACCGACCCGGTGAGAGGCCAGACGCCGGCCCCGGGCGGACGCGGCGAGGGCCCGGGAGGGCGGTGGCCGGGCTGGGGGGCGGACGCGGGCGCTCCCCTTCCAACGGGAGGGGCGGCGGCGAAATGACAGCACCCCCCTCCTCCTCCGGGCGCCCGGGGCCACCAGCGGCGGGCTCCTCGCGGCGAGCGCAGGTCCGGGGGAACGCGCGGAGCGGGACTGGGGCTCTGCGCATCCTGGGCTGTCAAGTCCAGCCTGCGCCTGGGGTGGGGTTGGGGGAGTCCCCCAGGGCTGCAGGCTGGGGTGGGGGTGCCGGCGCGCCTGCCTGGTTTTCAAGAACGAATCCAGGACCGTGCCGAGTGCGACGCTTGTGCCTGCTAACCTTTGCCTTGGTGTTTCGTTGCTGTTCCAGGCCGGCGCGGTGAACAAGCAGGGCGACAGCATTCTGTGCCGCTGAGCCGCGCTGTCCAGGTGAGCGCGCGTTTCCCTTCTCCCAGCGGCGGGTCACCAGAGACGCCCGTCCCCAGGGGCTTCCGGTGCCAGGCACCGCAGTGTTCTGTGCCCCTAAGCATTTCTGAGGGCAGACCCCAATGCGGTGGAACACCCCCTCTCCGTGCCACCGTACTTCGCTTTTAGTAATTGGGGGTTCACTCTAAATGGAGACGTGTCAGCAGCTCCTGTCCCCGTCGTCCCCGCCACGCCATCCCCGTGCCTTGTCCATGACCAGCCGGCTCTAACAGCCTTCCTCCCCGCCGAGGGCGGGCACCCTCGTGGGCGTGGAAACTGCCCGATGTGCAGACCTGCAACCCCCCCCCCCCCCCGCGCCGTCTGACACCCACAAAGTGGGGTGCGGGTAGGGCCCGAGAGTGGATCCCCAGTCCGGGCTTCCCGGGAGCCAGCAGCTGCCTGCAGGTCGCCTGGCCAGCCTCGGGCTGCGGGTGTTGTCTGACCTGGTGGTTTGTTTTGGGTTGTTGATCAAGCATGTCTTGAGTTTGGTCGGTGGCGCCAGTTAGTCTACAGCGGGAAGGTTCACACACCCCCTCTATTCATTCCTCTTCCACAGGTGTGCGGCCGCCTGAGCCCGAGCCAGGAGCACTAGAAAGGGAGGGGGAAAGAGCAGAAGTTAGAGAAAAAGCCAGCCGAGGAAAGGAGGAAAAAAAAAATCAGCAAATCCTAGAAACGTTTCATTCGTCATTCCGAGAGAGAGTGAGAGGTGGGGGGGGGAAGAAAAATACAACTTCCATCTTTTTTTTTTTTTTTTGCACGTTCATAAACATTCTGCATATGTATTCTCTTTTGTCTCTTCATTTATAACCGCTGTGAAATGTACATTTCTGTGTTTTTGGAGATGCAGTTAAACTTTTAAGCTTAAGTGTGACAGGACTGATAAATAGATCAAGAGTAAATCAACTTTAGATGCCTACTTTGTGACCAAGGAGCTCAATTTTTGTTTTGAAGCTTTACTAATATAAAAGAGCATTGTAGATAATTTTTTTTTTTACATCTATTGTTTAAAATAGATGATTATAACGGGGCAGGGAACTTTCTTTTCCCTGCAAGAATGTTACATATTGTATAGATGAGTGACATTTCATACCATGTATATATAGAGATGTTCTATAAGTGTGAGAAAGTATATGCTTTAATAGACTACTGTAATTATAAGATATTTTTAATTAAATATTTTTTGTAAATATTATGCGTGCGTTTTTTTTTTTAATCTATGGGAATATTTCTTTTGGAAAATTATTTTTCAGCTCCATTACAGAGCTCTCGATATCTTGAATGTCTTTTCTGTTTGGCCTAGCTTTTAATTTGTTTTCGTTTTATCCAGTGCTGTGTAGACTCGGAAGTAATCGTTATAGCTAGTGGTCCTGCATGACTGCATGAGATGCTTAATCACAAAATAAACTTGTTCTGAGTCCATTCAAATGTGTTTTCTTTAACCTAGACTGAAATCTTTGTATTTGAAGCATACATGTTGGAAATACACTTTATCAGTTTTTAAGTACAGGGTTTGATAGTGTAATATATAAATAGTTAAGTGTCTGCTTTTTTTGTTTTTTAACTGAGGTCTAAATGGATTCTGAATGGTTTTTGCATATGGGATGGGGAAATGCTTGGATCCTTAAGGAGTTTATGAAATCTACTGTTTTATCAAAGTGAAAAAAATGCTTATCATTCTTCATTTTACACTGAGGCTTAATGTCACTACGTTTCATGTCTGTACAGATTATTTAAATCATAGAAATGAAAAATGTTCTCTGCTTGCTACCAAAGGACAAACTCTTGGAAATGAACACTTTCTGCTTTCCTTCCTCCAAAGAATATTAATAGGCAACAGTGGGAGAAAAAAAACAAGGCATAATGGCAAATCCTTCAAGCAGGGATAAAAGTCGATCTTCAAACATTAACTTAAGTAGACCAAAAATTCTGATGACCGCATCTAGATTATTTTTTTATAAAAATGATTTTCACTATAGCTATGTTAGTTACTGCTAAACCTACTGTCCAATCTCTTGTGATGTGTAACTTTTACATGTGAATATTAAAGTAGATTTATCTGTCTTGTACTGTGATTTCTGGTCTCGTTTCTTCAAAACCCTTTACTTATTTTTTAAGATTTTCTTTTCTCTTTAACGAAGTTAATATTTTCCAGGTTGGATAGGACCATCAGGGCCTGTGAACATCATGCATTGAATGTGGTCAGTACTTTGCACACCAGTTAGATGGAATTTTTAGAGTTAGAGAGAATTAAGTAGGATTTAATTGGGTGCTTTGTAAATAGTTAGTCAACTGTGTGTGTAACATGGTGTGTTTGATTTTTAAAAGGAAAGGATTTGTTTCAGATTATACAAGAATAAAAGTATTATAGACCCAAGGGACGTTTTATGAGGTCAAAGTCAAATATTTATATGAATATGAAATCTCATGGTCCTTGGTAGTCCCTTTAAGTGGCAGCTATGAACATAACAAAGTTAATGCTAGAAGGTTCAATTAAATCGAAAGGCTTAAAAATCTGTCCTATCCCCAGCATGTTATCCCCCCAGCTTTGACATTTCACTGGTCTTTGGTATTTTTAGAATTTGATATATTTGATGTTGAGCCTTGTAAAGTCAAAGGACTGCTTGTTTAGATGAGGTTTATTTTTATTTTTGGTATTATTCATTCTCGTCACACATCAAGAAGAAAACAGAAAAACACTGCTGGAATTCCAAATCTGAAGAATTCGAACGATAGTGTTCTTTGTTATTAAAGAAAGGGGACAATTCCTTCTTTTTCCTTGGCAGTTTAATTTCAGTAGGAAGCAAGTCACATGTGTACTGTTGGTTGGAGTTAGGCATTCACCAGGCCTGACTGCCAAATCCTACCTAAGCGGTTAGGTACAGTTTAAATTTATAGTAGAAGGTGACGAACCTTAAAACAAATGGCTAAATATTTTTGTTTTTCAAGACAGATGTCACTCTTTATTTTAGATTTTGGGCACGAAAAAGCACTAACAAGGAAGAAAAGTGTTATGGACATTGCATTTTAGAGACTTGGCATTCTTCCCTTGGACACTTGCAGAGTTTGGATATCTCTAAAGACACTGCCATTATTTTTTTTTTAATTATATAGAGTTGTATAAGGTATTATATACTATTGTATTGGCTGTGACCTAACAAAGCAACCAGACAACAAAAACATTTTGAGTCATTTATCTAGTCCTAATCAGTTCTTAGGTTTAAGAGATGAAATGCACTGCTTCTCCCCTAGTCTACCTACTTTCATTGTATAAGGACAAGTAAAGAGTACGACAGACATTTAAAAGCTTCAAAGGAATAAAGTATCCCACAGTGGGATGTCATTTCTAATTCGGTTATAAAATCCTAAACATCCCAAACCGTTCCATGTTAAAGGAATGAAAAAACAAACAACCCTTTCAGTTTCAAAGAACTAATATACTTTGATACTATATAAATCTTGTGTTCATTGTCAAGGTCTAACTGAATTTTTGGAACTTGAAAAAATTTTGACCCCCATAATCTATCGTATTAAATGCCTCCTATAAAAATAAATTTTCACTGAGCAAAGGGGTCTGAAGTTTGCGGTTTTTAATTGACTTCTACTGAGTTATGCGATTTTTCATTATCAAGAATGGGTCTCTTGATGGATCACCTCAATTATTTACAGTGTTTCTTACCCTGGGATGAAAAATGTGGCTTAAAAATGGTGATATGAACGCAACGAAAACCTAGTTTGAATGCTAGGCAAAGCTCGTCTGCTCTTTGCTGTCTGCCAGAACAGGCAGCAGGAGGATGTCCAGGGAAACAAGACCCCCTCCCACACACACACACTTACACAGAAGGTAAATAATGTAGAGAGAAAGAAATTATTCACAGTTGTACAGAGCCAAATAAAACTGGTTCTGCCTTTCTAGCTGATGCACTTTAATTACACATATGTTAATTAGCCCAGATAGCCCTTGGGTCTCAACAGGGCCAAACACCAAAACCTCCAGGCTTCTAAGGAAGGAAAACCTTCCCTTTCCTGCCTTGCAAGTCCAGGAAATTACTCCACGCATCTCAGAGTTCATCTTAACAGGGCTGTCCTCAGTAGGCATTCTTCAGACCCAGATGATTTCTTTCAATTATGACCCATGAGTCTTGCTAAAATATTAATTATATTAATTAGAACCATTGCCCAAAAGATGTTAGGATTGTAACACTTGGAGCATTGATCCAATCGATACTTTAAAAGAGAATTAATTTGTTCAAGGGAGACAAATGGCAGTCATATCTACTTCATTGAAAATGCTCTCAAAGTTTCAATGAATTTTTAAAGGTGTGGGTCGTGTTCAAGCGCCTCCTTCATACTGATTCATATCCTGGCTTGCTCTAAAAACTTTTGCCTAGGTGCTAAAACTTGGGCCTGAGCCACATTGCCAAAAGTTTTCTACACTCACCTAAGCAAAGCAATTCACCAGTAGGCCGCTGAAGGCAGTTCCATCACTCATAAGTCTCCACAGTAAATTCACACATGGGATATGAAAAAAGGGCTGTTAAAAATTGAAGTTAATTTGAAAAGCTCCTCTGAGTCCATAAAAGTAAACACACCAGTTTCTGTGGAAAGAAGAACAAAACGTGTTACCTATATTCGAGTAGCTAAAATATAACTGAAGGAGAATTAAACTTAAAATGTTTAAATAGAGAGATGCAAGAACCTATTTTCTATGCCAATCCACTTGATTCTGAATTTTTTCCCAATGAGAAATCTCACACATTAGAAAAGAATTTTCTAAGAGATTAATTCCACACACACTGGTGATATATGCAAAGTCCTGGTGAAACTAGACACCTTTATTTGCTTTAAATTAAGGTTTCTCAATTTCTTATGATATAAAGTGTGTATTAGCACTTCAAGCATGTGTATTAAGTTCACATTTTGGAATTTTCTCTAATTGCAAAGTTTAATTTCCAATGGAATTGTTGGAGTCTACATACAGTTCTGCAAATTCACATTTTAGAACGTTTCTTAAATTTTATTTCTTAAAATTTATTTATTTGCTTAAATGTTTTAAATATTTTCTTGAACATTTTAAGCATTTTCTTAAATATTTACTATTTCTTCTGTAAACTGTGGCAGTCAATTGAGAGGCTGTAATGCCTGTGTGTGTTTACCTAAAAATAATTAATGAACATACAGAAAAATATTTTCAAAAAGGAGTTACACTTTAAAAAAATAAGTAAAGAAAAAAAGTATAAAAAAATAAGTAAACCATCTTAACCTTCTTTTTTCTCTCTCTACTTTAATTCTTACGATTGAAGATCTTCGTGCATAAAAATGCATTCCTCATTTATTGGATGGCTGTAAGTCAATCATGTTATGGTTAAGCATAAAGCAGGACGGAAAATAAAGAACAAGGAAATTACATGTCATGTTTATCATATCTTAGAATTTGGTTGAAATTCGTTAAGTAATCTGAAGAATAGAAGAAAGAAAAAAAAAAAAAGAGGGACGTACCTATATGTCAAACTCACAGACAGCCCAGGAAACAGACCTGAACTTGTAGACATGAATTTGACACCCTATTTCATCAAGGGTTCCTAGAAACACTTTTCATACCTGCCGAACCTGAGTCCGTGGCTGTCATTAAAACTAGGTAGACTCCTTGAAGTAGAAGTCTCTGTGAGGTTCTTATTTGCCTGTCTTTCAGGGCCCAATCAGGGTCTTGTAAAATATTTGTGGACCAGAATGAAGACTGTCCCCTTGAGGGAGCCTCTTGGTAGTGCCCTCGGTTATTCTCTCTTGGCCTTTTATCTGCACTGCATCTCAGTTGGGCTTCAGACCACTATATCTAAGTGCCTTCCGGACCCCTCTACCTCTGAAGCACAGTAGATTTGAAACAAGATTTTGTGGTCTCCCCCTAAAACCTGCCATTCTTTCTAGATGATTCCTTATTGTCTCAGTCAGCCATCAGCCCAGAGGCTTAAACAACAAATATTTATTTCTCGCAGTTCTAGAGACTCGCAGTCCAAGATCAAGGTGACAACCAGTTTAGTTCCCAGAAGACACTGTCATTACCAGGGGAGCACAGCAAGACCTATGCTTCCTTCAGATCCCCACGGTCACACCTGGCACATGGCCTCCTCCTTGGAGCTGCTCCTTAAGATTCAAAAAGAACCTGGGGCTAAGCACGGTCCTCTTCCTGCCCCAGGACCCGGATGTAGGGATTCTTGGAACGTCATGTCCCAGCCGTCCTGTCTCTCCTCCACTTCTGGCTGCCCTCAAGCACACATTCTACGCTGCCACCATAACTAAGGTTTTCTCCTGTACATGCTACACAGCAAAGCATGCTTATCTCCCTACTATTGACAGTGTAAGACTGATGTCCTGAGAGTTAGGACTCAGGGAGGATATACATGGAACATGGAATGTGGTCTGGAGGAGGGACACCTGCCCAGTCAGCCAAACCAGCCAACATGCCCATCTGTGGGTAAGGGTTAGTGTCCACTTCCAAAAGGACCTATTGTTTCATGCTTCCCTTCCTTTACAAATGGTGTTACCCCTGCCTGGATCCCTTGACCCCCACTCTCACTCTGGGCTGCTGTTAAACTCCTCACCATCCTTTGACAATTTCTACAAAAATTATATGATGTTTCTCTTCCCCCCAAAACAGCCACCCCCCCCATACTGTAGTGTAATTATTTTCACATGTCTGTGTTCCCTGTAGATCCCTGACCCTCCAGGGATTCCAGACCACAAAGTACCAGAAGAACATTCCTGTAATTCTCTGTGCCAGCAAATCTAGCAAATTCTTTGCAACTCAAAATTGTGGTTGAGGGGTTTTCATGATCTTTTTTAAAAGCCTTTAGCTGCCTTCAACATGAAAAATAGATAAGCTGTGTGTTCTTGAGAATGAGGGGAGTGTGGTCAGCCTTGGGCCAAGAGAGTTGGAAGGAGAGACTGAGAAAGAGAGGAGAGAAGCAGAGCGATCCTGTATCCCGAAGAAAGAAATATGACTGACCCAAGTTCGGGTGAGTCAACCAAGACACCTCAGCACCAGAGGTGAAAATGTGGGGCCAGGAGGGAAGACTCCATGGGTTTAGGCTGGGACGGGTCTGCAGAGCAAGCAGCAGGCAGGGGGCACTCAAGAAGACTGTAGGATCATGTCTCCGCAGATGTGCCTTAGGTCTCTGTTCTCACAGCCCAGGCGAGAGGCATGGCTAGATCAGCCCCAGTAAATGCAGTGAATCCTCCTGAGTCAGTTCTAAAAGGGCGAGGCTTGCCACGAGAGGGAAATATTCTAGGGACAAAAATTTCATTTCCACTCCTATGATCTGGGGTCCTAGAAGTAGAATCAGAAGGTTAGTAACCTGGGATATGTCTGGTTAACAGGCCTCTCATTTTCCAGTGAAGAAAACAGAAGTCTGAAAGGTGGAGGGATGCAGTCAGGCATAGAGCCTGGTTTCTCTCTCTCTCTCTCTAATACACAATCCATAGCCACAAACTCAGTATGGCTGCATTCTATTCCACTTTACTCTGACTTAGGTGGTCTACTCTTACTTATTTCGGTCTATATTCTAATCTACAACTTGCCTCACGTTGTAAGACGCTGGGGTTCAATCTTAAGCAAATAGCCGTTAAACACAACACCGAGCTGGCTGCGTTTTTAAAATAAAAAACAGAGGTAACATACATTTTATTTTTTTAGATTTTATTTATTTACTTGAGAGAGAGAGAGAGTGCATGTGTTCAAGCAGGGGGGAGGGGCAAAGGGAGAAGCGGGCTCCCTGCTGAGCAGGGACTCAGGGACTCAGACTTGGGGGCTCTATCTCAGGACCCAGAGATCATGACCTGAGCCTAAAACAGAAGCTTAATGGACTGAACCACACCCAGGCACCCTGGTAATGTGCTTTTACAACAAAGTATCAAGTAATTCAAAGTTTGTTGACAAAGGAGCACAGACCATTCCATGGAGAAAGGATAGACTTTGCTATAGACGATGCTGGGCCGATTAGACGTCCACACTCAAAAACTGAACTTTGAGCAAGACGTTGGACCTTTCAAAGAGATTGATTCAGAATGGATCTTAGACTCAAACATAAGTCCAAAAGTGTAAAACTTCTAGAGGAAAACAGGAGAAAATCTATGTGCCTTTGGGTCTGGTGATGAATTTTTAGCCACGGCACCAAAAGCATGAAAGAATTTCAGCCCTGTTTTATCGCCCCCCCCAACATCTGTGCGTGCAGACCCCCCACGGTCTAGGGAGGGGGGAGGGGCTCAGAGTGCCACAGCCTGCTGTGTGTGTCCCCTCAGGCAAGTCGCTTCTCCAAGTTCCAATGGCCTCATCTGTGAATGGCTGTGTATTAATAATTACCAAGCAAGAGGGCTCCTGAAAGACGAGAGAGTAACATAGATGAAAATATTTTACAACACTGGTTATAATTTGGAGATCTGTAACCCTTATCTCTAGAGATTTAAAAATTTTCGATTCCTGACTTTCACCCATCCCTCCCTCTTACCATTGAGATTCTGACTGATCAGGTGGAGGGCAGGAGGCAAGCATCTGCATTTTAGCTTTTCCCTGGCAAATCAGAGGTGAGTCTCCCAGGAACCCCACTTTGCGAAACAGCGTTATAAGATATCCCACGTTACAGAGGCTTAAGTTGCTGTTGTTGGACCACACGTGGTGTTATTTCTCCTGCTTTTTGACAGCGCTTTCCAAATGTTGCAGGAACTCTGATCAAGCCAAGAGGAGAGGTTAATAAAATATCAACTCAAGTTCACGGCAAAAATATCCAGTGGAAGAAAGGAATTCGGTGCTGGTAGGGGATGCCTAGGAGAGAGCTGCTTGAAACGGGCGAGACTGTGGCACGGTCCCTGAGACATGCCTGCCATCAAGATGCTGAGTCCTCCCTACTCAGTAATCTCTCTTTGAGTCAAAGCATGCATCATAACCTTGGCTTTACCTACCACACTAAACCTTCAATTGTCTAAAAAAAAGGTGCAAAAGAAAGAGGACATTTTCTACCTTCTTCTGTGTCCCTCTAAATCATTATGGCCTCTCATTCCATCTATGTGATGCCCTAGAAAATGTCTGGAGGAGGTCTTCCTGTGCAGGCAGCAATTAGCAATATTATTGATTTCTTAAAGATTGTGTTTATTTATTTGATAGAGCGCACAAGCAGGGGGAATGGTGGGCAGATGTGAGGGAGAAACAGACTCCCCGCTGAGCAGGGAGCCCGACGCAGAGCTCAATCCCGGGACCCCGGGATCATGACCTGAGCCGCAGGCAGATGCTCAACCGACTGAGCCCCCCTGAGCGATATTATTTTAATGGTCAGGAGAGTCTTCTGGATAAACAAATTTAGAAAAAAATATTTCATTTTCCCCAGTATATGCTATCATCCTAAAATGACCTAGAGTGTGGTATAGAAAAGCAACAGGTCTTGTACCAACTGCGGTGTCTGTCTGCTTTTGAGCTGTCCTGCTTAATGCTTATCAAATGTTAAAATACCACGTTCTTGTAAAATTGGGATAGAGTACAAGTGTGACTTAATTTCCTATAACAGATTTCTCCTTCATAAAACTGTATATGATTTTTTATGAATTTAAAAGGAGTGGAAAGAATAGCTTCCGTTCTTTAAAAATTAAATAAGAACTCGAGAAAGGAAACATCTGTAGGTTTGTGGAATTGGATTCTGAGTTCTGCCACTTACTGTGTGCCCTAGGGCAAGGTACTTTATCTCTCTGAGCCTTTTTCAAACTTCCTTTTATAATGGTGTCACAATACTTAGCAATAGGACTCGCATAAAGACACAAATCAGGCATGCAAAGATCCTAATGCAGGTATGGGAGTCAGTCGGTATCATTTAGTTCCTTTTCCTCTACTCATCTTGTAAGATGTAAATATATGGGTGCCCTCTAACGGTATGAAAATGGGGTTCATAAGGACAGAGGAGCAAGTGGGTAACGTGTACCTGGGTCCTCCTCAGTGTGGAGGACAAAAAAATTCTATAAATGTACCAACACTCCTGGGAGACCCCGATTTTCAACCCTCTGTGTCATCTGTTTCTCCCCAGAATAAACCAGAGGTACTCTGTGCACCGAAGACATAAATGACGTAAACGTTAACGGAAGAAGAAGGGAAGGGTTGGAGGGCAGATGGGAGTCTGAGGGGCAAGGAGGAAATGCAGGGGCCAGAAGGCAGAGGCAAATTGATGATTATGGGAAATTAAAACAGGGGGCCTTAATAGCTGTTGACTTTGCTGTTCACACGGTCAGGGGCAATGCTTGTTTACTTTTCGGTCTATGTTTTTTGTTTTTTTTTTTAAAGATTTTATTTATTTATTTGACGGACAGAGATCACAAGTAGACAGAGAAGCAGGCAGAGAGAGAGGAGGAAGCAGGGTCCCTGCTGAGCAGAGAGCCCTATGCGGGGCTCGATCCCAGGACCCTGGAATCATGACCTGAGCCGAAGGCAGAGGCTTTAACCCACTGAGCCACCCAGGCACCCCTTGGTCTATGTTTTGATGCATAGCTGAGTGTTGCAGGAGGGAGAGAGATGCTGAGGAAGGGGTCAGGGGAAGAACCCTACCCACAGATTCCCAGATTCAGCGCTAAATAAGCCAGGGTCCTCATAACACTCCCCCACTAGAGAAAACAGTTTTGAATCCAAAGACATTACACAAGGCGCAGTACGCAGCATACTGAGTAGTATGCGAGAGACAGACTAAGTTGAAAAGAGCATAAGACTTGTGCATTTCTGCAGGGCTTAGCAAAGGATGCCCTTTATAATATCCGTGTAATGTCATTTCTGGTAGCTATGCTCCACCGTCAATAAAGCCAAGATTAATTCAACAAGGTACAGAGACCAATGTTTGGGAGTTTGTTGCGTTTACTGCAACACTTCAGTGAATCATAAAATAAGAATTCTGAAGTAAAGGCCAACACTCATTTTTCTGATAAGGAAACCGAGGCTCAGAAATGTAAAAATATGCCTTTTGTAAGAAGACATGAGGTCCGGCGGAGCTGTCAGCAAAACTCGGTCTTCCAAGTTGTCATCTCCTTGACTTTATTAAGTTCAATAGAGAATACAATTAATTTATATTATCAGGCTCCCATTTATCCTGATACGTGTATTTTGTATTTTTTTTCTTTCTTGCAGATCAGTTTCCTCTTAAAAAAAATTCTGTAAACATGCCCTTTTGTTTTTTGCATTTGTAATTTGAGGACTGAGGTCATCCCCAAGAGGGCTATGTTCCTAAGAGAATAAAACTTTTTTTTTTAAGCTCTAGAGATGACTCCTCTGGAAAAGAGTCTTGCATCTTTTCGTCGAGCGTTATTTTCAAGTGCAAGATCTCATGATCGTTCTAGACTATTCTACAAGCAGACTCCAAGGATACCTACCCAAACCCTGTAATTCCTTAGTGACTCTGCAGGACACTAGGGACCTTTCTAATTTGTTTGTCAATTTGCAGTTCTAACTTCATGACATGTGAAACACCAGTAAAAAAAAAATCACCTCCTGCCTCATTTATTTTAGGGAATACAAAGAAATGCACAGTCACTGCAGACCTGTGAGCTCCTGCCAAGTCTGGTTTTTATTATTATACATATAAAAAGAATCCTCTGTTCATCAGCATCTATAAAGGGGCTGATTTTCTCAGCTCCATAGTAATTGTTTAATATTAAATCAGCCCAAAGTTTTAGGGCATGTTTCTCAGAAACCCTTTGTTTGGCATCAGGTGGGCACCCAGACAGTGAAGCAGCTGTTAATTTTTAGGTGAAAAAAAAAAAAAAAGGTAATGTGCATTTTCTCAAGTCTTAATGGACACTCTTCACAGTTTAAGCACTCTAACTTGCTGATGGAATTTTTTAAAAAAATCTTCAATTCTTTCTAGAAATCACAAACATGCTAAAACTAAACAGAATTCAACTTTTCAGAGGCAACATTTTCTAGATTCCTGATGCAGTTTAATGCCCTCTTGGTAGAGTCAAAACGATTTTAAAACGCTTTAAAAGAAAAATCAAGAGTAAAAATAATTACTTAGAGCCAAGGTCAAATGAAAGAAAAGACTCTTGTAGATCTTGGAGGTCTTGCAATCTCATTTCAGGGTTATTTTTAAAATAAGATTTCCTTTTTGTTCACTGTTACTCCGTACTGGAAGACACAGGAGAAACAGGAGAACTTTTTGGTGAAGCTGTGTTCGGGGTTGACGCCGGATCATCCCTCTTTTTAGGAAGTAGGATCATAAAGCAGTCCACTGCGTGATCCCAGGGATGAAATCCTAATACTTTCACTCCGCGGTATTAGGTCGAAGGCTGCAATTTCAACTGAGAGCTTCGGCTCTCCCTCCTTTCAACAATTTTCTCCTCTTTCTTCCTTCCATGTGCCCCCAGCATCTTCAAAATCCCGACCTCCTGACTGGGAACCAGACTGGGGCTGTCTTCCCTGTCACAAACTTTCTGTCTTCTGGAAGCCATGGAAATGTCACAGAGAATCGCCTTCTCCTGCTTCCTGCGAGGCTCACACTCTCTGGAATTTACCAGGTAGGAGGTGACTGCACACACCTGGTGGGGAGGGTTGTGCTCATTTCAGAGAATCAGGAAAAGCCCTCACAGCAAAGCACCAAACACACAGGCGGTCTCTCCCATCACAGGGTGTGGCCATTTCTCTCATCCTGGGGCCCTGACCTCCGGACATTGCCATCACAGATTTTTATAGCCCCGAGTCCCGTGGCATGAGGCTGCTGAGGCCTAGGCTTGCCCTCAACACCACCAAAGCTCATGAAAGTCCATTAATCAAATATTTGCTTTTACATTAAGCACACGGTGCTAGAAACACACATTTCTGGCGTGGCTAACCCTTGCATGACGTGAGTTTTGATAAAGCAGCAAATTTTCCTGCTGACATTCCTCAGGTTTCGTGCCTTCCTGGTGCGATGGGCTGTGTCAGTTATCTGCTGCCCTCTTTTGAATTTTAGGGCACACTGCACTCATAAACAGGGCCCGCTGCCTGAAGGAGCCGCTTCTCCCTGTCCGGGGGCAGGTGGGATCTTCTGGCCCCGGTTCTGATGTCTGGCAAAGACTAGTCCAGAGCTGTTAGACTAGTACTTCAACCTCCCCACCCCTCAGGAATACAATCTCTCTGCTGGTGGTCTTCTGGGGCGAAAGCAAAACCCATTTTCCACAACAACAAAGCCATACATGAGTTCCAAGATGTGCTATTGTGTTTTTGTGTTTGTTTTAATTTTCCCGTCTTAACAAATTTATCAGCCAGACCTTTGCCCCCTCTGGGATGGTCTTTTCATTCCCGGAAATTGCAAGTGTATGATTCTGGTGATAAGGAATCTGGAAGCCAACTGACTCCGTAGGCCTGCCCAGCTGCGCACATCTGTCCTTTAAGGACAACGGGGAGGGGCTGGTGGTCCTCTCAGAGGTGGCAAGGTCACAGAGAAATCTGAAGGCCTTGCAGGAAGTTTGACCGGTGAGCGGGGAGGGGGCTGGGTACAGCTCGCTAGCACCCCAGTCCTCCCACCCCCCTGCCCGCCTCCACCAGCTGCGCTCTGCTGTGATTGCGTACCCCCCAAACCACGTGCATGATGCTTCCTTCCCCCCCACCCCAATAAAATCTTGCCGACTCTATCCTCATCTCCTCGGCTCATCTTCCTCTCACCTCCTGTACCAAACTCCTACAGGAAGGAGTAGATGAGAACACGCTCATTAAAAATAACACAGAACAAACTATTGTTATCTTTCCTTCAAAATCACAGGAGTTCTTTGGAGAATAAGAAGGCAGCAACAACGCAGTGCTCAGAACAAGCCGGCGGCTAGGTCTAAGATCGGGGTCTGGGAGTGGGTTGACTTCTGTCTACTGCTCCACGGCGATCTGTGTGTCCATCTGCCCCTCTCAGGCTGCGCTGAGCTCCACGCTACTGCCCACAGCCTTCCCAGACTAGATGGTGAAGCTCCGCTCCGCCGTCGGCCCTCTCTGGACCAGAGCAGTCCACACTGAGAACCCGGCTGCTGCCGGTGCGGGCTCGAGACGAGATCCCCCCACGTCTCCTCATGGGAAAAAGACTGTGTGGCTCTCACTGTCTTTCTCCGGGCGGAAGAAATGCTGTAAGTGTCTTATGGACCAACCAATTTGGCCACTTGAAGATGAAAATGCATCAAAAATACAGACACCCCCCCCCCCGCACCCCGCCCTCCTCGCCGCAGGGCCCGCTTCCTGGGTGTGCAACCTGAGCAGCTCTACGGGGCCTGCATTCAAGCCAATCAATGCTCTGCTGTCACCGTCTGGAAATTTTTCCCAATTGTTGAATCAAGGGGCTCACACGGTCTATTTGCACTGCGTCCCACAAACTACATATGTGGTTCTGCATGGCATTTGGGGCAGCCCTGTTCAGAGACATCCTATTCCCTCCTGAAATGGTGGGTTTATAAACGTTTCTGTTTGGAGGGGGATGGGGTGTGTGTGTGTGTGTGTGTGTGTGTGTGTGTGTGTGTGTGTGCCTCATGCGTGTTCCTGATTCTCTTAGCTAGAATGGCTGCTCCAAAGGCTAGCGCCGCATGACCGGCCGGCACTTCCATTCCCAGGGACGGCAGGCTTGGTCAATCACGGAAAGAGAAAGTTTCCATGGAGAGCTGTGCAGAGTGCCTGGAAGGAATCATCACGGCAGATAGGAAGCTACGGAGAAATTCTGCACGGGGGAGATAGTTCAGTAGAAAGAGCGGTTCACAAGCAAATCCCAGGGGTGATCGTGTCTAGAAGGAAGAGACACGAAAAACCGTTTCTTCCAGAGTCTTTTTTTTTTTTAATCCAGCTGAAGCCACAAGGTCCCCGGCATATACTCAGCCGATATTTTTTTAATGTGTCCTACTGTTTACTCGGAATTCTTCCTGAGCCGCTGTAGAGAAGCACTACGTGGACACAATGTATTTGATTACGATGCCATGTCATCTCATATATTTCCTGTTCACATGAGGTTGACGGGCGCTGTGTTTGTGTCTGAGCATATATGGAAACATATCGCGATCACTGCACAATAGCATTTGCTCAGTGCCCACTACCGTAGTAGAACAGGGAGGGAACATGTAACAATTTAATAAAGGGAGGGGTACCCTTTTATTTAATTGAACTTGCAGAAAAACAAAACAAAATGCAAAACTACTTGATATTTCCTCTCCATGCCTGCTGTATGGTGGCAAGAAAGACCTCCAAAGCACATAAAGCTCTTATCTTTGTTCATTCCCCAAAGAATAATAGATCAGTCAGAGCTCTGATGCTGTTTTAATAATGCACAATTTACAATTCATTCATTGGTTACCAAGCACTCACAGTATAATTAATTTTACAGACCTGTTCAGCAAATCCGCATGGTTTTGTACAATATGGGGGGAAGGGGGAGGCAGGGGAGGGCAAAGGGAGAAAGGCATCTTCTCTCCTTTTTTTAATATC
The DNA here is from genome assembly GCF_922984935.1 of Meles meles. Lineage (NCBI taxonomy): Eukaryota > Metazoa > Chordata > Mammalia > Carnivora > Mustelidae > Meles > Meles meles. The sequence goes on from NC_060070.1 coordinate 145,560,017, forward strand.
AAAATAGTCAGGCCCTGAGCCAGCTGGGCAGATTGGCAGGCAACTGTTATGACTGTAGGAGGGACAGAGTTTGACATACAATCTCCCCACCGAAAAGTTTTGGACCAGCGAAAACTGCAGTCCTTATGGGTACCATGTTCAGTGCTCTGGAAACATCTCATGAAGGAAGCATGGTGACTAAGCCACAGAGCTATGTCAAGAATCACTCTTTTAGAAGAAAAAGCTATCTCCCTTCCCCTCCTCTATACTCTTGCAAACAAAATGTGATCCCTCCCTCTCTCTTGAAAGCGTGAAGGAAGAGCAAGGGTACCAACAGGGGCAGGGGGAGTGGAGACAGAGATTCCCTGCCTGCTTTCACAACCCTCCAGAGGGCCATCGTTGACTTGAAGGGGTCTCTGGACATTCACAGAGAATTCTTGAAACCAAATAAAATTCATTAGCAACGTGTCATTATATATATATGATCAATGGCCTGCTTTGTTTTTTAATCTCTGTACCAACCTTTTGGATTTTCCAAATCTATACATAATGCTTTAGCTAAGCATCAGATTGTCCAAAAAAGGAGACCCTGCCTGGTTGTTTATTGCCATCCTTAAAAACGGAACATAAAAAAGAAGGTGCAAATGAGCTCCGCATTCTTCCATTTATTCCTCAAGTCTGTTTTTCTCTTTGTGGTGGTTTCTAAGCTCCTCAGAATGGGGCTGACACCCATTCCACTCCATGGAAGCTGGAGACTCTGCACAAGGGCCAAGTAGTTACGGTTTGGGTCCGTCCCATGTGGTGCAAAAGCCAAGAGCTTGGGCTTCCCAGGCACATGGACCTGGGTTCTGATCCTGACTTTGTCACTTTCTCGCTATTCAGTCTGGAAACGTCAGTGAACCTCTTGAGGCCTTAGTTTCCCCATCAATAAAAATAAAATTGAAAACATTTACCTCCAAGATTTGTGGAAGGACTAAAGGAAATAATTTGTATAAAGCAGTCAGCATGATGCCTTGGTTAGGGGGATTATATCTAGTAAATGGTCATTATTACTTCACTGATGTTAGTTAGTCATGGTTAGTCATTTTATGTTTAGATTTTTGATCTTTTTGGCAGCCCAGATAGTGACCAGAGGATACATGGATTGACAACGCTTCATTCTGAGCTAGGATGTTGACACAATGGCCATGCTTTATAGTGTACCATTAGGTGAAATGGGGGAAGGAAGGGTCTACGATCATTTCGAAGGTAGAATTGCCTAAAATAATCCTACTTTGAGAAGCCTGAACTCCCTTTCACTGGAATTCCAAATGGGTTGGTCAACAAAGGTAGGATATCGTTTCCAGAAAATCAAAGATAAGATGGACTCCTCAGCAAAAACAAAAAACAAACAAAAAAACCCATGAAGTGCCTTCCAGACATACACAAAGTAAGTCTGGCAATGGAAGGAGAAGGTACTCAGCACAACGAGGGTGTCAGGTCAAGGACAGCAGGCCTACCATAAAGGGACACCGTCACCTCTAACAGGCATCCAAGTTATGGAGGTGGGTGGGTGCATTTATACAAAGAACAGAGTCCCTGAGAGTAGAGGGGAACATGCAACACAATCGCTCCTGTGTTAGGGTTTAATATTCCCTAGATACTCTTCTAAATGCTTCACATGCATGAATTCATTTAATTCTTCATAGTTACGGTCATGATCACCATTTTACAGATAAGGAGCACGAGGCACAGAAAGGGTAAGCCCAAGATGACGTGAACTTCTTTTCTGCTGTAAACCCAAGTGTTACGACTTGAGTTACTGCTCAAGACCATCTGGATAGGTGTTCTACTTGGGACTGGGGCTGAAATTAACAATGGCTTAAAAGATTATTGTGAGATTATAAATTATAGCAACCTATAGTTGGAAGCCTGGGACAGCTGGCAAAATATTCACAAGCCAGGAGACTGCGGGGGAGGGGGGGGAGGGGAGAGCTCTGAAGAACCAGAGAACAAACAGCCCCAAGAAGATGCCCAGAGCACTGCTACGGCACTCTAGACTGGTCACTATGGTGACCCATTAAGGGTGTTGAGAAGAGGGGGGATTTTTCTCAAGTGCCCATTTACTAGGAGCCCTTCCCACTGGGAACCACAAACTGCTTTGTGCCATTCTGTTTTTGTTGGATGCTTGTGGTTAGGGCAACAGAGATCCATTCAGAATACAAGAAAAGGGGGCAGAGTGTTGTTGTAAGGATCCTCACGGACGGAACCGGACCGCAAACTGTGAAGCTCTAGAAATTAACACAGCCCCCTCAGCGATGGAGGATCCGCGACTCTCCCTCTCAAAGGCAGCATTATCTCTTTTCTTTCCTCATCTCCTCGTTTCCCAGCACATCTCTGCCACTTTATTTTCGATCATCAGCTGCCTTTCTGTCATCAAGTTTTCCAATCCCCCTAAATACGACCCACCATGGCCTCTCTTGTCCCTGCTTTACCCTGAGCAGCCCCCTTCCCACCATCTGAATGTATTTGTTACAAGAGAGAAATCTGATGGGTTCTGTTTCTCTTTCTCTGAACAGAATTCTAGGTAGGGGCCAGCCCAAGGGCTTTCCATCCTATAGTAGGATACCCACTCCTATCCCAACCAGCTGTGAGACAGGCCCCATGGGGTCACATGGTACAAAACATGGGCCTGGGGGCTGCTTCTGCGACAGTGGCCCTGAGCAAGGCGACCTCAGTCCCAAGAGACTCTGCCCAAGGCTCGTGCATCCCACCAACCTGGTGCACCTGCAGATCCAAGTCTGGATCAAGCCACAGAACCATGCTCTCGGAGGAGGGTCACAGGGTCTGGAAGGGAGGCTCGGACTCAGTAGAAAGCAGTCCAGAAACTTCCTCTGTAATTTTAGCCTGTATTTCCAAGTTTTTCTGGTTTTACCTACTCCTCAACTCCTGCTGCCCCTCACCTGGGCTTGTACTCAACACACACACACATGCACACACACACGCATGCACATGGGAAGACTCAGCATCTCATGTTCTCCGTCAGACCCTGACCTCAGCCCAGCTGCGATCTGCTCCTACTCTTCTTCCCATGGACCTTGGGCACCTGCTCTGTGTCCTTCCCGGCACCTGACCGCAGCCAGAACTCTTCTTAGCTTAGTTACGGTCTCCTCAGGTCTAGTGCTTTAAGGGGTTCCTGTTTTCTGAACCACACAAGCTATGGCAAAGGAACAAATACATCTTGCTGTAAGGCCATGTTGGGTAACAGTGGGGGTCACGAATGATACAGAGCTGATGTCTACCAATGTCCACTGTCTGTTTACTCAACAGCATTTGTGAGTTTGATTTCAGCCAACTTTGCTACTTGTCACTCAGACATACCAAATTCCTAAGTTCTGTTTTGGTTTGTGGCAAAAAACAACAACAAAAAAACTCATCTATCAAGCTAAGCTTAATTTGGTTCATTATTGGATCATTTGGTTCATTGGATCCTTCTTAATATTTTCATTCTCAACCTACTTGATATTTTTCTGAAATTTTTCTTTCCTTTGACCATTTTTTTTTAGGTCCAGCCTCTTTCTCCCTTTGGTTTTCCAGATCTCCTGATAACCACTTATTTCATGGCAATCCCTAATCTACACTTCTGGCCCAGCAGGATATCATTTACTTTAGTCCTTAAAAAAAAAAAAAAAAATGCTTTCAATACTGCACAGTCACATCTGATTTTTTTCCCCCAAGGCAACTGTCAGGGGCATCCCAATGTCCCTGAAATATAAAACTCTGATTTATATCAGGCAGTAGACAAATTCGATACCAGTGGGGGAAGATGGACTTTTCTCACAGAAACCAAGCATCAAGGAGAGCTCTCGAGGTGGGCGCAGGAGGACCGCGGGGTAAATTTACACAGTGTGGAGAAGACCCATTGCTCCTCGAGAGAACTTTCTGCCATCTTCTAACTCAGTGGTTCTCTGTCACCCAGGGAGGTTCAAAAATTATGGATGCCAGACTCCCACCCAAGCCAAATTAAGTCAGAACCTCTGGAGTTGGGGTCCAGACATGAGTACGTTTTTCTGTTTTTTGTTTTTTTGTTTTAATTCTCTAGGTGGTTCTCCTGTGCAGCCGAGGTTGAGAACCCTTCCTTCACTCAGTAGTTTGTAAACTTGGCTGCATTTTGGAATCACTAGAGAGCTTTAAACAATACTGATGCCTGGGTCCCACCCGCGGAGATTTTGATTTAATTAGTCTGGGTTTTGGCCTGGCCATTGTGATTTTAAAAGCTCCCCAGGTGATTATAATATGCAGCCAAGATGGAGAACCAGTACCTTACTGGGTTCCTGAAATTTCAACATTAGCCTCCCTACTTCTCACCTAAATTTCTGACTGACATAAAAATACACATGCCCTTGGGTGAAAGATGAGGCTTTTCTCAATTATGTATACTTAAGAGCGACTGTGCTCCAGAAGGAGGGTGCCAGATTAAATACAGGGCACCGGTTAAATTTGAATTTCCGATAAACAACAAGTGTTTTTTGGTGTAAGTATATTCATATAATATTTAGACATCTTGTCCTACTAAAACATTATTCACTGCTTATCCAAGAGTCAGACTTAACTGGGCAGCCTATATTTTTATCTTTTTTTTTTTTTTAATTTTTTATTTCTTTGACAGAGAGAAATCACAACTAGGCAGAGAGGCACGCAGAGAGAGAGGAGGAAGCAGGCTCCCTGCCAAGCAGAGAGCCCGATGCGGGGCTCGATCCCAGGACCCTGGGACCATGACCTGAGCTGAAGGTAGAGGCTTTAACCCACTGAGCCACCCAGGTGCCCCGGCAGCCTATATTTTTATTCGCTAAGTTTGGTTAAGCCTATCCAGGAGGCTTTCTGAGAGCAAGCTGTGGGGGGGCGGTGGGGGGGGGTAGTTTGGGGGAGTGCACAGAGGGCAGAAAAAGCAGAGACATAGGGACCCTGAGGGGCATCAGCGGACTACAGTACAAAGACCACCAAACAAAGAAGGGCTGTGCCAAACAGGAAATTATTTGACTTCTCAAACTCATTCAGGTATCATACTGCCTCATCCCTGTAAAAAAAAAAAAAAAAAAAAAATCAAGAGATTCTCCCCTCCCTTAGCAGCTTGGACGGAGACACGCTGTCCTTCCAGACCCACCAGCTACGACCCACGGTAGCTGACAGCGTCATTCTAGGACCCCGTTCCTGCCAGGGCAAGTGCAAGGTACAGGTGTAATCCACGACGAACTTACTCACCAATTTTTTTTTTCATTTAAAATTCACTACACTTAGAATTACAAATTTATGAAAATTCTAAATATAGAATTTAATTAAGAATTTAATTAAATCTCAATATAAAATTTAATTATACTCAAAGGTTTCAAAATAGCTGGCTTTGACTTAGGATAATTGTAACCTGCTTCCAGAAAGTGAGGCAGACAAAGATGCCTTCAAAATTCGGGAAAGAGGAGAGATATGTAAATAAATATGATAAAGTCTCCCTAAACTAAATTCCCAGTAAGCCTATTACAAGGTCTTGTATTTCTATGTGCACTAATCCCATCCTCCACATGAATTCACCTGTCATTTTCTCAAGGACGTTTTTAATTCCACTTTTCTTTAGAACCCTTCCTTTTACATCTGGGGATACCCAGGGGATTGTCTTCTCACCGGTTTCCAAGTTATCCAGATAGAACGTACTTACATCTGGTAACATGAAAAGTCGGTGCACCTAGGAGAAAATGGATCTCCGTCCCCAAGCCTCTTCCTAGATTCCCCAAGTCAACATATTTCAACGTATTGGGTTGCCAGGGTCTAGGAAAACAAGTTTATTTATTTATGACCATCTTTTCCTTTCCCGGTTAAGATGATATTGGGATTGTTGAATCTGAACATGACGTCAATAACCTAGAAGAAAATGGGAGACATTCCTCTGACCCAAACAAGTTCCGCAGATTACCAGGGTACATAGAAAGTTCTTTTTAGTCCATCTCCCCATTCCTCCAACCCCCTTCCCCTCCACCCCCACCAATGTTTATGTACCTCAGTACCCAGAAATTCTCTTACTGGGACCTTATTTTCTCATCTGAGAGCTCTGAGGAATGACACTTTCCAGGTATCTCTGAGGTCATTCAGCCCTGGTCTGACTGCTGCCCGAGACACACAGGGCCCTGTGGCCTCTCCACAGACCTTCTCTTAAAATGCAAGTATTGTTTTCTGGCAATTATCCAGAAAGGACGGTCAGGAACACAGTTTGTGCTTTCCAGCAAAGCTAAAGAGAGTAGTACTCTATTCTGTGGTAGGGCGATGCAAATTAAGCATTTGAAATGTAAGAGACATTCCTCCTTCCTCTCACACTGGGCATGCCAAACCTCCCATTGACCTTGTCCCATCCCCGGGATATAACTAAGTAGACAGGAGCAGTCGGTTTGCAGTAAGAATACCAGGTAACCTCGCTGTTCAGCTTATCAATACTTACCAAATCAGTTTCTTGCAGGAGTTCTTCCTGTCTCGTCCTCTACGTAAAGTTTAAACCACTGGAACTCAGAGGAACTGAGCGAACCCCCAGGGAGAGCACGTTTGGTCAAGGAAGGAGCTGCCAATCATTTTAAGACCTGTTGGATGAGTCATCAGGTTCCTGATGTCGCCAGTATAAAGTGCCTGGCTGTCTCAATGATCGAGATAAGCACAGCTGTAATCTACCATGATCCAGAGCTTATTCACAGATCACAGCTGTGTAATTTCAGGTAACATGCTTCCCTTGTTTGGATTTGTTTAACATTGTTAAATATATAGTCAGACCATCTGCACAGTATTTTTTTTAAATTGGAAATTACAACCATAACTTCCTTTTTATATATCAATAAACTAAACAGCAAAATTTCAAAGGGATCCTTCTGCACCAAGCCGTGAAGCAGAATGCCTGTCCCACGCCACACCACTGCCTAATTGCACACTAATTGGACAAACGTGATTAAATATTTCAAGATCTTTACTAATTGCCTCTATTTTAGCTTTAAAATTTGCTTGCCACCAACAAATTTAATGATACTGGTATCTAGTCATCAGCAAAAAGCCCAAGAGTTGCTCTTTAAAATGTACCTAGTCAGAGTATTTACTGATTGTGCATTGTTTCCAATGTAGCTTAATTAGAAATCCAATCAGTTCGCTAAGTCTAATTATACTTGATTTGTAGATTCAGACTATGATACATAATGAAGCCAAGCAGCGAACAGTAAACGTGCCTGAAATGTAACAATAAGAGAAATATTTTTTAATGTACGTCTTGTCACTTTAGAAAATCAAGTAATACACACGGTCTTTCATGATGGGGATGTTGGAGGTTTGAGCTTTTCAAAGTTTCCATGGGCTGGGTTCCGATTCTACCGGTAAAACCTGCGTTGAAAGATGATGGTCAGAAAATATTTCTGTGTCTCCGTATCAAAGAGTAGAAAGAAAAGAGAAACAATCGGTTCCTTCCCATTGACTCTGGGACAAGCTTTGTGGCATTATTTCACAGAAGTTGCCTTGATGAAGCCGAAAGAGTTAAAATGGACACATTCATGTAATTCTTATTAAAAAAAAAATGTTATCTTCCCAGAAATTTGATTTTCCGATTTCAGAAAATTCTTATCTAGTGCCTCAAACCCAGTGTTTACAGAAGCTTATAGTCAAATATGTGAGGATATAATTTTGTATATGCGCAGAATTTTATTAAAGGGAAATATTTCTAAACGTATTATGGCATATATGTAATAATTTTCAGTTGATTCTTGGTCTGTGAAAAATAGGCTAGGTGAAGTAGAGAAAAGAAGCTTTAAAAAAAGTAATGCAGACCAAGATGACAATTACTAAGGCGTCAAGCATCCGAATGATTTCAGATGGTGGAATTTACAGGGCCCTGAATACCCACCGTGCTACACCCCAGGATTCCCGGCATTACCGTATCGTTGTGCGCGGTGCCTAGATGCCGCATTCACAGAACTGGCCTATGTCGAGAAGGGTCCCTCTCGCCTTGCAATTGTCATCCGCTGAAAACTGCAGTGTTTTCGAACTGTAAAGGGGCTAGTAGTAATGCTGGTTCAAAACTGACCTCAAGAGTTAGGATCATTTCACTTCCATTTTGAACACAGTGAGGGGGGAAAAGAATCAATACATGAATCAGAGTGGAGAGGAATGGGCAGAAAAGAAATGTGATTTTTTTTTCTTTTTTTTTTAAGATTTTATTTATCTATCGGACAGACAGAGATCACAAGTGAGCAGAGAGGCAGGCAGAGAGAGAGGAGGAAGCAGGCTCCCCACTGAGCAGACAGCCCGATGTGGGGCTCGATCCCAGAACCCTGGGATCATGACCTGAGCTGAAGGCAGAGGCTTTAACCCACTGAGCCACCCAGGCGCCCCAAGAAATGTGATTTTTTAAGCATCAACGTAATGCAGGGTGACTTGAAACATTCGGAAACTCTAAATTCGTTACTGTTGACTGGGTAACAATAGACTATTACTTTAGCACAGTTATCTTCCCTTGAATGTAAAACTTATCTTTTTATAACAACCTGGCCTAAAAGAAACATTGAAATATTCGAGGCTGAAAGACTCTGCAGAAGGGCAAAGTGTGAGCAGTTTTCTTTTTTGCATTAAAAACCCATTATTTACATTTATTCTGGTGTTGCTTTTAAAAAGCTTTGCCATAAAACCGCTCCATTGTGAGGATGTGTGTGTGTATATGTGTATGTGTATATAAAAAACACACACATTATAAAGACTCTGTGACAAATATCTTGTTATTGTTTTTGTTTTGTTTTCCTCCCTTACTCAAAAGCATCTCACCTAGGGTACTAAGCCTGGAGGGTTTTTTTCTTTGCTTTCTGTTCTTTGCCTTTTGACACAGCTCTGAATCAACACAGCCTCTAGCCAAGACCCTCGTTTCTACTCTTCTGTGTGTTGTCTTACTTCTCCTGTTCTCTGGAGTCAGCCTTTATTGATGATTTCTCAAAACTGAAGCGAAATGCTATTCATGGAGCAGGTTTTCCCCAAGCAGAATTCATCACAATGACCTTAGGGTTAACAGAAAGCCCTCATTACCCTTATTTGGATGTCAACACCATGGAAAGCGTCTTTTTCCCTCTCCTTGCCAAGGAAGGATTGTTTTTTGAATGTTGCCGCTCAGATTTTGTAATGCAGGGAGGTGGGGAAGCTGGGAGGAGACACAGATCCCTTTATTTCTGTAGGTTGCACAGGTTATCTCCCACCTTCATTAACTGACAGTGTGGGAGAAGGAAGACAAGAATGAAATGCAGAACCAGAGCTCAGACTCCAGAACAGCTTAGTTTTAAGAACATCATTTCTAAAAAATATAAACTTTTATATTAAAAGAACTTACTTTCTTTAAAAGAACATCATTTCTAAAAAAATATAAAACAAAATACATAAAATAACATAGTTTCTGTATGTATTGGACATTCACTGAAAAAAAAAAATATTTGTCTATTGCCAAAAAAAGAAATAGTAACTTAATAAAGGAAAATACCCATCTTCACAAATGTCTAGGAAACCAGGAAGGAAAAGAATCACCCCGTTGCAGCCTCTCCCTTGTAAATGCTGGAGAATTTTTAAAGGCGTGTTCTGCTCCTTTATTTTCCCCGAAGCTGAGTTTTTATCTTTTCCTCTTCTTATTAATAAGGCCTGGCCCCTCGTTAACATGCAGCCAGAGCCTAATGAGCCTTGCAGACTCCTGTAATTTCTTCACTGTTGAAAATGCCTGACACTAATCTATGCCATTTATACTAATAAGAGGTGGATCAGCTGATATTTGGTGCAATGAAAATATGCTAAATATACTTTATTGAATTGCACGTACTTAGCTCTTCTAGCTCACTGTGCTACCGCAACAGATGCACAATCATTACCTCTGTGCTCCACGTGAAGCAAAACCTTTGGTTTGAATAAATGAGGGAAGGAGTCAGACACCTCATATGTTAGCTTCCCTTGCTTTTTTTTTTTTTTTTTTTTAATGCTGACAATATTGACTTTCCAACTTCCACCTCAGAAAAGCCATCTCCCCCCCCCCCACACACACACAATTTTCAAAGCACAAATACAGGGCTTCTCCCGGAAATAGCAACGAATGGAAGATCTGGTCTCAACTATGACGTTCGATATTAAGTGGACTTTAATGAATGCGAAATTTGGTTGGGTTTTGCGTAGAGCTTTTTAATTATATCCGTAGGATTCCCAAAGAGCTCTTGGCGATTAGTCATCTTCTAATGACTACCAGAGAAATTATTTCCCATCTGAATATACGTTGACCGTCGTGTTATTATTGTATTAGGCAAGAGCAACTGTTTTCATTTTTGCATTGCCAGTCTAATTTTTTTTTCCATTTTATTTATTTTTTCAGCGTAACAGTATTCATTCTTTTTGCACAACACCCAGTGCTCCATGCAAAACATGCCCTCCCCATTACCCACCACCTGTTCCCCCAACCTCCCACCCTTGACCCTTCAAAACCCTCAGGTTGCCCCAACCTCCCACCCCTGACCCTTCAAAACCCTCAGGTTGTTTTTCAGAGTCCATAGTCTCTTATGGTTCGCCGCCAGTCTAATTTTTTGATGAGTCTGTTGTGCTCGCCTTTCTCCTCTTACTTGCAGACAGACACATGACTGGGGAGCCTGACTGCAGGTGTTTGCAAATGTTTCCAACACTTGTGTCAATACCTGTTTTGGGCTCAGGCATCAACAAGCCAGAGGGTGCTTTTAAAAACCTTATTTAAAATCTACATATTTATTCAAAACAGCCAGCTCTCACTGCATCCTCAGAGATGCACTGCGAATTGGGGTGGAAACTTCAGGGGCCTGAACTAAACGAACACGTATACCTGTGGACCCCCGATACCCGGAGCCCAAAGGGCAGCCAGGAAGTGAGCTCAGCAGGGGGAGATGTGCCCTTGGAGAGAAGTGAATTACAGCAGTGAAGTTCCTCATTAGTGTGGCTCATGTTTGACCAAAGATTTAGGAGGAGGAGAGCTTCGAGATTTGGAAGACGGCGGTGGGGTGGGGGTGGGGGGTGCCAACTATCATTCAGAACCTCAGCTCCCCATCCCACCTAGTATTTTTCTCCCAGCGAAACTCACATTTGACAATAGGCCCAAGCCGTTCAGTGGTGAAGAGAGAAGACTAATAATATGTAGCATTTCTTAAACATATTTCATGGGCATTTGACTATCGTTCATCGGTGAGTAAGCACCCCTGACTGCTTCCTGACCGATATTTTCCCGGAACGTGTTTCGCGTTTGTCTGGGTGGTATATCTAGCCCTTATCTACGAGCATATTTTTCAGATTTCGAAATGTCCTTTGATTTATCCCCTAAGAGAATTACGGGTCCCTTCTATCTTCCCCCCTTCCCCTGGACACTTGGCTCTATCTGTGCCTTCTAGAATCTCTTGCCTCTTAACCTTTGCCAGCACAGGTATGGTAACTCCCCAAAGGTTAACAGTCTGGTTGTAGGTGTGATTGAAATTGGCTTGGCTTGCCTTCAGAATCCCGTGCCCTGGCCTCCTAAATCACCTCCTGTAATCTTGTGCACTTAGGCAAGGCAAACAAAATAATCTGCCAGGAAATACTAATGGGGCAGTGTCAACACAGACATTGTTTGTATTAACTGTCCCATTATTATTACCTTGCTCCTTAAATCCAATCAAACTTCAGTTCCCACCCCGCAGGGGTTGGATGTTAATTAGAAAGGATGTGTGTGTGTGTGTGTGTGTGTACCTACGAGTACACACACATGCCCCTTCGCACACCCACATACCCCGCGTTCATGCTCGCCTCTGCCCATGCGGACCGGGTCCCATTGCTAATTAATTTCGCTTGCACGCGCTGCCCCACGTTTCCGGTGGGTCGTTCCGACTCGTGAAAGCATACATTCTGCGTGCACGTCTTCAGCCCTGCATCTCGACATTTTCCAACAGATGTTAGCTAATGTGGTTGTAGAAGGTTCACAGTAGATGCTGCGAGTCCAATAAATCTTCCTCTTAAACGCAGGCACTCCACCATCCCAGCATCTTCTACCTATAATACATTTTAATTACCTGGCTATTCAGATTATACTAAATTAGATTTGCACAGAGCAGCACCACGGATCCCTCCGTTTACATTTAATCCGCCACGAACCACATAAAATCGGCAAGTGCACTTTTAGGAGAACTTGCAGGAGACGCTGAAGTCGGATACCTTTAAAATTATTAAGTGACAAAGATTACTAGCGCTAAGGTTCTCCTTTGCTTCCCCATTAGCCATTTAGGTGACAGCTGCTGTATTACACACAAAGATGAACCGTTCCTTGAGGGATGATGGTCGCCCCGCGGTGACGCGGCTGGCATAAAGCGTTATCAGACCATGGCTGCTCTCGGAGCCGTCACAGCCTCCCAGGTCCCTATCAGTACCCTCATTATCTGCATCACAGAGTGCCGAGAACGAACACTGCCAGGCCTCCCAGCTTCGCAGCTCATTTGAGAAGCGGAAATTAAATGTCCCAGGAGAGAAAACAAGCCCACTGCAACAGCACGGCGCGGTACACCAATAACGAGCCGACCGCGGGTGCGCGGACTTCTATCTCATTAATTTAATAGGCTCCGGGAATGAGGATGGGAAGGTGGGGAGGCAGGCTTGACAAGTAGATCACTGAGCCGCGCGGGCGTTGTGTGTCTTGCGAGCTCATCCCAGAATGCGGACTTACTGTCCGTACCGCCGCTCTTCAGATATTTGTCAGGGCTTTCCAAAGCTCTGAGCAGCAGAAAGAGATGAAACGTGGGAGGGAGAAAAAGAGAGAGAGAGGGAGAGAGGGAGAGAGAGAGAGAGAGATCGCCAAACAGGGGCAAAATGAGCTGATCATAAACATGACCTATGTTTCCATTATGCAGCCCACCTATGTGAGGGGAAAGGACCCCAAGAAGTCGATAGATAACAATAAAGGTGCTCTTTGCAAGCAGCGAAAGAATCCCTAATTGTGCGTGTCAAACCTATTTCACAGAAGTCCTCACCCTGCTGAAGATTGTTTTTTTTTTTTTTAAGCGCCATCCCCCCGCCCCCACACACACACAAAATTCGTACACGGTTTTGCAGCAAAAATATCAGCTTCTGTATGATCGGAGTGACACCAAGCAAAACCGAGCCGAGAAAGAGGGGATGAGCCAGATAAGCCAGACCAAAGAAACCTCTTAAGAAAAACAAAATGCCTGAAATCTGCAGGTAATAGAAGCAATAGTGTTTTTTCACCTTGAATCATCTGATTAATGGCCTCAATTCCCAGCTGGGTAGGCTGCCCGTTTGGATCTCTGCAAGCCCAAAGAGATGCCAGACGGTCAACTCCGAGATTATCAGGATTTTGGGACACTGGATTTTTACTTTTAATAACTGTTCTCCATCATTGTCATTTGTTTAAAGGCCTCGAGAGAAAGGAACAAAGATGGAGAAATCCAGTCTGCTGCACTTTCTGACATTGCTGACCGTGGCTGTTCTTGGCCTCAGGTTCTGTCCTGGTGAAAGGCAACTGTAGCAGGATGCCGGGCTTCGGTGGTCATGCGGCGTTACTCATCTGTATAAAAGACCCGGTAAGCCTCTGAGCGCGGTGACTTTTGTCTTGCTCTAGCCTGGCGGAATTATGGGGCAGTGGAAAGACGCCTGCCCTTCCCAGCATCGGAGGGAAGTGTATGCATCTCTGCACATTACTGACTTGCTGTGTGTCTTCAGGCGAGCCGCCTGACCTCTCTGAGTCTTGGTTTCTTTGTCGGTAAAAGGAAAAATAGCCATCAGCTCTTAGGAGAGTTGTGAGAATGAATGTAACGCAAATGAACATCCCTGGTGTGGTGTGCCGGGGCTCGATGCTGTCTGAATCGAATCAGAGTGTCTATTACTGATTTATTCTCCCCTACGTTCTAAAATGGATTTGTGCGAGAATCTCCAGGCACAGGAGGAAATGGGGGAGGGGAGCTTTTAAAAAGGAGGAATGTGAAGAAGGGAGTGACATGAATAGAGAGGCCTCCCCCTGTCACACATCAGCTTCCCAGAGTACTGTCTCTCTCAGCACGGCTGTTCGCCAGCCGCAGAGCTCACAGACTGTTCTGCGGATCTGAAGAAAGCCGAGGACCTCCTTGCTAAGAAAAAAAAAAAATCACTAATGCTTATCATTTTAGAGAGCCACAGACTACTGAAGCCCACACGGACCCCAAGTCAAGGACACTTGCTCCAGAGAATGGAAAACAACCCCCTCCAGCCCTTCCTTCTCACACACACGCACATGCACACAGAATAATCCAGTAATCATGTAAAGACACAGGTGAGCTAGAAAGCAGAGTTTGGAGAATCCCAAGCCATCGGTGTTCTTTCTCTTTCCCATTTTGTTCAACACTATTTTCTTCTTCTTTTTTTTTTTTTAAGATTTTATTTATTTATTTGAGAGAGACAGAGAGAGCATGGGCAGAGAGAGGGAGAAGCAGACTCCCTGTTGAGCAGGTGGCCAGACGTGGGACTCAATCCCAGGACCCCGGGATCATGACCTGAGCCAAAGGCAGACACTTAACTAACTGAGCCACCCAGACATCCCCCTCTTCTACCTTTAAGGGGAGGGTATACTCAAATGCTGTGTTCCTGAAGGCTTGAAGCCAGTCCTGCTCCTGAACCCTGCAAATGAGAGCAAATGTCAGGAGATAGGGAGGTCAGGAGCTGAGGTAGTTCAGGATGAATCAGCCTTCACGATGGCTAGCGGGCAGTAGCAGAGCGGCCGAGGCATTTACCTCTGATCAGTGTCCCTACTCTGGGTGAGGAGCTGCGGTCTCCGCCAGCTGGGCACTGGCCCCATCCAGTCCTGGTCATGGGCTCTGGTTTGTTCTTCTCAGTCTTTTTATGGCTAAATTGCCTAGGGCCCCAGTAATTTTAGGAGGGGTCCCTCTTAGGTTCTTTTCCCAAGAGAGAGCTGGATTCTTGACCCAATTCAGACTGAAGAACTGAGGTTGGAGTTTCTGCCCATGTCCAGGCACCAGCCTCTGCTGCACGTCTCACCTGCCTGTCCTGGATTCCTCTCTCTCCTGCTGCTGCCACCTGTTCGAGTGGCCCGTCCCATCTGGTGGCCTGAGGGAAGCCCAGAGTCTTGAGCTAAGGGCCCTTCTTGGTCTGACAGTCTCTGCATGTAATAGACAATCATTATCTCCGGAATAAAAAAATATGACAACAATAAAGAAAGGAGATCGGGAACAGGAAGAAGAAAGGAATAACAGGTAGACAGAGATCAGTGGGAGATGGGGATGGTAGGTGGTACTGTAGTTGTTACCTGCTAAGAATTAGAATAAATTTAAAAATTTCCCCACATCTCCACTTTTTCATACTCCACTTCACAGTGAGGTCTCCTGGACATCAATGGGGGTAAAGGAAGACAAGAGGATGACTCGCCAGAGAAAGCCCAAGCAAGGATCCTCGGATCCATTTGGATGTCCCAACCTGTCCTTCACGGGGGAGACTTTGTCATTTATGAGAGCCTCATGATTGCAGCATCCAAGGAGAAGCACTTGCCTAAAACGTGTCCGATGCCCAATCCCGATCTGCTTGCTAGATGCAGATATGAGCGTTTTCCTCCTGGACTAATGGATTACAGTTTGTCCTTGAAGATGCGGAAAATGCTTTCCAGGAGCTCCCCACCCCCAAGGAAAGACCTGCTTTGCCGGGACTTATCCCCAGTCCTCCACCACACCTGCAACGCAGCCCGGAGCTAACCCTTCCAAGGAGAGAAATAAGGAGAGGCGAGGTGCTGTGGGACTGCTCTGATTAGCATGGGGCAGCTGCAGATCGAGGCTCTTGACCGACAGGTCCTACCTAGGAAAACAAGAATGCAAGCTATCAACCAAAGCATAGGGTAAAACCACTGAGCAAGAGACGCACGTACCTAAGCAGGGTGTTTCGTCAGAAATTACCTCCCCATCATCCGTAGGACAAACAGACAAACACCCGTGGTGACCACAGCCTGACCGGTTAACCCAGTGGTTCTCAAGGGGACGTTTGGCAATACCTGTAGGCATTGTCACGAGCTGGAGGGTAGTGGGCAGAGGCTAGGGATGCCACTGCAAGGCATAAAAACAGCCCCCGCCACAAAGAATTACCCAGCTGGAAACGTCCAGAGTGCTGCGGATGAGAAAGCCTTCTCTGGATGAGCTCCGTTCACTAACTGTACACCTTTCTAGTCGCTTCCTGCTCCCGTTCTCTTCCTCACTCCCTGCCTTCGCCTGTTATGAGCCATTCTGCTTCTCCGTTCTCCCATCCAGGCGTTAGCCAAGCCACACATATAGACAGTTGGTCCCTGTGCCAAATCTTTTTCCTTTGGCTATACCACAGTGACTAAAATTTCTGCTTCAATCGCTCTTTGAGGCAAAAAAACAAAGTGCACAAAAAACCCCCCCCAAAAACCCTCACAAAACACAAAACCCCAAAACACTTAAAACATGTGCTCTCTGTGAAGGAAAGCATGGTAAGCCACGCTCATGCATTCCCAATGAAGGTTAGATTATATAAGATCATATGTGAGTAAGTGGTGGATTGGGCTGGTTTCAGTCCTTGGTAAATATACCCTAAAGATAAACGATTTGCATCTAATACCTCTGGCTTCCTGTAATGTCACCCTTAGTAACCTTACTAAATACTTCCAGACTCTATTTATATATTTTAAATAGCCTTTTAATTTTGGAATAATTTTAGTTTTATGCAATAGTTGTAAAGATAGTACAGCCTATATGACCATCACTCAGCTTCCTTTAATTTTGACATCTTATATAATCAAAGTACATTTGTCTAGACTAGGAAATTAACACTGCTAAGAACGGGTATCTAAACTCCAGCCTTACTGATATTACAGCGTTTTTCCTACCAATGCCCGTCTTCTGTTCCGGGATGCCATTTGAGATACCATTTTGCCTTTAGTTGTCATTTACACTTAAAAAAAATATATATTTTATTTATTTATTTGTCAGAGAGAGAGAGAGAGTGCACAAGCAGGGGCAGCAGCAGGCACGGGGAGAAGCAGACTCCTCTGAGCAAGGAGCCCGGCGTGTGGCTCCATCCCACAACTCTGGGATTGTGACCCGAGCTGAAGGCAAAGACTGAACCGACTGAGCCACCCAGGTGTCCCAAGTCGTCATACATTCTTTATTCTGCTCTGAGCTGTGAGTCTCTCGGACTTGCCTGTTTTCCATGACTTTTGACAGTTTTGAAGAATACGGTTCAGGCACTTTGTAGAATGGCCCTCGATTTAGGTCTCTCTGACATTTTTCTCATGTTTAGGCTAGAGTTGTGAGTTTCTGGAAAGAATACCAAAGAGTGAGGGGCCCATCTCATCACATCATATTAGACGTACATGACGTGGACATGATTTATCACTGGTGCCGCTGACCTCGATCACGTTGTTGAAGATGTGTCTGCCAGCTTTCTCCACTGTAGAGTTTTTCTTTTTCATCCCTCATGTTTTATTCTTTAGAAGTAAGTCACTAAGTCCATGCCACACTTCCGAGGAGGAGAATTAATAAGCCCCCCTTTCCCGTGGGGGAGTTATCAACAGGGGAATTCCTCTGTAAGGCAGATTTGTCTCTTTTTTCCCACTTATTTATCTAGACCATCATTTATTATTATCATTGTAGACTCATGGGTGTTTATTTTATTCTTCGGGCTATCCTGCAACGCAAACATTATTTACTTCGTGCAATTTATATTTTCGGTCTGCGCACTTTTTTCAGAAACGGAAATTTAGAATATTCTTACTAGCTTTGTTAGAAATTACTTCACTTATGTTAAATGTATATTTTCTCAGCTTCAGTGGTTGCCTCACAGTTCTTGGGTGCTGAGATTTGTGACACAAGTGACTGCCATCCCCACGGCTACCACACTGCAGAGCCCAGGGAGTATTGATCTGCACCCCTGGAGTCATGCAACACGGAAACACAGGCTAACTTGCTCTTCTGTGATTTTTATAAAATTTAACCAAGGTCACCCCTTTAAATCTTTGTTTTAAAAGCTTCCCATTAAGGACCAGCTGAGTCTCTTTCTGTTTTATCACGACATCATAAGTTGTAAGGTATATTAGATAGACATATGTTCTCCAAGCTGAAAATTCAGATCTTGTTCACCTCTGTTCACCATGCAGATCAACATTCATCTTGCCACTAAGACCGGACCCGTGCATGACTTCTTCCAGAACGCTGCATAAGCAAAGTTGCAGCTAGCCTGATGTTTACCCACCAGGAACTGAAGCAGCACCAGTTGGTGATCGGGGTGAGGGTTGGGAGGAAGCGTGAGGAGGGGTCAAATATTAACAGATAGAATCCATGAGATCACCTCATACGTTAAAATATGCAGCGTCCCCAAAAGGGGGTTAATCTCTTTTATTATTTGAATTCCTCTTCTCTGAAATGTCTCCAACTTTTCTTTATCTTTCTTGAACCAACTAAAATGGCACACAGGGGACCCTGCTGGTTTTGAGGGCTTGCTGCTTTCTGATGGACTGTGTGCCCACAAAGTCCCTTGGCCTCTGTTCTGGTATTTTGAGGGAACAGTCAGCAGTTACCCCCAAGGGGGTAACTGGGCCAAGGCCCATGTCAGGTGCCATTAACCCCAACAGGCTTCTCAAGACTTCTCTCCCAGCCTTGTTCAGGGGCCTGAGGAGCTCTCAGGACACCCTGCCCTGTCACAGCACAGATCATAACTCATTGCTATTGTCGATCTGGTGACTCACTTTCCCCAAAGACTGTGAGTTCTTGGGGCTGGAATCCCAGTACTTTCTATAACAATTGACATATACTATGAATTTTTATATATTAAGTGAATGAATAAAGGGTTAATGGCTCATCCTCCATCAAAATTCACCCACGGTAAAATTCATCCACGGTAAAATTCATCTCCTTCATTTTCCCCACCAGCCTTGACAAACCGCCCTGAAAATTTCCTGACATTTCGGTACTCATGAGAGCGCAGGGTCATGTGCGTATCTGGTCATTGCCCTGTCTACCTTCTCTTGCAGGTCATTTAAAATGATGTTAAATAGTTGCAAACCAAACACAAATCTTGGGATTCTGTCACCAAGAATTCATACAGAGATGTGTTGACTCAACCCGACCTTTTGCTTAAATACGTTACATAAATACGTTACTTAAAGTAACGTATTCATAAGTAACTCGATAGTAAAACCATGCTTGTTTTAAAAGATGTCTGTTCACTTCTAACAGGTCAGCTGTTCAAAAAGAGGAAAGGATTGGGTGTAAGAGCCCCTTCTTTTCTCCCTTTCCACATTGCCCTACCAGCACTCGTCCAGCATGGCTTAGGTGTCTGGGAGATGGGGAACAGGCAATTCTATTTAGGATAAAAAAGAAAGCTTCTCTTTTTTTTTTTTTTTTTAAACAATTTTTTTAAGATTTTATTTATTTATTTGACAGAGAGAGATCACAAGTAGGCAGAGAGGCAGGCAGAGAAAGGAGGAAGCAGGCTCCCCGCCAAGCAGAAAGCCCAACGCGGAACTCGATCCCAGGACCCTGAGATCATGACCCGAGCCGAAGGCAGAGGCCCAAACCACTGAGCCACCCAGGCGCCCCGAAAGCTTCTCTTTTAAAACTAAAATGTGTGTGTGTGTGTGTGTGTGTGTGTGTGTGTGTGTGTGTGTGATTAAAAAAATAGATTTTGTGTTTGGAACAATTTGTATTAAGTTCACGGCAAACTTGAATGGAAAGTACAGAGATTTCCCACATCTCCTCGGTCCCTCTCCCCCTCTCCTCCATTATCAACATCCCCCACCAGGGCGGTCCTTCGATTATGACAGATGACCCTACATTGACCCGTCATTATCACCCAAAGTCTATACTTTGCCTTACGGCTCACTCCCGAGGTAGTACATCCTATGGCTCTGGACAGACGTGTCGTGACGCGTGTCCACCATTTCCGTGTCTGTGAAACAGAGTAGTTTCGCTGTCTTAACAATCTGTGCTCTACCTGTCCACCCTTCCCTGCCCTCTAACTCCTGGCAACAACTGATCTTTTTACGACTGCCAGGGCTTTCTTGACCTTTCCCAGAATGCCATCTAATTAGAATCCTACAGTCTGTAGCCTTTTCAGCTTAGCTTCTTTCCCTTAGTAATGTGCATTTAAGTTTCCACCGTGACTTTTCGTGGCTTGATAGGTCATTTCTTTTTAGTGCTGAACAATATCCCATTGGCGGGATGTGCCACAAAATTCAGCTCTTTGATCACATGTCATGTCCCTCCAGTAAAGCATGCTGATAACTGGCCCACAGCTTGATGAATTTTCACATGAACACGTACACACAATGAACACCCACGTCCAGAAACAAACCGTGTCAGTGCAGAAGGCTCCTGCTGTCCTGTTCTAGTCAATGTCCCCACAAGGCTCACCACTCTCCTGACCTCTAAGACCATATAAGATTAGTTTTGGCTGTTTAAGCCAGTTCGGTGTAGACTTTGGAAATGTTTCTTTCAGTCAGTAACCTAGAAGGCAACTGGCCATTTTCCTCCTAGAATCTGGCCTCCTACACCCAGATTAAAGGGAAAATCTGAAAGATAACGAATGGAATAGTGTTTCTTTGTTTTCCCAAAGGACACCCGCAGTGCCCTCCTAGAAGTGAAGAATGGTTTCGAAGCACTTGTTTCCTCTCGACACCGCATAGTCAAGCTTGTACAACACCAAAACGAGCTGTTGACAAGTGGCAAGTTCAAGCATATAATTTATTTGACATTGTCTAGGCCAGAGTGCAGTTGTCTCTTTGAATCTAACAGTAAAGTAAAACACTTTCAGATAGAATGTGGATTGGATAGCTACTCGATGAATTCATTTGCTCTCAGGATTTAAAGCGTGGTTAGTGTGTGTGAGAGCTGGCCTGAGCAGACCTACCTGAGGACATTGATATCAGCCAATATTCCTAAGGCAAAAAAAAAAAAAAAAAAAAAGAAAGGTTTTAAGAGTGGACTATAAAATGTTGAAGCGCACAAACACACACACCCATGCTTACACCTGTATACACACACAGAACATATAAAGAAACAAAAATGATCCACAAACATTCTAGATACAATGGGGAAAGAAAGCAATAGATACTTCTTTTTGTTTATTACCATAGTGAGTTACTCTCCTGCATCAGAGGAAAGCCCGTAGAGCCTTACCTATCATAAATGTTAGAACTGTAACAGCTCAACATGATCATCTAGAAAACTCTCATCCATCTCCATCCTTGGACATCGTGGTTATGGAAGAATGGACTGAATTCTTAAGCATAGTCACATGATATTTTGAAGGATGTAAAGTAACTTATCATGAAGGGTCAGTGGACAGTTTCTGCATAAAATTCAGGTTTGGTGTTTGACTTGTTGGAGGACTTGGGGCTCCTCTCAGCAGAAAGAGGGAGAGGACATTAGAGAGTCCACATGAAGGTCCTAAGCCTCCCTCTCATCTGCCCAGGAGGGACTGACCACTACCTTCTAACATCTGCTTAGGAATTACAAAGGACAGGAACCCGGAAGACCAAACTGACACGCCTTATAACATCATGCAGTCCTTTAAAATAGAAAAAAAAAAAATTAGCCTTAATAATTATAGCTACGGGGGCACCTGGGTAGCTCAGGCTCTACCCTGCCTCTCTGAGTACTTGTGATCTCTCTCTGTCAAATAAATAAAATCTTAAAAAAAAATTATAGCTACAAAAGCTCATTTTTATATTTTACTAAGCACTTACAAACATTCTCCCATCCAAGTACTAACCAGGCCCGACCCTGCTTAGCTTCCGAGATCAGATGAGATCGGGCGCGTTCAGGGTGGTATGGCCGTAGACACTGACAAACATTCTCTAATTTAATCCCCCAAATAATTCTATGAGTTAAATATTATTGTCATGATCTTTTTTACAGGTAGGGAATCTGGGGACTTCAAAGGGACATAGTTTGCTCAAGTTCACACACCTATCAAGTTGTAGAGGCTGCTTCGTCTTTTCCCTTAGACACTAAGCAATGTGGTCTCCCAAGTCATAGGCCAACAGATAAATTATACTACTGTGACACTTGGAATGCTGGATGATTCAGGGACTTGCTCAAAACAAAGAACACACTCACAGTAGAGCTAAAATGAGGATAACTTGGTCTTCACTGTTAAAATGATTCTTTGTCTTTACCACCTGATCTTTAATGAAAAGTAACTGATAATTTAAAATAGACTAAAAACTAAAATCTTAATTGATTCATTTCCCTGGGCAAGCCTAGAATTGCCTATAAATATCCCCATGGCAGTGATGAGGACCAGCCCTACCTAAAAAAGGAAATATGCATGAAGGCTATCAGAGTCAACCCTGCTGTCCCCACAGAAAACACCTTTTCTCCATGGACTTTGGTTACTCCACTTACCCTCCCACAGAGGCCCAGGTTCTTAGACTCTTCCCTTTCTGTCCTATTAACCTATGCTCTCTATGCAATAAAACAATTCATCACAGAAAACACAAGTAATGATTATTATCCCAAATACAACCAAGATGATGCCATTCAATGCAAACTGATATATTCAAAATTACTTTGAACTTTGTTATCTTGGTGTTTGTGTAATATAAAAAGTTTAAGAAAGCATTTCGTTTTGTATAATTTTGTCCCGTGTGCTTTAAAAATGTATTGTTTGATGCACCCAGTGCTCTCATATCTTAGTTTCTAAATACCAGTCTCCAGTGGAAGGACCCAGGGCTCCTTAGCAAAATGGCTGATTCTAGGGCTGGGTCAAAGCAAATACAAGGTGGGCTTGGAGCATGGTCTAGGGCCAGAAAATAAGAAAGTCCCTAAAAAAAACAAATCAAGACAAAAGGGTGGAAGCATATGAAAGGAAGACAGGAGCCAATCTGAGAAAGCTCCCAAGGCCAAAGCAGGAAGAATTTGAGCAACAGGATATTGATACAAATGCATAATCTGATAAAGAAAGAAATAAATGAGGAGAAGTGATAAATCTTCCCTAGAGAAATTTCCAGATGATAATTACCAGATAACATATACACATACAACCATTCTAGGTGGCAGTGGGCTGGACGTAGTATTTGCTTTCAAAGGGTAGAATTTGGAAAGGAGGAAATAGTAACTTCATAAGGGAGAAAACTGACAAACACTATCTTAACTAATTAACCAATTTTAAATGCACCACTGATGAGTCATGTTGATATCATATACTTCCTAATATAATGTGATGACAAGGGCACCTCACCCTGTGGGGTTCCTTCTAACACTCACAACCCTATCTATTCATGAGAAAAATATCAAACAAACCCAAAATGATGCACATTGTACAACATGTGACCAGTCAAAATTATGGAAATAAGGACAGACTAAGATTGTCACAGATCAGAGGAGATATGATGTATAAATACGACATGACATCCCAGACGGGATCCTGAAACAGAAAAAGGGCATTAGTGGAAAAATTCATGAAATCCAAATCAAGTTGGGAGTTGAGTTAATAGCAATATAACAACTTTGCTTTGACATATACTATGATTATATAAAATGATAAGATTAGGAGAAGTTGAAAATAGATGATATTGATAACTTAGTGGAAAATCATATGGACAATATAATAACATAGATAGGGAAAATAATATAGATGAGAAATAACTTGTTCCAGGTATTAAAAATGTGTCCCAGAAGCAAAATGTTCTTTTTTGAGTGTACAAGGAAGCCCTTGTCACCCAAGATATGAATGAAGATTTAAAAGGAATACTTAACAAATCTGTTACAATCATTGATCAATTAAGGGCAACTTACTGGCCTCCTGAATTTTTTTCTCAACTAGGTGAAGAGATGAGCAGGGTCTGTAATAACATTGTCTCATATGGGTGCTCATTGGCAAAGAAGATTCATCATTCACCTTACTGAGTTACAGGGAAAACTTTAAGTGTTTCCGAATAAAGCCTTCAATCTAAGGATTGTATGCATGACTGAAAATGGCTTTGCAAACTAACATCTTTTACCTATCTCTACAAAGCCAGCTCACTTTAGTATTCCAGGTGTAAGTCAAAGTAAATACAGTAATTCTAATGAGGAGCTGTAGAATACATACCCTAGGGACGTGAGTTGGATTCTCTCCATGGTCTGAACCACCTGTTTATACACTTACTCATCTGTCATATTTGCTGAAAATGTGTTCAGCCTTGCTTAGAAACCCTTGAGAGATCTGGTGGAAGACCTTCAGAAGTATTTTCCCAATCCAGTGGCAGAGGAGATGAGATAAGCAACACTTTCCCACCACTTCATAGACATTACCAAATAATTTGATACCTTCCATAGAAGAATGGATGACTAGAGATGACTCTGAATAGCTTCTTGAAACAGAAGTCACCTGGAAGAATGTGATTCGTGGTATAAACATTTGTCATTTTTGGCTGCCAACATTTTTGAGCACCCTTCTCATACTTTGTTAATTTTCTACATGGTAGAAAAGTGGAAGATCTGTAGAATTCACACTCCAAGAATGCCTTGTAGCTAGTATATAAATGATCAACCTGCCTTTCAGCCAATTAGGACCTCCATGACAGACTTGGGTTCAGAACTAACCATCATGAAGGAGTGGCTGGGCAAGGATATTGATTCAGGGGTAAGAAATATTTTTTTCTTCTGGAGTAACAGTGGTCAGCGCTAAGAGTCATGTTTGCTTAGCAGCGAATAGGCTTATTTCACAAGAGCTGCTTCGGTGTTGCTGGCATTACTCATGGCTGGATAGCCTCAAAATCTGGCTTTTTGGACCAAATGAACCTTCTGTGAGTTACTCAAAACCCTTCAATATATTCCTTGTCAGCTTAGAATAGCTTCAGTGAATTCAAGTGAATTCAGTTGTTTGCACCTAAGAGCCCCCACCTACACAAAATGTAGTAATTAAATATTTTTTTCTTTTCTCCAGTCTTTGCAGGATTGGGCCAGACGACACTTTCTCTGCTCCAGCTGTTTTTATCCAAAACTGAATGAAGGTGCTAGATTTATCTGGACATCTTGGGCTGCTTGAGAGAGGTAAGTAGACAATTTTAACTATCTGTCTATCCAAATGTCTATCCTTCTCTTTTCCTAATTCTCTCCTGTATCTCCAGCTGCTGGCTGAACAGTGGAAGTCAGTTAACGTTGTTTCGTCCACATAGTACCAAGCAACTACTGAGACAAATCTTTTCTACTAAATTGACATTAGTGTTACATATATAGATACAGAGATGTGTAGATACAGGTGTAGATATACATTACATATGGATGGCCAGAGATGTATAGGAACGAGTGAATTAGCTGGCTTTAGCACTGCAGTAGTACATTAATGACACCAAAGGTGTGATACTGGTAATTACTGCCCAGGCTTTCCATTCTGCCTTTGTCCAATGTAACCTCTTGAAGGAAGTCCAAGTCACTGAGTGATCGTCTATTCTACTTATTCCCATTAATTTTGAAACAGTCTAAATATCTATACCAATTGACATTTTAAAACTTCAAAGCCAGACGTTCTTAGCCTATTCACTTACTTTCCGTGGGCCTAAAATATTTAACTAAGAGCCCAAGTGTTTACAAAGGACCGAAGAGAAGGGCTCATCTAAGGGGAGAAGCTGGAACAGTGTGCAATTGCCCAACTGCCACCTGACAATCATACACAGATGTGGGTCTTCTGCGATGTATTTAGTTCACCTTCACTTTTCCAGTAAATATCTGGGGCTTGGGTCCTTTCCAGTCAGAGACAAAATCTTTGATCTTTGATCTGCTTGTCTAACTTCTGTTTTTTAACTTCACAGTGTTCACTGTCACAGTGTGCCTTCAGTCTGGATTATGCATACTCCCTAGCAAGCAGTTGAAGATCTGTAACCCAACCCCTCTTCCCAATGCCCAATGTGCTGTCTTGTAATTGGGCTCTGTTTCTGTCATATTGGATGATCAATGCCAATTTTCCCCTTCTTTGTTGAAAAGATTGAGTTGACTCAATCTCTTTACAGATGTAATTATGTATTCAAAATCAAATGGAATTCACAATCAACAGAGACAATGTAGAGTAACAGAAAGAAAATGATAAGGCTTTAGGTGAAATTGGCCTACATTTTAACCATAGGCAATACAAATAACCCGCATAATATCTCATTACAAATCCCTTACAAATAAAATATGTATTTGCATAATTTGAATTCAAAAATACCATATATAAAGCAAATATATCAAATCATAGTTTATAATTATTTTAATTTTTCTACTAACTCTAATTTCCTTCGGAATATTTTTTATTAAAAATTACTGTTCTTTTTTTTTTTTTTTAAAGCGGGGTGAGTGGGGTGGGGGGCAGGGGAAGAAGCAGACTTCTCGCCAAGCAGGAAGCCTGATGCAGAGCTCTATGTGGGGCTTAATGCCAAGACTCTGGGATCATGACCTGAGCCAAAGGCAGATGCTAACCAAATGAGCCAAAATTCCCATTCTTTGAAAAGATTATGCATGCTTGTTTTTTTAAAAAGCAAACAATACTGAAAAGTATAATAATTTAAAAAATCAACAAAAGACCTCAAGTCCAACCACCTGGAAGGAGCTGACTAACATTTTGTGCCTTCCTAGCAGACATCTCTTTTGCAGGTAACACACAAATGGTTAACTGATCAAACAGAAATAATTTCATAACAATTGGAGCATACTGTAATTGTTATTCATTTGTTTTATTTTTTTACTTCAGGGTATTCCTTAAAGCTCTAAACATCATTTTGTAATTTTCAGAACACAGGTATTTTCCATGTTCTTCAGATTTATCCTTAAGTGTTTGATTTTTCTTCTGGATGCCATTTTTAACGGTTGGTGCTGTTTTTGATTTCAACTTCAGATTGTTCATTGCTATTATATAGATACACAATTGACTTTTATATATTGTATATTGATCTTGTTTCCTTCAACCTTATTAAATTCACATATCAGTTTTAATAACATTATTTGTTGGTCCCTAGACAATCATGTCTCTATGAATAAGATAGTTTTACTTCTTCCTTTCCAATAAGGATGATATAATTCCTTTTCTTGCCTATTGCCTTGAATAAAATAGAAAAATAATCTATTCTACGGGGTTGAATAGAGGTGGTAAAGCAAGCATCCTTGTGCTGGGCCTTGTGTTAGTGGAAAAGCGTTCAGTCTTTTACCAGTAAGTATAAACCATTATCTGTAAGTTTTTTATAGATACCCTTTGTCAAGTTGAGAAAATTACTTTCTATTCCTACTTTGCTAAGAGTCTTCATCAGAAATGAATGCTGGATTTGGTCAAATGTTTTTTCTGTGTCTGTTGAAAAGACACCATGGTTTTTCTTTTTCAGTTTGTTAATATGGAGAATTACACTGAGTTTTGAATATTAATATATCTTTGCATTCCTGGGGTAAACTTCACTTGATCCTAATGCTTTTTATATATTGGTGGATTCAGTTTGCTAAAATTTTGTTTATAATTTTTGTGTCTATGTTTATAAGTGACATTGATCTGTGGTTGGTTTGTGTGTTTTTCTCATATATCCATCTGATTTTGGTATCCGGCAATGCTGGCCTCATAGAATGAGTTGGAAAGTAGTCACTTCTTCTTCTCCTAACTTTTCTGGAAGACTGTTAGGTTTGGTGTTATTTCTTCCTTACACGTTTGGTAAATTCACCAGTGAAGTCACAGGGATCTGGATTTTTCTTTGGAACATGGTTTTTAATTACAAATTCAATTTATTTAATAGAGGTAGGGCTAGTCAAGTTACCTATATTTTTCTCCAATGAGCTTTGGTAGTTTGTGTCTTTCAAGGAATCTGTCCATTTTATCTAAGTTGTGAAGTTTATTGGCATAAAGTAGTTCATAATATTCACTTATTATTCTTTTGATATCTGTAATTCTGTATTTATGTCAACTCTTTCACTCCTAGTACTGATAATTTGTGACATCAGTCTTTTTTTCCCCTAATAAATCTGGTTAGAGTTGTCTCAACTTTTAAAAAAATTCATTCAATGACCTAGTTTTTGGGTTAACTAATTTTCCCCTGTTTTCTATTTCTTTGTTTCTGCTGTGATCTGTATTGTTTCTTTTCTTCTACTTTGGGTTTCATGGGCTTATCTTCTTTTTTTCTGTCTTTTTTTTTTTTTTTCCCTGTCTTTCTTTCTTTCTCTCATTTTTAAAGATAGAAGCTAAGGTCATTTTTTTGAGACCTTTCTTCTTTCTCTAATGCAGGCATTTGGTGCTGTAAATGACTGCTTAAATGCTGCCTTAGTGGTATCTCACAAATTTTGATATGTTCCTTATTTGCCTCATTCAATTCAAAATGTGTTTTACTTCCCCTTTTGATTTCTCCTATGACTCATTAGATTATTTTATTTTTTTTTTAAATATTTTATTTATTTGACAGAGAGAAATCACAACTAGGCAGAGAGGCAGGCAGAGAGAGAGAGAGGAGGAAGCAGGCTCCCCGCAGAGCAGAGAGTCCGATGTGGGGCTCGATCCCAGGACCCTGGGATCATGACCTGAGCTGAAGGCAGAGGCTTTAACCCACTGAGCCACCCAGGCGCCCTCATTAGATTATTTTTTTAAAGATTTTTATTTATTTATTTGACAGACAGAGATCACAAGTAGGCAGAGAGACAGGCAGAGAGAGAAAGGGGAAGCAGGCTCCCCGCTGAGCAGAGAACCCGATTCAGGGCTCCATCCCAGGACCCTGGGATCATGACCTGAGCCGAAAGCAGAGGCTTTAACCCACTGAACCACCCAGGTGCCTCAACTCATTAGATTATTTAGAGTTAATGTTACTTAATTTTAAATATTAAATATTTAAATTGAAGTTAAATATGGAGGGATTTTCTGGAGCTCTTTCTGTTAGTGATCTCTAATTTAATTCCATTGCAATTAGAAAATAAACAGTATGACTTGAATTCTTTTAAATTTATTGAGATTCGGGGCACCTGGGTGGCTCAGTGGGTTAAAGCCTCTGCCTTCAGCTCGGGTCGTGATCCCAAGGTCCTAGGATCGAGCCCCACATCGGGCTCTCTGTTTGGCAGGGAGCCTGCTTCCTCCTCTCTCTCTCTCTCTGCCTGCCTCTCTGCCTACTTCTGATCTCTGTCAAATAAATAAATAAAATCTTTAAAAAAATAATAAAAATTAAAAAAAAATAAATTTATTGAGATTTGACTTATGGCCCAGATTGCAGTCTATTTTGGTAAATGTTCCATGTGCACTTGAAAAAGAATGTTTATTCTGTGGTCGTTGAGGGGAGTTTTCCATAAATATCAATTAGACCAAGGTCGATGATAGTCAATATCCTTGACTATCCAAATAGTCAATATCCTTCCTGATTTTCTAATTATTTTATCAATTCTTGACAGACATCGATTTTCTGATTCTTTTGAAATAAACTCATCCAAAGACACATGGAGACACATTGAATAAGTGAATTAAAGCAGAGGACCACATAATGATATTTTTAAAGAAAGAATTTGGGGGAACGGGGATGCAACTGACAATGACTAGGTAAAGAATTGAGGTCTAGAAGGGAAGGAGATCATGGCGGAGCCCTGAAGAACACTCAGGTAGCTGACCATTATTCTACTTCTGCATTAAGATGGACCCTTCTATCAGCACCAGTGATGCGTTTCCCAAAGAAACAAGTTGGGGATACACCAGACGAACCCTCTTGAAAAAGGAAGAATTTGCCCAGTAATGGCAATCTTCAGGGACACCCTTAGCAGCAATCACAAGCAGCCATGCTGTCATGTCATTAACCTTATTCCTCTCACGCTGTAAAAGGTCACTCTGTTGGTGAATTGTGCATCCACACCCTCACACAGATAAGGAGCCATTAACAAAGCCTGTGTGCTGGCGGCCACACCAACTCGATCTCACCCCCTTAGCACGTTTTCTAGCGTTCTGTCATGAAGTCATTGGCAGTGCTGGTGTCTGAAAACTGCATGGCTCAGATGTTTCTAAACCCTTTTAATCCACGACAAAGGCCTCCCTTTATTGTTGTTTTGTTTTCCTTTGGTGCCCCTACAGCATGGCAGCCCGTGTGCGCTCCTGATAAGCAGTGAGCCATGTAGATGTTGTTCAGTCTCCTCGCGCCGACCACCACGCAACCTGCCAAGGCCCAAATGTGGGATGCCACATGGCTTCCCCTCCCCCCACCCAGAACCCATGCCAACGGCCCCCTGTGCCGTGGTTAGCAGGCCACATATCTTCAGAAGAACATAAAGCTAATTTATTGTGTCACAAACAGCATTTAGCATTGTCTAATTTGGGGGAGGCAGTAGAACTAATGTAAATCATTTAATCCTAAGTGAGATATTATCTAAGTGAGATAGCAGGCCCCTCCCAACTTGGAGCAAAAATGAGAAGAAATTGCTACTCCGATGATGGATTTTTCTGGGAGGTGATTTTCTCCTTCCCTTCCTGGGTTTTTACAG
Organism: Meles meles; assembly: GCF_922984935.1. Lineage (NCBI taxonomy): Eukaryota > Metazoa > Chordata > Mammalia > Carnivora > Mustelidae > Meles > Meles meles. The sequence continues at coordinate 145,590,439 of NC_060070.1, forward strand.
CAGGGATGAAGAGAAGACTATACCATTTCAGGACACAATGCTGATATTTGCTACCTTTAACAAAAGAGGCCCCTGTGTGTCCAGGGGAGTGTGACAAAGGATGTGAGACAGACTCTATAAGCGATGGCAGCCTGAATAAACTGGGTTGGGAAAGAAATGCGGGAAGGTATTGCTACTCAGTTGGTTATGTGGCCTGAATGACTCTCCCAACTGCCGAGTGTAGACGAAGAGCCAAGTCAGAATACCCGTGATGGTGGGGGGAGGGGTGTCTCAGAGCCCCAAGCTACTGGTACCTGAATGATGGGACAGGTAGAGTCTCATTTGAGATAAGCTAGAAAATTGGTGGGACATAAGAGTCCATGTAAAGGGCAATTCAGAATCCAATGGAGAAGTGGCCAAGAGAGCAGTAAGAATCAAGGAGGTTAAGACGTGGAGGGCTAGTTCTTGGGGAAGAGGTTAATTGCTAACTCTGGATTAGAAGATGAGAATCAGTGGGATCTGTGGGATATTGAAGGTGGGAGATCACTTGTTAAGAACCCACCCAGCTGTGGCTCATACCTAGGAATTGCAATGGCAAGTCCCTGCCACCACTTTGGTTCCTAAAGGAGCTGAGGAGATTTTGAAGGCTGCTTCAAGTTCCGTGTACGCTGTAGTCCAATATCCTTGAGCAGGATGTGACAAGAGCTGCTGTGCTTTGCCCCTTCTCCTTGGTTTTCAATGATCCAGAGATACTGCCTTCCTTTCTCCGGAAACGGTAAAGGCCGGGAGGCTGGGGAGGGCAGAACTACATCACAGACATTTCACTTTCTTGCAAACACCCTTTTAGCAAAACATGGTCCCAATTTCCAATTCTAAAGCTTCCTGCCCCCTTCTGCTCCTCAGCCTTGTCCGTGCTGCACCCTCCCTGGCACTTGCTCCTATCCAAAGAGCAAGGGCAGGGAGAGCTAGCCCTTCATTTTAATAAGAAGAAAGCAGTGTCTGGGATGTGAGAGCTCATTTTCCACCAGCTCTGCAGTTGATGACTCCGAGTTTTGGTCCATCTGCCAATCAGCTTTGCAAAATGGTGTCAGGCGAATGATTGAGAGACCCTCCAATTCTCTTGAGACCAGGAGTCATCCACTGTACCCCTCCTTCAGCCTGCTTCCTAATCCAGACCCCTCCTTATTGCAAACCGATCCCTGCAATTTCACACAAGCCTTGAGTTCCTTTCCCCAGACCAGCCCTCCCGCCCCGAGCTGCCACTACCTCAGGTCCACTGCTGGAAGCATGCCTTCTGAGCCTGGGGTCACGCCAATGAGTATGTTCTCCAGGATATTCAACGGACAGAACTGGCTGTTCAGAGGTTCTGACTAGAAAACCTGCCTCTCCTCCTACCAGCTTTGAAACCATATGTCTGCCATCTTTTCTTTTCTTTTTTTTTTTTTTAAGATTTATTTATTTGAGAGAAAGAGAGAGAGAGAGAGAGAGAGAGAGAGAGTGTGTGTGTGTGTGTGTGTGTGTGTGTGTGTGGAGGGAGGGGCAGAGGGAGAGAGGGAGGGGAGAGACTCTCGTGCAGACGCCCCCACTGAGCTTGGAGCACCATGTGCATCAGGATCCCAAGACCCTGAGATCATGACCTGAGCTGAAATCAAGAGTTAGACCCTCCCCGACTGACCACCCAGGCACCGCACTGCCATCTTTTAAGATCTAAACCAGGTCACAGCTCTTAGTTTTCCTTGATTGTGCAAGGCAACATTGAATCCTTATGATCATTCTCAGCATCCTCCTCCCTTCCTCTCTCATGACCTCCCTCCCTCCTTCGCTACCTTCCTCACTCCTTCTCTCCCTCTTCCCAATCTCCCCTCCTTCCCTTCCTCCCTTCTCTTTCTTACAGTAAATATTTAATGAACTCCCACTACACCCCAGGCATTCTTTAGGAGTGAATAAGACATACAAGATTTTGTTCTTATGGACTTTACATTCTAGAAAGGTGCAGATAGACAATAAAGGATTAAATAAAGAAGACTGTCAGGTGTAGGATTATGGATGTGTGGACACTGAATACGATGAGTGCTCATAGGTACTTTAACTGGGTGGCAGGAAAGGCTTCTTTGAGGAGACAACGTTGAACGTATGTTCTAAATGATGGAAGAAGAATCCATGCTCCATACTGCCTTAGAGAGAAGAACATTCCATTGAGGGGAAATTACCAAAGCAAAGGTGGTAAGATAAAGACAAATAAGGAAGGTACAATCTTTTTCCTTATTGCTCTCATGTCATAGCTATACACGTCATATGTAATGTAATATATATATACACTATATATACATATACACAGGATATACACAATAAGCTTTGCATAAGCCTATGAGGAATATCCACCTTGATTACATGTTTATGGGTTTGTTTGTTTGTTTGTTTTCCTGACTGGATTCTCTCCAAGGTATCTGACAAACTTATCTGACCTTGTAAGTTCTCAATCTATATTTGAGAATATTGACTAAGAAGCAGATCCAAACCTTCCATCTTTAGGAGGAAAGTGGCCTTTACTGGGCGGGGGAGGGGGCTCAATGTAACTGAATTTATTCCATAGCTGCTTTCCAGACTGAATGACACTTAAACCCAAGAGAGAAATTAATACACAGTTCATCAAAATTTACACTTAAGCACACACCTAACTCTTGACTTTTTCTCATTAACTTTTATGGCACAAGTTCTTTTAACTGCCCCCTTTCACAGAATGACCCCATGCTCCACATCATCCATTAACCAGCTTCCTCTGACTCAACTAAGCACATCATAAAATTATTTTCAGTATGCGTGAGAACCCACCTTTCCATTTTATGACTTGTACAATAAAGAGACAAGAAAAATACACAATTTATAAAATGATAATATGCAGTAATACTTTAAGTTAATGGGACATACAGGGAATGGTGTGTTTAACGAAGAAGAAGGGAGGAGGAGAAAAGGAAGAAGAAGGAGAAGAAGAAGAGGAGGAGGAGGAGGAGGAGGAAGGAAACACATTATCATGCACTTAACAGCTGCTAGCTGTGTTTGGGTCCACAGTGCAAAGAACGGAGCAAAACCTTCCAAAACAAGAATATGTTGTCACTTTGCTCCTTAGAACTCCAAAGTTTTCTGAATTAAAAAAAAAAAAAAAAAAGGACCAGCGCATCTTCCATCTGTGAACAGAGGTGTGTGAATCTGCCTGTCTGGGCTTTCTAGCTCGGGAGGTCCGGAGAAATGCAGCCAGAAGACCGGATTCAGTAAGGCTGAGTCACGGCCGCAGCTGCCCTGGGCTGCGCGGAACACAGTGGGACCCGGGGCCTCTGAAATAGGTGTGGGCTGTGGGGTGGGGTGCAGAGACGGATCGGCTGTTCCACAGCCTGGTTCAGGTTTCACACAGAAACAGGAAAGTGATGATGAGTTGGCAAGTACACGGGCACAAAAGGTTCTCACCCACAGCTGGTGCGTCTCCTCCTCTGCGCAAAATCAAGGGAAACACTGGGTGTTATGGAGCCTTGTGATTTTCAGCCACTGAGAATAGCTAAGAGTAGCTAAGATATTAAAAAAAAAAAAAAGCAATGATATAAATCGTGGATTTGTTACCAGCGTTTTATTACAAACATGAACTACTGATTACAGGAGAGAAATTTCTAGTAATGAAGAATACAGGTTCCGGAGCCAAAGTGCCCGAGTTCAAATCCTGCCTCCGTCTCTTACTAGGTGACTTCAGTGACGTTATTTAAATGGGGCGTTTCTCAGTTTCCACCCCTGTAAAATGGGAATATGAGCCAAATCTACCAGACAGAGCTGCTGTGGGGACAACGGGGGGATGAACAAAAATGCCTGGAGGCAGGCGCAGCCCAGAGCAAGTACTCGGTACCGCTTTGCTTGTGACCTGACGGGAAACCAGGGCTGCATAAACCACTAAGCCCCTGAGGAAGCCCCAGTTCCTGCAAGCCGGGTTATTCTAGAACGAGGAAATCCCACGCACACAAACACACACTCAATTATAGACCTAAGGTAACACCTGCTCTCTGAAAAGAAAAGGATTTAAAATCGGAATATGGCTTTGCTGTCCTGTCAGAAATGTCTCGGGAAAAGCCACACGCTCTTGGATTGTTAATGTATTAAAAGGGATCAGAAAGCTCCAGACAGCACCTTGCGGCCGCGTCATCCCTCACCAGGTAAAGCAAATCTGCGCTCCCTTGTTAACTTCTCAAGTGGTGCTCAACTCCTCCTTCACAGGGCCTTTCTTTTCATTTAAAAGAATTTTTTTTTTTTTTTAATTTGAGAGAAAGAGAGAGAGAGAGAGAGAGAGCACGAGCATGAGTGGAGGACAGGCAGAAAGAGAGAGAGAAGCAGACTCTCTGCTGAGCAGGGAGCTGACGTGGGCTCCATCCCAGGACCCTGGGACCATGACCTGGGCCGAAAGCAGCCACCTCACTAACTGAGCCCCCCCCGGCACCCCTCACGTGGTCTTTAGAGCAACCTTGTGGACGTGTCAGGGGGAGGGTTGCTCATCATTTGTGGGGAGGCCCCCGATGAGAGGTGAGCCGTTTAGTCACACAACTTCAGAGCTACACCCACAGCAGCAACCTCTGGCGAGCCTGAAATACCCAAAGCCAGGGCCCCACCCCAGGTGCCAGGCCAGAGTCTCCCTGGGGGGGCCCTGGGCACCTCTGTGTTATAAAGACTCCCCAGGGGGTCCTGGTGACCCATCATGGTCGAGAACCACTGAACCGACGAATGCTCTTATTTTAGAAATACAGACATCCAGGCCAACACAGTGATGTCAAGGCCATGGGGGCTCAGGAGAGGCAGAGCCAGAATTAGTCCAGGTATTTTTAATCGAAACAAAGTGCCAGCGTTCTCGAATGGGGGAAGGGAATTGCAGAAGAAAAGAGCATATGAGAATCACACGGGGGAATGCTTTTTGGAAGAGCCACCGCTGCCCCATTCCGTCTCCCACCTCCCACATGGCCTCCGGATCGGAGCTGATTCTGAGGTACCCCCTGCTGCTCAGCAGAAGTCCCCCAATATCTGTGCCACCTGAGATGGGCTGGTGCTACCCCGTCCTGAAGCCGCAGCCCAGAATCCTTCCCCTTGAAAAGCTCCTCTGTTACTTCTTACACGAATCCCAAGATTCATGCTTGAGAAACACTCGTTGGGTGCTCAGAGGGTCAGCTGCTGAAACAGCAGCATGTCATCCGTGATTAATACGACCTGGGGGAAGAAGAGGCAATGAGGAGGTGTCTTGAAAGGAGGTGCCCAAACGGGGAGGCAGGAGCCCCGGGGGCAAACGTCTGTGGCAACGACCTCAGCTCGGCCTCCCAGGATTTGGCATGACTTCCGGCAATTCCTTTTTACCTCTCAGAGAATTTAATCCGAGTGAAGATTCCTTACTTCCCCCTTATTTGCTCTGTCTATGTCATCTTGGTGTTTGCTGGACCTCTGATGTACTGGCACTGGGCAGGGAGTGGGCAGGGCGGGAATGGACATCTCTGAGTAGAGTTCCCACTCCGATGCTTTGGAAGAATCCTGACACACAAAGGCTTTTTGTTCAGCTTGGGGAGCCTGGGTGGCTCAGTCGGCGAAGCGGCTGCCTTCAGCTCAGGTCATGATCTCGGGGTCCTGGGATCGAATCCCACATCAGGCTCCCTGCTCAGTGGGGAGCCTGTTTCTCCCTCTCCTCCCCGCTTGTGCTCTCTGTCGCTATCTCTGTTGCGCTCTCTCTCAAATAAACATATAAATAAAATCCTTACAAAAGTCAGTGCATGCTGGGTATTTACCCCAAAGATACAGATGTAGTGAAAAGAAGGGCCATCTGTACCCCAATGTTTATTGCAGCAATGGCCACGGTCGCCAAACTGTGGAAAGAACCAAGATGTCCTTCAACGGACGAATGGATAAGGAAGATGTGGTCCATATACACGATGGAGTATTATGCCTCCATCAGAAAGGACGAATACCCAACTTTTGTAGCAACATGGACGGGACTGGAAGAAATTATGCTGAGCGAAATAAGTCAAGCAGAGAGAGTCAAGTGTCATATGGTCTCACTTATTTGTGGAGCATAACAAAGAACATAGAGGACATGGGGAGATGGAGAGGAGAGGGAGTTGAGGGAAACTGGAAGGGGAGATGAACCATGAGACTATGGACTCTGAAAAACAACCAGAGGGTTTTGAAGGGGCGGGGGTGGGGGTGGGAGGTTGAGGAACCAGGTGGTGGGTAATAGGGAGGGCATGTACTGCATGGAGCACTGGGTGTGATGCCAAAACAATGAACACTGTTATGCTGTAAATAAACAAATTAAAAAAAAAAAAAGATGTATGAATAAAAAAGATGTACCCCCCCAAAAAAAAAGTCAGTGCAGCTTGTTACAGGGTGCCAATTACTTGGTGATGGTGTGTATATTTGGCTGAGGACGCTGCCCCACTTGGGGGCACTGTGAGGGATGTTGTCATGGGGAACGGGCTTGGCCTATCCACGCTGTGAATCAGCTTGCGTCTTTGGAATGCCCATTTCCACAATGCAGGTGGATGTAAATGTTTCCTAGGATTCTTCCAGCCAGACCATGGGAAAATTCATCTTCTAGCAGCCTGATCAATAGGGTGACATCTGTTTCACCAACGGTGGCATCTTTCTCGAGCAACCACCACTCGCTGCTTCCACAACGCCATTCTGTGTGTTACTGGGGTCTGCGGGAGACAGCGGTCTGGATGGGGTTTCTCCCCAGGACTCGGATTCCTGATTCTTGGGGCAGCAGCCTTATGTTCCAAGCACACTGCAATATAAAAAAAACTGGGCTTTTGCTGAAAGCCTTCCTTTGTTTTCTAACCTCGTTTGCCATCCGAAAGATTCCACCGAGTTGATGTTTCCGTTCCTTTAATTCAGTGTTTGGGATGACCCGGCCCCGGCCCAGCTGTCTCCCCAGCAGAGGGGTGTGTGTGTAAATGTTGCCCACTGTTCTCGGCCTCTCTTCTTTCTTTGGGTCGGAAGCAAGGCTGTCACGCTGTATGTTGTTATTTAAGGGAAATGCTGAGATGTTTCCTTTCTGTGGTGGAAAAGATCTTTTCAAGGGAGCCTCTTTATTCCTCTGACATTTCCACTCTTGAAAAGCTGACCCAGTTCCCGCAGAATAACAAAAGCAGCACACAGAGAAAACAGATCCCCCTGGGGGACTGATAAACCCAGGTGAACTCTGGCCAACTGAGTTTCCCTCCGAGAACTGGGCAGGCTGCCAGAGAGCTGAGGAAGATAGTCACATCTCAAAGATATATGGACAAATTAGGATCTGCTCAGCTTTGAGCTGTCTTTGACGCCTTTGATGGGAGTCCATGCGGGGGTGCAGTTTAATCCCACACCCAGTCTGTGTGTGTGTCTGTGTGTGTCTGTGTGCGCGCGCGTTAATGTCTGGACATCTGGCCTGCTATTTGTCCTGCAGGAAGCAGGCCTAGGTCCATGTTCCCAACTCAGTGTGAATGAACCACAGTAGCTTCCAAGGGTCCTGGGACTTGAGCTGGCTCACGTTCACCGTAGGCACTGGCTTCTGTAGGAATTCACACGATTTTGAGTTGTAGAATCTGGGAAGAGGGAGTGCATAAATGGACTTGGTCCCAAGTCCTACACCACCCACACAGCTTTAGACATGACTATTATTTGTCTAATCATTGCTCAGAAAATCCTGAATAGAAGTTGGTTCTTCAATTTAACTCTGGTAGTCTCTCCTTACTAACAACTCAGCCTTTTCCTTCTGATAACAGAACTAGAGAGAGGCTCACAGTCTAATGTCACTCTCCTCTGTTTAGGGTGGGTCTGAGTTATCAAGCCATGTCTTGCTTTTGTGACTGGTCTATAATTAGTTTTTCTTAACCATAAGTTGTTTGTTTGGCCTTGTAATGTACAAAGAGGAATTCCCTTGAATGTGTTCTTTTCATCCGAGTTTCTGAACGAGTAAGACCAACAGAAGTCGTCATTTAACTTCTGTCATTTGTTTCATATTTTCTCTTCGATCGTATCCCTGTCTTTTCCACTTTCAACCTAGTTCATTGCCTTTTCGTGGCTGTTTTTCATTTACTCATTCAACAAACAGTTTCCTTACGTATCTGTAGGTATTGCCCGAGGGAATGGAAAAACAAAGAGGCTTCCAGCCCTCTGAGAGGTGATGGCCAAGTGGAAGAAACCAAAAGAAGATCATCACAGCATCATCAGGAACAGGACTGAGCACAGGGAGAGAAGCAGATACAAAGTGCCTCAAGGGCAGAGGAAACTGGAATCCCTTATTCTACTGGGAAAATTCCACAAATGAGGTCACATTTGTACTGGACCCTTAAGAATAAATGGGAGTTGAGGGACACCTGGGTGTCTCAGTCACTAAAGCATCCGACTCTTCATTTTGGCTCAGGCCCTGATCTTAGGGTCATGGAATCGAGCCCTGTGTCAGGCTCTGTGCTCAGCAGGGAGTCTGCTTGGGATTCTGTCTCTCTCCCTCTGCACCCCACCCTCTAAAATAAAGAAATTAATCTTTAAAAAAAATAATAAATAAGAGTTTGGTAAGTGGATAGTGGTGAGGGCATGTAAGGAAGAAAGAACGCTCATGTCCAGTCTCATAGTCAAGATAGTGTGGAGGCGTCTTTGGAAGCTGCTTGTGACTGAGGGAGGCATGAGGCCGGGTATGTGTCCCTCCGTGATAGACGTGTTCTAGAAAGGGGATTCTACGGGGGCCTGGCTGTTGTTCTGACCCTCAGTTTCATTACACAAGCAGGCACGGGGGGAGGGGGTGGCTGTTCTCGGGGCGCTGTCCTAGGTGATGGCCGTACAGCTCCGAGCAAAACAGTGGGTTCACCTGTCCTGCCGACCTCTTCCTAGTCCCTAGGTGAGGGGGAAAGTGAAATCAGGATTTTCCTCTGTTTGAACTGGAATTAATTTTTTAAATTTATGCAGAATTCATGTTTTGCAGAAAGTAATAATGAGTTCAGTGGCATCAAAGAGATCAAATGTCCCCAGTGAGGGAATTTTGCTGATAATGAGGGGGAGACATGCTACACACACACACACACACACGTGTACATAGGCACACACACGCACACACATGCAGTCATCTGCACACACCTACCCATTCTACCTTAACAGGCGGGCAGCAACGGCCGCCTCGTCATGGCCCCTTATGAAGTCACTCCTGAGCAGCTGAAGACCTTCTGACCCACACGTGTGTGCGCCTCCCCATGCCATTGCCTCCCCAATGTCAGGAAAGCCATCTCGAGGCCCATGCCAGCTCCGTGGCCATCGGTCATCCTGATGCCCCCTCTGCCTCCATGTCCCCGCCTCCCCGTCGGCATATTTATGGCTCTGTCAGTTTACCGGAGCACCTAAGGCATAGTCAGCTCTAAGGAGAGGAAAATACATTTTTATTTAATGCCTTGCATGTGCCACGATCATGCTTCTGCTGCTCCTGCTTTTATACCTCCCCTCTTTTCGGCCTCCTGAGGATCCTGTAGGGGGGTATTGCCATCCTGGAACTTCGTTCCAGTGAACAGAGGCTCAGAGAAGTTAAGAGGCCTGGCCAACATCACAGAGCTTATCAGACACCATCCTTTGCCGTAAAAGGGATATGGGTCAGGCGTGAAAGCACTGTGTTGGGATTCAACCTCAGATCTGGATCCTAGCTCTGGGATAGAAATATCCTACTGGGTCCCCTTGGAGAAGTTTCTTACTCTCCCTTTGCCTCAGTTTCTTTACACACACACACACACACACACACAAAGGATAGTGATTTCAGAGGTTTGTCAGGATTCAAGAGACCACGTTCTAGTGAGATTCACCCTCTGCAGGCACGTAGCCAGCACTCAGGACGAAAGAGCTATCCTAAAAAATGGTTAAGTTGGGAGTCCAGGGCTCTCTCTAATATGTTACCTCCAGAGGAAAACTTTTCTCTGGTGAGTTCTCTTTTCCATTTTTTTTTTTTCAGTTCCGCCCTTAATATCAAAGAGATGCCACGAGTTCAAGGCCAGAGCCTAATGGAGCATGAAAGAACAGTTTTCAGGTAGGCGATGCCAGCTGGGATGCTTGTCATTCATAATCTGACCCCTCCCCCTGGCTCTGCATCTCAGTCCCTACTGAGCCCTCGAGGATGAAGAGAGCAGCTATTCTGGGACTCAGAGCACAGAGAGTGTTTTCTCTTCATTGAGTGGCACAGGCAATATCCAATCCCAGATAATACATAAAGCTCAATGAGGGGGCCGGCCAATGATGCCTGGAGAGGCCAACGTTCAACAAATGATGATTAAGTGCCTACCTAGGACAGACATTAGTCATACAGAGAGTTCACAGCCCAGTCTACAAAGGGCTCATGGTCATCAGGAAGACCAGCAGGTGCACAGGCCTCACTCAGGGTGGAGAGCACGGGCAGAATACAGCGAAGGGGGATCCAGAACAGAGTGGAGTCTAGGGAAGGTGCAGGAAGGATGGTCCTCCTGGCCACCACCCCTATCTGGCCCTTTCTTTACCCCAGACAGGAGAAAAAGATCCAGAAAGGGTCTGAAGCCTTGCAGAAAGAGGGAAATTATGGTTGGGGGTGTGAGTGTCCCATCTAGCTTCCTGGGCAAACCACGTTGGCATGGGGATGGCATAGGAATGGTACTGAGGACACGTAGCTGAGCCTGTCTTCAAGCTTTGAAAGCATCTTATGATTGAGCTCCATGCATACGAAAGCATGAATATTTCCCCAAAATGTCCTTACTATTTGTCTTGACCTATTTGTGTAATTTCCTTCTACTTAAGGACTCAAACAAAATTCAAATATATAATCAATGCTCGGGGCGCCTGGGTGGCTCAGTGGGTTAAAGCCTCTGCCTTCGGCTCAGGTCATGATCCCAGAGTCCTGGGATCGAGCCCCACATCAGGCTCTCTGCTCAGCAGGGAAGCTGCTTCCTCCTCTCTCACTGCCTGCTTCTCTGCCTACTTGTGATCTCCGTCTGTCAAATAAATAAATCTTAAAAATAAAAAAAAATCAACGCTCTTGGTAATTCCCCACAAAGTTCCAAAATATGATCCTTGGCAGGAGTATGGGGCCTCCTCTGTTCATCCTAGTGGAGGAATGGGAGGTGAGATTCGGCTGGAGAGGCGCAGCACGGGAGGCCATGCCGGGACCTGCCGACATTGCCAAAAACACGAATCGAGTCCACCTGGCTGTGGCGGTGGCCGAGGGAAGAAGGCACAGTCCAGCAGAGCTGGGGAGATCTGAGCTCTCCAGTGGGACTTAAGAACACTTGCCTCAAAATTACTTAAATTAAAAAAATATAGATATTTCCTTATAAAGCTTTGGTCATATCTAAAGAGGTTTTGTTGCGTGTGTGTTTTTCTTTTGGAAACTGCCAAGTACCAGAATGCTTGATAATACAATGCAGGAAGGCCCCGGGGTCATACTCAGCTAATATTCTGGAGATAGTTCCTCGTGCCTACTCCTCTGCCTGGTTTTGTGCGGGCACTGCAGGGCTGTGGGAGACAAGCTGTGTTTTCTGAGCCGCTTGTGCGCAGAGGCTGACACAGAGACCCCACCTACAACTGGAACAACTTTGAGCAAGTATATAAATCAATGATGAAAAAGTAACACTCCAAGCCAGCAAGGGGTAAATGCTGCATATAAATCCTTGCATTACTGCAAACCTCAGAGGTACCACAACTGTCCTCAGGTGCTCTGGAACCATTCCAAAATGCATAGTTGAGTTAAATGCCCCTATCCAGGTGTCAAGAAAAAATTCAGGCCTCTCTTGGACTCCATACCAGAGAACTCCATGCACATCGCCACGTGACTCGGTCACTTCCTGAAGTTTTTAGTGTCATGTGAAGGGTCTGCAAGAGGATTTCAGAGAAGCTGGAAATGGCTGAAAAGGAGGGGGGGGTGCGGAATTGCAAGGAAACATGACTAGTGGAGACCATCTTACGTACAGAAAGGAGGTAAGTGGAAATGAACTCTCCTCAAGGATGGATTTAAACTAAAACCTCCCGGGTTCCTGGAAACCGGAGGGAAGCGAGACAGACCCCCAAGTGCAGGGAATAAGAACTTGAAGTGGGCCAGTGGGAAGAACCAGAGCATGAATCCGATTTTGTACTTAATCTGCGGGTAGATTGGAATGGAGCCCCATTTCCCTAGGAGTTGACTCCAGAAATGTGGGGAATTCGGCCACTATTTGCCCCATGTGGCCTGCAGACAGGTAAGATACTGGAAGATACAGGGTCTCTCCCAGCATACTAAAGTTTTGGGGGGGTGCAGGAAACAAAATGGACTTTAGCTCAAAGGGAATTTGCTGGAAGAGACTGGAGTAGCTCACTGAATGCAAATGAAAGCTGAACCAAACAAATGAAACAAGTTGCAGGAAGGGCAAATCCGTAAACCTTGTCCCTCAGGCCATGAATTAAGGAGACTCCAGGCTATGGTTAACATCCCTAGGCTTGTCTCTCTTGCACCTGGGAGAGAGGATCTGGCGGGTCTGTGAGCAGACCTGCATCAACCGTGAGGCGACAGTGGGGACAGGGACACAGGATGGGGACACAGGGTGGGGACACAGGATGGGCACGCTAGCTGGGCATCAACCCCTGTGTTTTAGGAGCAGTGCCAGAGAAGGGGGGAATCCTTGAGAACAGCCCCCAGAGATCACCACTGTTCTCCCAGATAGCAGCGCATGGCAAGTTGTTGCCAAACGCCACAGGTGGGAGGGGCAGGGAGTGCGGGGAGGGGGGGAAGATAAAAAAGGTACATATCAGAGGACAAAAGCACTTAGGCTTATGCTAGGGAAGAGCATTATAACGTAGAAAATTGTTAACTATGGATTGTATTACCAAAAAAAAAAAAAAATCTGTGAAATTAGGAACTGGTCATTCTTGAAAACAGGATATGTTCTCCTCTATCAAAAATGTCTAAGTTGTGCTCCATCCCAAACACAGGAGGACCTCCAGAGATTCCTTTTAGGACTCAGATCCTGTGATTCTGTGGTCAAGTGTCCACTCCATTGTAGATCAGCATTTCTCAGACTGGGGCCATTAGATGTTAACTGATGTTCTACGAATAACAGAGTTCCATTTTCAATTAAGTTTGAGAGCTACCAAGTTGTAGTCTGTATCTGCTGTTGTTACTTATGTTTGCGTGTTTTGCTCTAGAATTCTCCGAATATTAATATAGACCATAACTTTGCAAAAGGGGAATGGGATTGTGGATGCAAGTTTTCCCAGATTCATTTGACACTGAATCCTTCCATTGAGGAGTGATTTAAGCCCCCCTCCCCTTATTTTTGAACACCACCTAATAATATTTAGCAATGCCTGTGTACCACCGAGCACAGCTTGGGAAACATTACTGTAGACTATGTCTTTATATACTTGTAGTCTTCTAGTCTGCTCTATAAAGATTAAAATAAAATTCACTCTTTGTGGTATATGGGTTTTGGTAAGTGCACGGAGGAGTGTACCCATCACCACAGTCACGATCTCGAATAGTGCCATTCCCCCCAATTTCCTTTACGCTGCTTCTTTATAGTCAATCACTCCCCCAGTCCCAGTGCCTGGCAACCACGGACCTGTTTTCCATCCCTATAGTTTTGCCTTTTCAGAATGTCATTTAAATGGATTCGTGCATTACATAGCCTTTGGGTCTGGCTTCTTTCACTTTAGCAAAATGCATTTGACATTCATCCATGTGATTGTGTGAATTAATGGTTTGCCCCTTTTAACTGCTGAGTTGTATTCCTGTGTACATACGGATCACAATTTGTTGGTTCATTCATCCAACGAAGAAGATGATATAACTTTCTTATTAAAATGATAAATCAAAAAGAACTTTTGTTCATAGTTAACAAATGACGTGAAATTATGTCTTTATATAATGAATGAAATGTCTTTATATAATATAATGAAATTATATTTATGTCTCAGTAAAAGAAAATATCTGACAAATTGGGACAAAATTGTATTTGTCTTTTGCTTGAGAGTAAGAGGTCAGAAGAAGAAACTGAGTTTATCCATATTATTATTAAACATTAAAAAAAAATACCCAGTAAATTCCCACACAGCTCAAGAGACTTCCCAGAGAAGCAGTCGCTGCCAGTTAGGGAAACTTCCTACAAACTCCAAAACCTGCCAGAGGTATTGGAATGTTTGTTGGTTATTTGGTCCTGTACCATGACCTGATTCACAGGACTCATAAACTAGCTTCCTTAGAAGCAGAAGGTGATGGGCAGAGATGAAGCTCTTTCAGAAGAAAAAGAAAAGCAACAGAATGTTATTTATGAAGATCAGAATAATGAATTACATTCATTTATCTACTTGTCACCTCATTCCATCCTGAATATCACCTAGACTCCAGTGATTCTCGCAGAAATCTGTTAGGACTGGATTTATGGAACAGGTGTGTCTCTTGCAGCAAGATGAGACAGGCCACCCTCAGATGACTCCATTAAGACAACTTGTCAGTTCAAACTCTCCATTCTGCTGCAGCTTCTGAACCCATTATGGTCAAGGGAGTCTGCTTCTACTCCTACTGACCATGACGCATTTCCCCATGGCTTTAAAAAGAGATCTGAGTTTGTATCCTGCCACATTACTGAATTGCTGTATGAGTTCTAGTAGTTTGGGGGTGGAGTCTTTGGGGTTTTCCATATAAAGAATCATGTCATCTGCAAAGAGAAAGAGTTTGACTTCTTCCTTGCCAATTTGGATACCTTTTATTTCTCTTTGTTGTCTGATTGCCATTGCTAGGACTTCTAATACTATGTTGAACAAGAGTGGTGAGAGTGGGCATCCTTGTCGTGTTCCTGATCTCAACAGGAAGGCTGCAAGCTTTTTCCCATTGAGGATGATATTTGCTGTGGGTTTTTCATAGATAGATTTTATGAAGTTCAGGAATGTTCCCTCTATCCCTATACTTTGAAGTATTTTTATCAGGAATGGATGCTGGATTTTGTCAAATGCTTTTTCTGCATCAATTGAAAGGACCATGTGGTTCTTCTCTCTTCTCTTATTGATTTGTTCTATCACATTGATTGATTTGTGAATGTTGAACCAACCTTGTAACCCAGGGATGAATCCCACCTGGTCATGGTGGATAATCTTTTTAATGTGCTGCTGGATCCTGTTTGCTAGGATCTTATTGAGAATCTTATTCATCAAGATCAAAAGCTTCTGCACAGCAAAGGAAACAGTCAACAAAACAAAGAGGCAACCCATGGAATGGAAGAAGATATTTGCAAATGACAGTACAGACAAAAGGTTGATAACCAGGATCTATAAAGAACTCCTTAAACTCAACACACACAAAACAGATAATCATATCAAAAAATGGGCAGAAGATATGAACAGACACTTCTCCAATGAAGACATACAAATGGCTATCAGACACATGAAAAAATGTTCATCATCACTAGCCATCAGGGAGATTCAAATTAAAACAACATTGAGATACCACCTGACACCAGTTAGAATAGCCAAAATTAGCAAGACAGGAAACAACGTGTGTTGGAGAGGATGTGGAGAAAGGGGAACCCTTTTACACTGTTGGTGGGAATGCAAGTTGGTGCAGTCACTTTGGAGAACAGTGTGGAGATTCCTCAAGAAATTAAGAATAGAGCTTCCCTATGACCCTGCAATTGCACTGCTGGGTATTTACCCCAAAGATACAGATGTAGTGAAAAGAAGGGCCATCTGTACCCCAATGTTTATTGCAGCAATGGCCACAGTCGCCAAACTGTGGAAAGAACCAAGATGCCCTTCAACGGACGAATGGATAAGGAAGATGTGGTCCATATACACAATGGAGTATTATGCCTCCATCAGAAAGGATGAATACCCAACTTTTGTAGCAACATGGACGGGACTGGAAGAGATTATGCTGAGAGAAATAAGTCAAGCAGAGAGAGTCAAGTATCATATGGTCTCACTTATTTGTGGAGCATAACAAAGAACACGGTGGACATGGGGAGATGGAGAGGAGAGGGAGTTGAGGGAAACTGGAAGGGGAGATGAACCATGAGAGACTATGGACTCTGAAAAAACAAACAGAGGGTTTTGAAGGGGCCGGGGGTGGGGGTGGGAGGTTGAGGAACCAGGTGGTGGGTAATAGGGAGGGCACGTACTACATGGAGCACTGGGTGTGGTGCAAAAACAATGAACACTGTTACGCTGAAAATAAAGAGAAAAAAAAAAAAGAGATCTGAGTCCTTGATGCTGTTTCCCTAAAGAAGAACTGTCTGGGGTCTCAGAGCATCTCTGAAGACAGAGAGCTACATAGATACCTTTTAATTCTGCTGATGTTTTACTTTGTTTTGCTTATTATTTTTTTAATGTACTTTCTGGAGGTCACATATACTTCTCATAATATCTGTGACAGTTTCTCCTGAAACTCCCAGGACCCCAAGAGTAATTCCTTAGAAGGTGTAAGATTCGCAGAACTTCACAAAGATAACCTAGTTAAAGAGAAATAGGGTCTTATTTTACTGGATTGATACTTCGTACTAAACAATTGCTCTTTTTCATTCAACACCAATTGAGTAAGTTCTAGGGCAGAGAGGGCAGAGCAGTGAACTGGACATGTAACTGTCTCTGCCTTCATATACCTTATAGTTATATAACTGACCTATTTTTTTTTAAAGATTTTAGTTATTTATTTGACAGAGATCACAAGTAGGCAGAGAGGTAGGCAGAGAGAGAGGGGGAGCAGGCTCCTTGCTGAGCAGAGAACCCGATGCGGGGCTCGATCCCAGGACCCTGGGATCATGATCTGAGCTGAAGGCAGAGGCTTTAACCCACTGAGCCACCCACGCGCCCCTAACTGACCTATTTTAAGGCAATTTCGTAGGGTAAATATGTTTAAAACTATCTTCATTGATCTACAAGACTATTATCAAATTGTCTACTTCTTGCAAATTTTCCAAAGGAAATTGTTAGGACTTTAAAATAAAAATGGCTACAGACTTCAACTTCCTACAGAACTACACTTTATGTATTAGATTCTCCATAAAATTAAAAGTATCAGAAAACTCTCTGGATTCATGACATTAAAGAGGAATTAATTTACAGTAGTAAAGAAGAATACTTTTCATTTGAAATTATCAAATAATATATGTACCCAGGATGGACTTTGCATTCCCTTGAAGAAGATTTCTTTAGAGATAGCTAAGAACTCAGATGTAACAAAATGAAAAAAACTGAGTTTTAGAGAATTTGGATAATAGGTTAGATGTCATTTGTTTAAGATGTTTAAGATGTTTAAACGTTAAGATGTCATTTGTTTAAGATTCTATTTATTAAAAGGGGACAGTGAGAATTCTGGTAGGTTATTAATAAGCAGAGGGAGATTTTCGTTTGAGCCAAGGCTCTGCTGGGTTTCCAGATGGATATTAACTGCCTTTGCCTCCAGTCTAGAGAAGGGGTCAATCCCCACACCACTGCATGCAAAGACACCAACTTTAGCCACACTTCAGATAAGGAGATGGTAAACCCGAAGTACCAAGCAAGAGGTGATGTTGTGAATGGTAAGTAGTCCCAGAACCCGAGAGCCTCTGTGCCCAGCAGACCATGGTCTGCAGCAAGCTTCACATACAATGAAATAATGTCTCAGTACCTTGCTCTGAATCATGATCCTCATTTACTATGAGTATCACCCCTGAGAGACTGAGCTGCCAGATGCGGGGGTCAGCCCGTGGCTTTCCCTCAATAAATAGGTTGGTCGAGCTAACTTTTAGACTATTTCACTTTCTCTGCAAAGAGTCCAGCAATGAATTTAGAGGTTATTGAAACCATGAGATTATAAGATCTGTGAAGAGGAGAGAAAAGATCAACAGAATAAGACTCAGAGGACCTAGGTGACTCTCGTGATGAAAACCCACAAATGGTTTCCCACTGGCTTCAGGAAGCGCTCAAAATGGCTTAATTTGTTCCCAACATCCTTTAGGATCCCTCTCTACCTCCCTTGATACACTCTGGCTACACTGGCCTTCTTTCGCCTGTTCTAATGTCTAAATCTCCACTTGCACTGCGACCCTTCCAAAAGGCTGTCCCCAGTACATGCAATGTTCTTTTCCTCCAGACCCGTGTCCCTTCACCTAAGATTATCTTAAACTCCTCCACAACCTTCCAATGTCAGCTGAATTCAAGACTTAGGGAAGCCAACCATAGCCCCCAGACCAGGTTAGGATCTTGAGGCAGTTTTCTGGATTGGCTAACACCCACCTCAAACCCCACCCAGCAGCCTTTCCTATATACAAATGTTAGAAAGCTAAACAAACAAACAAACAAACATATGTTTTCTAAACTTTTTTTGCAGTGAGGTCTGATATGGCCTGTGTTCTGTGGAGTAGATGTAGCTACTTCTGTAGTAGTTCCTGGCATTCCCACCCTACCTGGTTTACTAGTCCCTCCAGAAGTTTCTATGAACTCATTACCTTCTAACAGATCCTTTTCCTTTCAGGCTAACTAGAACAGATTGTTTCTTGCAATTAACTGATGCATAAAGGCTGCCACCTCTATACATTAATTGTTCACTGTGCTTTTCCTTCATAGTTATGTGATAGCTGTAAGTAAATACCTATTTGGTTTTTAGCAGATATGTGTCTTCTCCCCTGAACAATAGACTCTTAAAGGACAGGGGTTGGGTTGTATTTTCAGCATCTAACATCACGCCCATCATATCATAGGTGCTCCGTAGGTAGTGGTGAATGAATGAATGAGTGACTCTTTGTCCCAGCTCTAACCCTTATTAGAAGTTTTGAATAACTTGAGTAACTTAGCTCACCTACCAGAGCCTCAGTGTTCTAAGGATATTGTGCTCCAATGCACGTGACAGTGTATAGCTCAAATGGGAGAACATATTTGTAAATACTTTATAAACATTTTATTCAATGTTAAGGATTATTATTCTAGGCTACTAAGAAACAAAGGGTAAAGAAGACAAAAATAGTCATTAACTTTTTCTGAGTCCAGCTGTAATAGATCTTTTAGTTTCTTAATATTGTGAATCTATTCAAGTCCACATATATGGGACTAAGTTGCAAATTCCAGGGTCATCTTATGAGCTCCCAGATGTCCAGAATTCATAATATAAACATGAGAGAGCAATATTAAATTATAGTAAGGACATGGCACTGCTCTTTTTAGCAACCCAAGGTCAAATAAAACATCTATTGGGACACATGGAGGTTCTTCTCTTGGATGATTCCAAAAAGGGTTTGGGGACATGAATGTTTGTACAAAATGTAATAAGGACTCAAGATACATAAGTAAAATTATACGACAACTTTGGAGCCTCTGTTCCATAACTCAAATGGCACTTAATCTTGAATTAAGTGTGATAAAAACACTCCCATTTCTTTGGTTGACCTTAATGTGCACCAAATTGAATTATGTAGGGCAAAGTGCAAACAGTCATCAACCTATGTGCCTGGGGAATGGAGCTGGGCTTGCTGATTTTTCTCTCCTCTTTTTTTCAGGATCTGCTTTGACTCTAATCCTCTGTTGACCTGCTCTGACGGCTGGGTGAGGGAACTGAGGACTGAGGAGAAATGATGGCAGAGCATCTTCCTTTGCAAGAGGGAAAGAAAAAATCAGTAGCAAAGGAAAATTGAATAGGCTTGTAAGGTAATTAGCAATTTTCAAATGCAGCAATGGGCAAAGGAAACAAAACGTGGAACATGTATTAAAAGTCAAGCGGATGGTTTAGAAAATACAGCTGTAGGATCACACAGATTTTGACCATCCAAACCAAATTCAATTATCATGTCTGTGCTGCTTTTCTATTTCCGCCACTGAAAGGCTATTATTAGGTGCTCTCTCTCTTTTTTACATCTCCAAGTAATGCCTTCATAAAACATTCCAAAAAGTAAACATTAGCTTTAGGCCATTTGATTACTGGTTTCCCAGAACGCTATGTTCTGTCCTGTTTCTCTCCATATTCCTTTAATATTAAAAATAGGAAATGACTGAAGGCAGTTGAATGGCTCTGCCTTGGAGGCTGTTCCCCCAGCCAGCCCCTCTCGAGCATTGTTGGGTCCTCATTCCTCTAAAACCCATTTCATCCTTATTACACAGACAAGCAGGAAAAAACAAAATTCAAAAACAATTTTAAAAAATCGTAACTGAACATTTCTTTCCTCTCTACCAATTATTAATTTTTTTCAAACTGTCAATGCTTTGTTTCTCATGCCTCCTGAGCTGTGGCTTTTAGGTTAGGGTGGTTTTATTTTTCGAGCTCAGTATTGGGAGGAGAACTGGCTGTCGAAGAGTTTTTTGAACGGGTGAGGGAAACAGGTGAGGGGAACAGAACGTGTGGTGAGGAGGAGAGGTGCACGTGCATGTGCACACACACACACACACACACACACATCCCCACACCCACCCCGGTGGGCAGCACCCAGGAAGGGATCTGGGCTGATGGTATGGGTTACGCGTCCTGTAGGTGGCGCTCTTACCCTCATGCTACTTGCGCCAGGCTCTGCGCTGACCCAGCGGAAATGACGCGCAGTGGACCCTGGGAGCCTGAGCAATGACTCCTGGGAGTCTCAAAAGAGCATCCACAAAGAAGCCAGACCCGCATCTTCCTTTGCTAATGGGAATGAGCCGGAGTCCAACACACGCACCTAGACAGGAATTCCTCCTGAATTCCTCAAAAGTACCGAGGAGCAAAGTCTGCCCCGGTTCGTTTTCCCTCAGTACGCACTTCTAAAGCAAAACAAGAAGGGAAAATGTGAGGAAGAGCAATGGTCACTACAGTTCTGAGAGAGAACCTATTCCTGAAACCAAATCCGTTTTAGCATAATAGGCTTCAGCAACATTTCAGAAAACCTTCCATCAGACATGGCTTCCCCTTCTCTCCACGCCTTCGGCAACATTCAAAAATACATTCGTACTTGGCTGTAACTTAGACGTAAATTATTTTGTCTTTTCCTCCTGAAATGTAGGATTATTTTGCACATTTCCATGTATGTGTCATCACTATTTGTGAACTCGTTACTTGCAATAGAGATTCAGAGCCCATTTTTTTCATCTATTTAGTCATTCCACATACTAAAGAGCTACCTATATAACCACAAAGAAGCTAACACGTGGGGGTTGCTTTTCAGTCGTCTTAAAACCAACCTCTTTTCATCATATTTGGCAAAGTCAGACTTCTATGTCACTAAATCGGGACATTTCTCCTAAAGAACAAGATCTCCTTTCACTTCTCTGGGCCTTAATTTCTTCCATGTAAAAGGAAGAGAAGGTAGATTTGATATCTAAGCGCCCTTCCCTCCCTGGAATTCTGTGGTCTAGGTTTAAGGAAATAGTAGAAACATGACATACATTGTCTCACCAGACATCTTAAAATTGCCCTTGAGTCCTGATGCTTTCTGGAGTCCTCTAATTCGCCAGTGACAAACAATGAAGGAAGAACGTGGAAATTGTGTCTTTGAACCCCACTGAGTGCTTGGCTTCAGCATGTGCCTTCCCAGCAGCTGAGGCCAGGGATTTGAGAAGTGGGAGCACACCCACAGACAGAAGCCGTACGGTTTTCTTTTCTGTTTCTTTCACTATGTTAAAAGAAGACCAAGGAGGGCTTTCGGAAAACTTAAAAAAAAAAAAAAAATCCCTTCCGTGATTCAGAGAGAGGAATGAAACCTGTTCCCTCTTTAACAAATATGATTTTATTTTTATTCCAGCCACCTATTAATCCAAAAAATTTTTTAAATGTTCTTGGCACTGGTGATTCCTGGCTGAGCCCATTGCTGTTCCGATTTCCCACTGAGATCTACAAGTGATCAAGAGATCAATAATTCCAAATGGTGTTTTCACAGGAGCATTTCCTTCCATAGTACGTAAAATGTTCTTTCATGAAGACAGATGGACACAGTCTGCAGGACCCTGCTTACTCGAGAGAAACCGTCTTTGAAAACTTTTGACAACCAGCGGGATAGCACGTCTGTTTCTATTTAAATGAGCTCATTATAGTTAATATTTTTGTGACTTCCAACCAGTTGTTCAATCATTTCTCAAGTGTGATACATTTTAATAAAAAGTGAAACACTTTGCGGCACAAATATTTTTAAAACCCCATTTTGGCGCCATCCTTTTTGGAACAAATTTTCTGGAGCAAGGCACTTTTTACCAAAAAGGTGGGGGTGCAGTGCTGATGATATTTCTTTGTTTGCTGAAATAGCTGAAATATAAATGGGATAATAAACAGACCCAAGTTATCTTAAGAATGACGTGCTGCCCCTCTATCCTTTTGTAGGTCTGTACAGTATTTCTGGTCTGACTTAGAGGATTTTATCTTACTGACCAGTTTAAAAGATATAGTAAATCTATAGCCTATCCAACATTTTATTGACCGAAATTATGTAGTAAATGGCATTTCTAAGTTTACCAGCAAAATGACACTTGACACTTATACCAGTGATAGAGAGAGTGCAGTGAGCTACACGCCAAAAGTCAGATGACATCCAAAATGGCCGCTCCAGGACAGGAAATGTCAGAAAGTGACATTCTTTGAAGAGAAAAAAGCTCTCCTCTCCTGTTGTAGGATTCCAGAGTGGGATTCTGTGGCATTTTAACACTGGAGTGAAGGAGCCTCCGTCAGAAGTTATTAGGAAGTGACATTTTAGTCAGTGTATACTTGCAATGGAACCCTATTTGAGAGAACAGCTTCTTTCCCAATGTAAGGTTAAAGCTCACTAGAGCCCTGAAAGTGTTGTGGTTTGTGACAGGTGCATGCAGATAATTCTGTAGGTCACCCTTACTCCAAGAACTGCCCTAGAGATCCCTCAACTCCCTTTGTTCAAAAACCAGCCATAACACCTTAATTGGTTTCCTCATAAAAGAAGGGAATAAATTGATTGAGCCAAGCAAACATATCCATTCCATTTGGTGGTAAATGATGACTCATAAACTAGTAAATTGATGTTCAGGTACAAATTCACCTCATACAAGTTGCATGACCACTGGGTGAGGTGTGGACTTGGAGTCTCAATTCCCACTATGTGGTAAGGATCCGTTTAAATCGATGTTGACTCCCTAACTACCAGAACTGCAGTGATGGAACCAAAGGATGGCATGTCTCTGAATTCATCACCCAAGAAAAGCTCAATAATGTTAAATAGAAATAGCGTTATATTTCAATTCTTTAAAAAGCATGAGTAAAATAATAATAATACAAGTACCTGATCATTATTAAGTATTTGCTAAGGGCCATGCACGTTACAAGTTTGTTTGTTTTTTTTAATTTAAGGTGTATCATTTGTTTAAACCCTTATCATGTCCTTAAGAGAATTCCCATTTTCGATATGAGACAATGGAGGCACAAAGAGGTTAAATAAATTGCCCAGGATCACAAAGCTTGTAAAAGGCATAGTCAAGATTTGAGCCCTGGTGATTTAAGTCTGCAGTCCATCCTCTAATCACTAGGCAAAATCTCTATTAAATATTTTTTGGAGTAGCAGGTACCATTCTCCGACTAATCCAGACAAAAAGTGTATTAAATTAAACAAGGTTTCCCTGTTCCTCATAGCATTCCTTAGCACTTCTTCCGCCTGCTTTGACTTTGGTCGTCGGGAATACATCTTTCTTCATGACTCCCATGTGTCTGAGGTCAGGATTTTCACCAGTGGTACAAGCATTCTTTCCCAGACCAACCCCTTGACTTCCAACCACAAGTTCACTGTGAGTAACCTAGTACTCTGGGATGCCGAGATCATCGCTGGGCCAGAGAAACTGGGGGAAGAGTGGAACCAGGCTGCAATTCTTATTTGTTTCTCAGCGTGGATACCGAGACTACACAACTGGTAACTTTCACCTCTAGCATCATTTTTCTCCTTTGCCAGTTATTGGCCCTGCGAGCGTTAAACAAAAACTTTTCTACCTTGCTGTTCTGGAAGCAAACACACACTTAAAACACAGGTGTGTTTAACTCATTGGAGTCTTGGCCACGGAAATTCTAAGATATCACCCAGGGAGAGTGACGTAACCTCACTGTGTCACCAACCGAGAAAGACGGGGAGCTCTAGAGAGAGACGCTAATTTCAGAGCGTGCCCTTCACAATGCATTCTGCGGGGCTCGCGAGGGGCACCTGCACAGTGGAGCGTGCAAAACAGGGGCTCGGACCACAGGCATTGCCTAAAGGGATCCTCTTTCCTGTGCGAAAGATGGAAGCAGCCAGATCAAGCCCAAACAGGGGAGAACTCAATTTGTTTCTAATTGGCATCGCTCAAGGGTCCAGGCAGTAATAACCCCAGGGATGGGGAGCAGGAGATCAGCTAGCCTGGAGGGATGGGATATCTTGCACAGTGCAATCTTTATTCAATCGTGTATTCATTCATATAAACACATTTTTACTGAAGGCCGTCTAGGTCTAAGCATTGAACAAGACGAGAGCTATCCCCTGCTCTCCGTGAATGCGTAGCCTAGCTCAGGAAACTGGGTCAGTAGAAATCAGATGACAAACAGCAGACCCACCTGAGAGAAGTGCAAAGAGAGTAACAGTGATATGGCCCAGCAAGTGGAACGGGGAGGGAAGAAAGGTCAGAGCATGTCCCGCCCAGGCACTGTGTTTGTAGAAACACCTGCAAGGTCACGGAAATTACTGATAAGGTTCAGAGTCTGGGAGGTCAGAGAGAGTCAGCAAGGTTTAGAAGAGCTAGCCTGTTGCCCAACAGCAGAGGCTGAGCTCAAACAGGCTGTGTGCTCTCCGCCCTCACTAAACCTCTGGCTGCTGAGCCCAGGAGGCTCCCCTGACCTGGAGCCTAGATTAAAGCAGGTAGGTCCCACTCTGGCAGGTAAAGGGCCCTACCTCCCACCGCAGGGCCAGGGCGGGGGTGGGGGGTGGTGAGGCTGGGCTCAGCAGGCAGTGCGGATGGTGCATTTGAAATTCATGGTATGATATGTATTTTTGGCACCAGATTAACTTTTCTTTAAATACTCATCTCCTACTGATGTGAAGATAAGCTTGTATACTCAGAGAGCACACCAAGTCATGGCAAAAAGGTGGTCCTGTGAATGCCGCGTGATAAGAAAAATACATGAGCGGATTAAGACACTTAACATTCAGCTAATAATGAATGAACAGAAAATTAAAGGCCAGTGATGCGAACCACAAATTCATTCTCGTACATGATAGATGGATAGATGGAGGATTACCTATACATTTATATGATTATATGATTGATGTACAGAAAGAAAGATACAGATAATGATATATAGCTCCAAATAGATTTGGCTTCTTCTCTGAGTCTGACCACACATCCTGGCATGTGACTGACTTTTTTGGACAAAATGGACTTCTGTACATTTGTACAGATGAAGCAATTTGATTTTCTTAATAACGTTGACTTACCCCTCAAAGGTTCACAGTGAGAATTATAGATAGATACCCTGTGTTAGTTAAGCAGTGTGATGCTTGGCACTTAGTAGGTGCTCAACAAACACAAGGCATCTTTCTAATTACTCAGGCCTACCAGCTGGTAACAATGAACTTGGAGAGGGTTAGCCACCTGGGATCCCTGATGCCACAACTTGCGGTTAATTAGAGAATGGGAAACCCAGCCCAGAAGCAGGAAGAGGACCTTGCTCAACCCCAGGTACTTTTTGCATCTTATGGCGCAGCTCCAAGGAGGAGGCCCCATGCCAGCTGTAACTGCAGGGATCTGAAGGCAGCATGGGGCTTGCTGTGCTCACCATGCGTCGGCAGTGACTTCCAGGATCCACAGTCCATACCCAGGCAAATGGTATTAAACCCGGAGCTTGAATTATCCTGACACAAGAGACTGGGGACAGAAGTATCCCATATCCTATTGTAAGCGGTGCTTGATTTCCATCCTCACCTTAGCTGAACTGTGCAGAAAGCTACTCAGTGCTGGTGAGGGTAAGGCCAGCTAGGGAACGAGCTCCAGGCGGCTGCAAAGAAGAACCTCACTCAGCCCCGGTGTTCCGCAGAGAAGGCTGCAAAAATGCCTAGACCCAGGATTCAGGTTCTTCTGTGTTAGATTTCCTTCCTGAGGTTTGTTGCAATTACCCCTTCTTCAGGGGCCTTCTTTCTCCCATGATAGAACATTGACTGGTTCTTTCACACTTGCTCAGGCTGGAATCAATCCCCCTAAGTTGGAATGTCATGGATGCTCCTTGTTCTTCCTCGTAAAGCACAACCCCGCTGCCCTCGGTCGCAGACTCTTTATTTCTGCCGTTGTGCTAATCAGAAATACTTAGCTGCTTTCCCGCACCGATGCTGAATTAATAAATTACAAATGCCTGTGATCAAAGGTTTGGAGGTTTTGACAAGTGATGTAGTTGATCACAAATGCAAGGTTGTGTCAGGGAAAACCTGTGTTTTCAGGATGTGGAAGGTGGATCAGCCCTGGATTTGAAAAGTAAACAGGCGAGTTTGATGAGCTGAAATTCATGGCAGAGCTTCTTAATATTTCCCGAGGTTTCTAATCACAGGAGCATCTTAACTGGTCCCAGAGGGAAATGGGAGATGAAAGGCAGTGACATTGATGTACACTCTACCTTGCCCCATCCCAACGTTTGTTCCCTCCTTCCTTTTTTCCCCGTTTCTAAAAATATCCTGGCAGGTAAGAATTAGCGATAGGATGTTATTTAGTCAAAAACAAAAACGCGCTTTTGTTTTTAATGCACCGTACCTTTAAAATTTTTAACATTTATTAAATTAAAATCAAGAAAATTGACATAGATAGGATGAAAGAAGATACAGCACCTCTAGCTTATGCCAACTAAAAATAAGAATTATTAATGAAGCTCGGCTTTCTTCTGCTGTGCACATTAATTATTTATGATAATAATACTCTGCACTGCCATATTAAAGAATTTTCTTCACCCAGCTTCCCAGAAAACTCTATCTTCTTGGAGGGAAAAAAAAAAAAAAAAAAGAGGAACCTCAACATGTTAAGCGCACAAAAGAATACATTCCTCTCGGTGTATTTATTATACTGGAAGATGAATATAGTCTTGGGTTATTAAACTGGAATGAAAAACACATCTTATTAGAACTTACATGGTGATTTTTATTCTCACTAGTTTCATATAAACTTAATGATGCAGACTGCATTTTTATGCTCATCTATTTTAAAATGGTGCCTGGAGCAAAAGAAGTTTCCATTAATGCCAGTTTGGTATTTCAAATACAATTTGATGTAATTTACTTCAAATATATGTGAACAGAGAAGGATAATGCCAAGCGCATTTTCTAGATTCAAATGCGGGTTAGCTCATGGCCATGATTTATTAAACCTAGTTTTTTGTAAAAAAAAAATTCCTTCAGTTATAAAATTTTTTAAAAAATGAAGCTTCACCAGGTTTTATTTTGGGGGAGAGGAGCAGAGAAAGGAAAGTGTGGGTTTTATGATAGAAGACTGACTTCAACTTTTTTCTAGGTTTTAATATTTATCAACTATAAATGAATAATAATGCATTTCCCTCCAGTGATACACTGAAGCTATCTAAACCCATTGTTTTCTTAAATTCATACACTGTAGAATTATATTCATGGATATATCAACATAAAACCATCTAGTTTAGAGAGGTTTGGTATGTTTCAAGCCTGGCAGATTGATATTAAATAAAGGCTTAGAGTTCTGATCTTTAAATTGTCTCTCAATGATTTTTAGAAGAACTACATTTGAAAAGAACTTTTAAAAATAAGTTTAAATATTATTGCCCTGACAGAGGTTTCTGGCCGTAAGTCGAACCTGATTTTCACCTGTGACTCTCAAAAGGGGAAGCCATGGCCCCTTCTCCTTTTTCTCATGCTTGATCTTCTCCTCGTGTGTTCTCTGCTGCTCCAGGTGGACTCTGGGTCAATGTCCACGTGAGGGCGTGGCTAGTCTCACTAAGGCATCTTGAGGCACCATTATTGTTCAGGCTTCATCCCTACAGTGACGCTCTCTGATAATACTGCAGAGCCCTTGCTGTCTTGAAGCATTGAATCTTCTGTGGCAGTGTTCCAAAACCATACAATGGGCCTTGGTTTCTTTTTTACTCCGCTTCCTGTTTGCAATCGGCTTTTTTAGGGTCCACCAATCATTACCCTTGAGCTCTGAAGTGTCCCTTCTGCTGAAAGAGCAGGGGTCCCAATGTTAGAGTCTCTGTTTATTTTTCAGCTTTGTGGTACATCTCCGCAACACAGAGGAGTATTTTTACTTGGGCAGCACTGTCCCTTGTTCTCATGGCTTAAGTTTGTGGGTGGGCACAGTAAGGACAGGGACCAGACTTGCGGTGGGCATAGGGTGTGGACAGCTGCCCTCACTCTCCCCTTCCTGGTTTCTGCATATAGGCCACCTTGCTGTGGGGTGCTGGGGATTGTTACCAGGAGAGGAAGAAGAGCCCTGCTTCTCCCCAGGGGCTGAGTGAGTGACTGGAGGCAAGGCACCTGCTAGGGACGAGGGAAACCAGAAACCTCTGTGCTTGTGCTCCTGGCGACCTCTCTCTCAGTACCTGTGAAACACAGTCCCTGTGGCTGGGGTACCTCTCAGGCCACAACCTAAGGAGTAAGGTCCATCACGGGCAATGATCAAGCTCTCTAAGAGCGGGTGTAATCTTCCAGGAGCTAAGAGTCCGGGAGGGAGAAAGATAAGGATTTTGGAATACTGTCCCTGGCTTAAGGGTGCCTGGGTTTAACAATCAGTCCCGTGGGATGTCTAGGTTCAGTTTCCCAGTTTCCCAGTCTGGAGTGGGGGCCAGGGAGTGGAGAGGAGAAGAGATGCATGGAGAGAGACAGGAGGAGAGTTGGCTTTTGCTTTTCATAGGCATGCTGGCAGCTAATAAATGTTCCTCCATTGCTGCCCCTAATGAAGGCCGTCAGAAGAAAAATAAACAATCCTATATTTCAAGAAGATGCCTACATTTCCAGGAGTCCTGGCTGTGTGCGGTTATGCCCACACCTACCTCCTTCACATATGCAATGGGCTCTGTGTTCCCCTTTGGATCAAAAAAAGAATATATATTTTTTTAAGTTTTGCAAAAACCTTCAGAATTTTTAAATGATTTTTTAAGGTGCATCATTTGCACCTTTAAACTAGAAACTAGAAATGACTAACAACACGACTATGTCAAAATTGAACAACCCACTACTGGGTCATACACTTGGCTTGAAATCATGGGGTCAAAAGGAACAGCCTCTAATCCTAGGAACATTTAGTGTTTTCCAGAATCCAATCCTGTCTTCAATACCTTGTAATTGGGGAAGAAAGTGTTATTGACCGCAAAGTAACTGAGTTTCCTTCTCTACTTTGTAGGAGGAAGGGAAAAGCGTAGCATGTAAGGAGACAGAACCAAAGAGCCAGTTAACTCTTTTGGATGAAGAGTGAGCAAGAATTTGGGGAAGGAAAAGATAAATAAGGGCTCTAACAGGGCAGAAGGCAGGAGCCTGAGAAGAAAGGCGTTTAAAGGACCTTGAAGAACAGAAACATTCAATGTCCATTTTAGGTGGTTTGCGGGAGTCCAGCATAACCCTTTCTGTATCACCGAAAAGTCAAGTCTGATACCTTCCAATAGCTTTTGTGCTGGACTGGAAAACGGAGGACCTCAGCGGTCAACTGAAATTCAAACTGTCCCACATTCACCTGCTGCTGACCCTAATGTGCAGGGAACAGAAACGTCCAGCCCTTTAGAAAGTGACCACTGGCAACACACGAGCTAGCTGTGTTCAGGAGGAGAGTGACATTTCAGTTATGATGTGGCCTCAACCAGCAACTCTGGCATACCTTTATTTACATAAGGAAGGGTTCACATGCTTTCTTTCTTTTCATTGTTACGATATGTCATAAATCAAAAGCTCTTGCCCTTGGGGCGCCTGGGTGGCTCAGTGGGTTAAAGCCTCTGCCTTCGGCCCAGGTCATGATTCCAGGGTCCTGGGATCGAGCCCCGCATCAGGCTCTCTGCTCAGCAGGGAGCCTGCTTCCTCCTCCTCTCTCTCTCTCTCTGCCTACTTGCGATCTCTCTCTAATAAAAGAAAAAAAAAAAGCTCTTGCCCTTAACCCAACTGGAACATTCTTTATTTGAACAAATACCCTCTTTTTTTTTTCTGTATTTTGGTATCAGGCAAGTTATTTTTATTTTTTTCCAGCTTTATTGAGATGGAATTGACATATAACATTGTGTAAGTTGAAGATGTCTGGTGTGATGATTTGAGATACGTACATATTGCGAAATTATTACCACATAAGGTTAGTTAACACATCCATCATTTCTCATGGGTACTATTTGTGTGTGTGTGTGTGGTGTAGTGTGAGAATTTTCAAGATCTCTTCTCTTAGCATTCAAGGATACAATACCGTCTGGTCAACTACAGTCACCGTCCTGTGTACCAAATGCCCAGAACGTATTCATCTTATCAGTGGAGGTTTGTACATTTCACCACCTTCACCCATTTCCTCCATCCCTCTTGCCGCTGCCTCCCCAGCAACGGTCCATCTATTCTTTGCCTTTCTGTTTCTATGATTTGGTTTTTTAAGATTTCACATGTAAATAACATCATACCATATTTACCATTGTCTGACTTATTTCACTTAGCCTAAGTCCCTTGAGCTTGATCCACATTGTTGCAAATGACAAGATTTCCTTCTATTTTTTTTTTTTTTTAGGAAAACAATACTCCATTTCATATCCATATTCATCTTTATCCATCCGTCCATGGACAGTGAGGTTGTTTCCAGGTCTTGGTTATTGTAAATACTGCTGACATGAACATGGGTGTGCAGATAGCTCTTCAAGACAGTGAGTTCATTTCCTTCGTATATATGCCCAGAAGTGAGATTGCAGAATCATAGAGTAGCTCTATTTTTAATTTTTTGAGGAATTTCCGTACTGCTTCCCAGAGTGGCTGCAGTTTGCATTCCCAAGAATAGTGCACCAGGGTTTCCCTTTCTCCACATCCTCACCAACACTTGTTATCATTTGTCTTTTCTGTGATAGCCATTCCAACAAGTGTAAGATGATGTCTCACTGTGGTTTTTGCATTTTTAGATGATTAGTGATGTTTACCTAACTTTTTATGTACCTGTTGCTCGTATTGTGTATATCTTCTTTGGAACAAATGTCTGTTCAAGTTCTTTGCCCAAATTATGTGGGTTTTTTGATATCGAGTCATATATCCTTGTATATTTTGAGTATTAAGCCCTTATCAGATATAGGATTTGTAAATATTTTCTCCTGCTCCATAGTTTGACTTTTCATTTTGTCAATCATTTATTTTGTTATGCAGAAGTCTTTTAGTTCATTGTAGTCTCACTTGATTATTTTTGCTTTTGTTTCCTTTTTTTTCTTTCAACAAATACATGTTGAGTATGTCTTAGCTATTGGCCACCATTCTAGGGGCAGCAGAGATAAACAAGGCCCAGTTTCAATGCTTAATGAACATTGTATCCTATCCCAGCAGAAAAGATATGGTTGAATATCCAAACTACTAAAAAGTGATAATTGTCATAAACATCGGACTGTAGGGTTCAAAGAAGAATAGATCAGGGAATGCTTTGGAAAGGACTGTAGACTTCATGGTTGGATGGTATTCAACGTTCAATGACTGGGAGGTAGGAGAGACCCTGCGTTGGCAAAGGAATTAGACCAAGAATATGAGATCAACATAATAAGATGTAAAATTGCTTTTTCAACTTTGCTACCTTGATGCCTGGGCAAAAGTAGTGCTCAATAAATTATTTTCGAATGACTTAATGAACAAAAGTTTGGAACCGGGCCTTGAGGCATCTTTCCGGGCAGGTTTAGGTGCTCAGACGTCATCTCATAGGTTTTTGATACAGCAACAAGCCCAGAGCCTTGTTTTTTTTTTTCTTTTGTTTTGTTTTGTTTTAAGATTTTATTTATTTGACAGAGAGAGAGAGAGATCACAAGTAGGCGGGGTGGGGGGGGGGTCGCAGGCTCCCTGCTGAGCAGAGAGCCCAATGCGGGGCTCGAGCCCAGGACCCTGATATCGTGACCTGGGCTGAAGGTGGAGGCTTAATCCACTGAGCCACCCAGGCACACCCAGAGCCTTGTTTTAAGAAGATGGCTCAGGTCATGATCTCAGGGTCCTGGGATCGAGCCCCGCATCGGGCTCTCTGCTCTGTAGGGAGCCTGCTTCCTCCTCTCTCTCTGCCTGCCTCTCTGCCTACTTGTGATCTCTCTCTCTGTCAAATAAATAAATAAAATCTTAAAAAAAAAAAAAAGAAGATGAACCACACAGCCTTGGGAAGACTAGTTGAGGAATTAGAAGGTGGAGGGCTAACTTAACAATCCACTAGATTTTTACCAGGGGAAAACCAATGAGAATAGAGGAATAATGGATGGATTAGAAATACCCTTTGGAAGTGAATCAATCAGA
Source organism: Meles meles (assembly GCF_922984935.1). Classification (NCBI taxonomy): domain Eukaryota; kingdom Metazoa; phylum Chordata; class Mammalia; order Carnivora; family Mustelidae; genus Meles; species Meles meles. Next base: position 145,622,766 of record NC_060070.1, read on the forward strand.
AATTGTAAATATTGGGGCGCCTGGGTGGCTCAGTGGGTTAAAGCCTCTGCCTTCGGTGCAGGTCATGATCCCAGAGTCCTGGGATCGAACCCCACATTGGGCTCTCTGCTCAGCAGGGAGCCTGCTTCCCCCTCTCTCTCTGCCTGCCTCTCTGCCTAGTTGTGATTTCTCTCTGTTAAATAAATAAAATATTTTTTAAAATCTTAAAAAAAAGAAATTATAAATATCTAGATGTAAGGAGCAAGTAAAAGAAAGAAGCCTTAGATTTTGAGCTTGGGTGACTGTTCAAAAGGGAATTTCCATAGAAGACATTAATCTGATCATTTGGATATCATATATATGGGATATGGTTGCACATACTCATAGCAACATAGAATGGTAAAGCCCTTCAGCGCTGAGTCTCCCTATATGTACTTTCCTTCCTGTGTTATTGCTGATTAGCTATCAGTGGGAAAAAAATTAATTTTGAACTCTTCTCCTAGGAGAACGTGATAGGTTTACATTGGTGATGCATCCAAATCTTAGACTCAATAATTCCTATGTCTTTCTCTATTGAAAGTAGCTAGAATCAAGGGTGTAATCTGAGTCCATCAATCAGCAGGTAGTTGGCCCACACAGAAAAGAATTCTAAGCCTTACATTCTTGGTCCCTGAATAAAGGAGCCACGGTCTAGCATTAAGATTCCAAAACAAATGGAAGAAAAGTGAAATCGTTACTGAAACATACTGAATCGGATATAACTTTTTAACTACTTATTTCATCTGCTTCAATGTATTTTTCTTTCACTAATGATCTGGCTTCCTCAGTCTGGTTTCTTATCAGAATTACCTGGAGCACAGGTTCCCTTGCACCTTCTCAGGCATTTTGGTTGGGTGGGTCTGTGGTAGAACTCTAACATCTGAGAGGAGAGTCACAATGTTTTCAACAGTCCTTTTCCAACATGGTAATATGCCTTAATTTTGCTTTCCTACTTAGCAGTAGATCTTTATCAAACTATCTACTTCTTCTTCTTCTTTTTTTTTTAAAACACATCATCTAAATACACCATGAATGGAACAGAGTAGAATCTGGCACTCTCAGTGAATTTGCTTAATTGAATTTTGTGAACGTAGTCATAGTTATTTTTAACCACCCTGTGGGCTCATTGAAACTACTGAAAACTGGTTTCCATTTGTACCTTTCTAAGGACTTTCCCATCCCGGACTTGCATAATTAGTTATAGTTGTTTTTAAATTCAAATAATAAATTGGACATTTACCACAGCTAAATTGTATTTGGTTAAATTTACTCATGGTGTTTGTAAATGGTAGAGGTGTTGCTGAGTAACTCATTGTTATCCATTGAATTTGTGAGCTCTCTAGGCTTTTCATTATTTGCAGCCTTGATAAGAATACCTTCTTTGTCCTCATGCAAGTTTTTAATAAAAAATATAGAACAGAACATGGTAGAGAACAACATGCAACAGGGATGTCGCTAGAAATCTCAATCAATAGCCGTATCAGACTTCACCAGCACCCTTTGGAGAATGACCTTCCACTAGATAATCCACCTGGAGCTCATAGATAGCTTGCCCTTGGAGAATGCTTGCTTCAACTTGCTGGTAATTAGGTTTGCAAAGAATAGTTTTAATATTCAAATCTAGAATCTGATATGAGATTTTATTCACAAAGGGCATGCTCCTTTCAAGATTGGTGCTAGTTGTCCTTGGTTCAACCATACTTCCACAAACAGTCAACTTTTCTGAGAGCTGACTTGAGGAAAGATACAGACTGTGGCCATGAAACAGTGTTTTACCCTTGTGTGAAACCACCATACCTATCCAGAAGTCAGACCCAAAACTTTGACCTGGTCAGAGCCATGATCCATCAGTTGAACAGGAATTCATCTATAGGAAACTCTATGTCTGGGTTCATTACCAATCCCAGTCAATGAAAAGATACTAAGAAAGTATTTCAGGTTTATTCATTTTTACCTCTCCCCACAACAAATTCTAGCCATTCCATTCATTTATGTTTATTATTACTAAATATTTCTGTTGCACAAACACATAATATTCACAAAATTGTCATTATCCCCAATAAAACAACAATAATGTATGTAAGGAAATTAACATATCCAAAGGCTATTGCTTTGCTCAATGACTAGAAAGATTTTGCAAAGTCTGTGATTTAGACCAGGTATTGGAAATTGGTTTGCTAGCCAAATTCAGTGCACAGACTGTTTTGGTAATACCTATGATCTAAGAATGGTTTTCAATTAATTGTTATGTAAGTCCCTACATAATTCTGTTTTTCCTCTTGGCCTGCAAAGCCTAAGTATTTATTATTTGGCCTTTTGCAGAGAAAGTTTGTTGTCCCTGATTTAGAAGAGCCAAAAAAACTGTTGCAAATTCACTGAAGTTTGTTGGTAATTTACATTTTACCTTAAAAAAAAAAAAAGTCTTGAGTTAGTACTTCTCATCTCCTTGCCTTTGAGCAGTGTGTTGAAAGCAACCCAATAAATTCAGGTCTTGTTTAGGATATAGAAAGAGACTTATCCATAGGGCACCAGGAACCCAAGGTCTCTGCCTCCTGCTTCTATGAACAGCCCTGTTGGGTATCCACTGATGTGAATTAGTCAACAACACAAATGAGAGAGCCCGCCATAAAACAGCACCCTCTCTCCATGGTTATAGACAGAAAGTCACCAAAGATGCTAATCAGCTATATCAGAATGAGGATGGCACAAAACGTTGATGTAAATCAGCAAAATAAGAGAAGAATCAGAGTTCCTCTTTCCTCATGATAATTCAAAGTATCTTTCTGAGGTTCTTAACCATTGTAAGTAGAAAGTGAGGAAAAACACAGAAGCTGTAACATAGGATATTATATAAATAAGATTAGAAGATACTCTCCTAATTTCATATTCCCAGCAACTGTTTGCTACCATTCAGTGATGCTAAAACACAGGCTGCTGTAGGATCCTTAGCTAAAGGAATGGGTGGAAAACACCCACTTTACCCTCCATGTTCCTGTTGATAAGTTAGTGGAAGACCAGTTGCTGTCAGATCCACTGATTTGGGACTCATCTTTCGATGAAGTATAGATGCTGATGAAAAGCTGCTTTCATTGCAGAGAGACTGCTAATTGTTTGATTATACAGGTCTTCACATTAATGAAGCACTATTCCATGGGTTGGGAGCATGGCGTGCAACCAAATTACCACCCCAGCGCTCACGCTGTGAAATCTGATTATTCATTAGACAGTCAGTGAGTGGTACGGACATCTTTTCTTTTTTCAAACCATCAAATGAGAATGACTGCTGTTCTCCCCCCCTCTCGCCCCACTTTAAGAATATGAGGATTTGGATTTGCTGCCTATTGGGGAAGGGGAGCGGCAGAGAGGGATGGCATTTCCATAAGAGTTGTTTCACACGTTTAACGCAATATATGCTATGACCAACTGGGAGCCATACGGATTGGCATTTCCCGCAACAACGGATTCCGGCTCGCATCGTCCAGCTTCACATGGACTCGGTCCTGGGCCGCCTTGAAGGAACCCCTCAACCACCAAATGTGGTTCTTGAATTATCTGGAATTTTACCACCTCAGAACTGCCTGATGAGAATCACCATAAGGCAAGTGTCCAAACTGAAAAAAAAAAGGGGGGGGGGAGATCTTGTGTGTGTGTGTGTGTGTGTGTGTGTGTGTGTGTGCGTGTGTTATGCTTGTTGTTTAAGTACTTCTAGTCCCACAAAGAAAAACAGAGTAATCAGAAGAGGACATAATTACTAGATTCATTCATTAAAGTCTTTTAGATTTTTTTTTTTTTTTTTTTGGTAAGTGAACAAAATATTTCCTTCATTTAAACTGCAAAAAAAACAAAACAAAAAAAAAAAAAAACAAAAAAACAAACCCACAAAACCAAGTTGAAAAAAAATTATGCCCTTTCTGTCTATTGCTAAGGTTCATAAAAATTTAGTGTGAAAGGTTTAAAGAATCACCTCCTATATTCCAATGCTGATATCCAAAGTCAGAGGAAGACTTCAACTAAGACTGCCAGATTTCTAACTCTAGCTGCATTGGGTTTCCAAAGCAAATGCTAGAAATCCCAGCCTCGGTTGAAAGGAAAGATACCAACACTGGCAAATGGGATTATCTCTAATGAGATTACACACAAAGTGATTAAGATGTGAACTGACAATCCCAGGAGCTACACCGAGATTCTGAAGAAAGCAGAAACAGAAGAGGGTGAGGTGTAAGTCAGAGAGCCTTTCCCAAGAACAGGTACTCTTTTCTCAAAGCCCCCCAAAGAGGAACAAGGGACCAACCTGGTTTTCTCTAACCTATCCAGGAAACTCAGAGCTTGTGATCATCGTTAAGAGGGGTCTCAGAAGTGAATGAAAATGGACACAAAATGTATTTCTGACAATTTTTAATAACAAGACATTTCGAGTACTCTCTTCTAGATTGGGCAAGCATCCCTGCAGTAACTTTTTGCTTTCTTATTAAGAACACTGTCCTCAAGAAATCCTCTCAGAGGGGCGCCTGGGTGGCTCGGTGGGTTGGAGCCTCTGCCTTTGGCTCAGGTCATGATCTCAGGGTCCTGGGATCGAGCCCCACATCGGGCTCTCTGCTCCCCGGGGAGCCTGCTTCCTCCTCTCTCTCTGCCTGCCTCTCTGCCTAGTTGTGATTTCTCTCTGTCAAATAAATAAAATACTTAAAAAAAAAAAAAAAAGAAAAGAAATCCTCTCAGAGGCATTCCCTGGATTGAACCATGAACTTCTATTGTTAAAGGAAACAGAGATGCTAAACCAGCATGCTCCAGCATGGATAAAGAAATAAATAAATCCAGCATGGATGAAGAAACTGGGGTTCAACAGGCTCAAGGACTTGCCTAGGCTCCCACAGTTATTAGTGGCATTGACAGCTGGGACTGGAACACATGTGCTCCAGATGAGGCTGGAGAGCCAATAAACAGAACGGGGGCCAAATAATGAAAAACAGGTCAAATCCACAAAAGGAGAGACAACGATGGGAAAAGAAAGGCAAAGGGAATATTATCTATTTTGGAAAGTTCTTTCAAAATAAAAACAAAACAACAGACCCATCAATGAGTTCCAGCAAATCCTCCGAGGCCACCATAGGACCCTTTTATGATGCCTTCAGCGTTCCGTTAGTACAGACCCCATGGCCATGAACCAATTCTGAAAAGAAGAGGACTCAAACACCATAGGCACTAGTAGCTGAACAGGAATTGGGGGAGGGGGGTTTCCAAGTCTCACTTAGTTTCTATTCTTATCTTGTTATACAACCTTTAGAAACTCTTTTATCTAAAGATATAAAATAGGTATAATAATCCTTACTTGTCTCAACATAGTGTTGTGAAATGTCACTAATTAATGTTTATAAAGCACCTGGAGACTTTCAGATGAAAAGTTCCGCATGCAATAATTATGCGTATTAGCATTGTTATTAACATAGCATTATTAGTTACCAGAATCATTATCATTCATCCTCTAGATTTTTTGCTACGAAAGACACTCCCAGTATATTTTGTATGCACACTCTTTCTCTCCCTCTCTCTCATCTTCTAGAACTGGTCTTCACAAGGAAGATTTGTGGGCACGCCAGTACATGAGACAAGAAAGCATCTAATATGACACATTGTTACAATTTCACATTTTTTCCTAATTAAATTATTTCCAAGAAATCCCCAAATCAACCACATTACAGATAAGTATAATAGAGTGGTTTTAGAACCAGTTTGGTCACAATTCTTTTTGATTATCTAATAAAGGTATGATACCGCTTTCTGGAAAATTACATACAGACATTTTGTAATCAGTTTCAAGGTGTTTATGGACTTCTAGATATAGGAAATAATTCTTTTTCACCAAGCACTGGTCTGACCACCAGAGAAACATCAGTGAACAAAGTGGACAAAGACCCCCACCCTGCTGGATCTTACCTCAGTAAGAGGAAGCAGATAATAAAAAAATAAATACAATACACATCAAGTTTATTATGTTAGAAAGGGAAGAGTTTATGCACTAAAGAAAAAGTAGAGGAGACTAAGAGAAATAAAGAGTTCTTGGTAGGGATTCTGTTTACAACGTGCAACAGAGTAGTTCTGATAAGTGTCATTGAGAAGTTTTGAACAATGATTTAAAGGAAATGAACAAACTAGCCAAGTGTGTGCCTGGTGAAGAAGTATTCCAGGAAGAGGAAAGAGCCAGTATGAAAGCCCTAAATTGGGCTAGTATGCTGGAGTGAGTGAGCAAGGACAGAGGTAGTAGGAGGTGATGTCATTATTGTAATAATGGTGATTTTTAACCAGGAAGGTAGCAACAGGGCCAAAGTAGTCAGATGGTCAGGTTCTGGTTAGATTTCAATAAAGAGTCAACAGAATTTTCTGACAGTTTGGAGGTAGAGCATGAAAGAAGGGATGGTGTGCAGGTCAAAGCAGATTCAGAAGATTTGGTCTGAGCGACTGGAAAATGGAGCAAGTTAGTGGAGTAAGCTTATTCAAAGACCCCTGCCCCACCTCTACCCTCCAACACTAAGAGCGCGACACCAAGAGTGTTTCCCCTCTGAGAGCAGGAGCTGTTCTTTTCTGTTCACTGCAGAATCCTTAGAGCTTACACCATTGGCTGGCTTTATAACATTTATTAAAGGATAAAAAGAATTCAATAATGGGGGGCATTCACTTCACAGAAATGTCCGGTCATTCTTCCAGTACCACCTCCTTGACCTTGCTAGGATTTATGTAAAGAGGAAGTTCATAGGGTTTTAGCTACAGTGCTACCTTCCCTCCACTCCACCCCCGACCATGCCAACTTTGTCATTTTTAATACGCATGTAACAGGGAACCTCAGAAATTTACAACACAATAGCAAAAGAAATCGCAGGGAAGGTTGTACATTCCTGTCCATCACCAAAGATCCCAAATAAGCTTCATCACTAATATCCTGGACATCAGTTAGTGCTCCTTTCTTCTCTCTAAACATAGCCACTTCTGGTCCAAAAGGGTATTTCAAAGAGCAGTGAGAAGAGTCCACACCTACAGGAGACATGAGGAAGCAAAGAAAGCTGGCTGGGTGAGGGTTGCCCCGCACGATTACTGTATATAGCCCAGAGAATTCAGAAGCCCCCAGACATGCAAATGTTCTGTTCTCTTTTTACAAAGGACTGTCTGGTAGAATATGTTTCAATCAAACACATGAGGAACTACAATATCAGAGCCAATTCCCACTGAAGCTAAAAGGGTCAAGGAGAGTTGAACGATGCAGAAGATGGAACAAAGCTTTGTTCTAATCAAGTCTTTCCCACAGACAAGGTTACAATTCACTTGCTAATCCTGCCTTGAAGTTGAGTTAACCTCAAGCCCTTGATCTACCATCCTAATATAGGCAGGTGAGATGTGCTCTGTGATGGTGATAGAAATATTCTGCTCATGTCAATAGTCTTAGAATTCCACATATGCTTACTAGATTGGCTCACCTCCCTAGCTGAGCTGTTGCTGAAGACTCCCACGCCCTTGTGATGAGCACTGGGGTGTTGTGTGGAAGTGCTCAATCACCAAATTCTACACCTGAAACACTATCACACTGTACCTTAACTAACTGGCATTTAAATAAAAACTTAATTTTTAAAAATCCCAAAAGAATTTTCGCTTTTATGAAAAAAACTGTTACTGTACTAAAGTAAAAAAAAAGAAAGCAAGCTGATTAACACAGACTTCCAGAAAGTGGGGGCTGGGGACAGTGGGATACATTTTGCCTTATTCCATTTCAGCTTACAAAAGGTTTCATAGGAGGGCGTTTGAATGGCTCAGCTGGTTAAGCAGATTTCAGTTCAGGTCATGGTCCCAGGGTCCTAAGATCAAGCCCTGCCTGGGGCTCCTTACTCAGCAAGGAGTCTGCTTCTCCCTCTCCCTCTGCCTGCTGCTCCCCTTGCTTGTGCACTCTCTCTCTCTCTCTCTGTCAAATAAATAAATACAATCTTAAAAAAAAAAAAAGTTTTCATAAGAGCATTCTTCTTTCGGAAAGGGGTAGAAACCTTCACCTAACTAATGAAAAGTACTTTCTTCTTTTGGTGTCTATATAATTGCTAGAAGCTTGGGGCTATAAATGTGGTTCTACTGTTGGAGGACTGGAGAGGCATACACAAGTCAAAAAACAGTGGCTCCATTCCTCTTCCACGAAAGAGAAGCATTCTAACCAATTCACTGAAGGCAGCTTGCAGGTGTAGGACTCCAAGAGTCAATGAATAATCTCACTCTGAAATAGTACTGTCTTTGCTTATTGAAAGATTTATAGCAACTTAGCACCTCCCTTCCCTCCATGAAAATAACTTAATTTTAGGAAAATGCATCAGTACACTTTGATAAAGGAATATAATAAAATAGAAAACAATTTTAAGTGAGGCTTGCAAAGAGTTCATAATCATGCAGGAATTCTTTTCTTACTCCATAACTGAAGAAATCAGAGTGAGATTATATATATGACATTATACTAATTATATGTGTTTCTGACTTATGTAACAACAAAACATTGGTTTGTCTCTGATAGGTGGGATCATGGATGGGTTTTTTTTTTTAAAGATTTTATTTATTTATTTGACAGCGAGAGATCACAAGTAGGCAGAGAGGCAGGCAGAGAGAGAGAGGTGGGGGGAAGCAGAGAGCCTGACATGGGACTTGATCCCAGGACCCTGAGATCATGACCCGAGCCGAAGGCAGCGGCTTAACCCACTGAGCCACCCAGGTGCCCCGGATGGGTTTTTTGTTTTAAATTTATTTTCTTCTTTGAGCTTTTCTCTATTTTCCATGGGGGGGGGGGACACTTTATTTTCAAGGAAAATAAATAAGCTTTGTTTTTAAAAAAGATTTATGACCCTGGCATTTTACAAGTACCTGAAAATTTATGCATTTAGTGAACATGGCCACCAGACTCTGCTCAGAATATAAATGAACCCTGATAGGATAGAATGCTTCTCATGCTTCTTTCAAATTCCAGTAGTTACTTAACAACTCCTTTTGCCCTTGATTCTGGTGCTAGAAAAATCTAATCACAAGAATATGAAGTTAGAGCTGAGGAGTGGGATCTTCACAAAAGCCACAGACCACGTGATTCTCAGCAACAATCTGCACCACAAATAGCATAAGACACATTTTAGACAACAAAGAAATTAACAGTAAGTAAAACCAGATTAATTGAATGACTTATGACCAAAGAGCATCTGGCTTCAGCTTTCTCCTTATGCCATTCGTCAGGCCTGAAGCTCTGGAGCCCTTGTCTAGGCCAAGTGGTACTTACTGGTCTAGGGATCCTAAGTGATGATGTTAGACTTGAAAAACAAGAGTCAGAATACCTAGGCATAGCTGGCAAATACGTAGTTCACGAACGACCTACTACTGTTTCCATTTCTCTAGCATGTACTATTGAGGAATAAAGGCTTACACCCTTCATCCTTGGACATAACCTCAGAGGCCTGGAGGCAACATGAACAACCACTACCAACCAATGGGAGCTGACATGTGAGAAGAATCCAATTCACCATCTCTTTCTTGGGTGAAGTCTTAAGGCAATTACAAAAGACAGCAATGTCTTTTGAGGAACAAATGAAAGGTTTTGATGAATGCGTGAATGGATGTGAATCTTGTGGGAAAAAATTTGACAACCTAAAGTGTTGACATCAAAATCTTGACCGAGGATGGAAGGAAAATGCATTTCTAGTATTGGCAAGTTAGTGCTGGTTGTTAGCAGGGTACCCTGATTTCTTGCCAGATGGATCTCTTCATAGGGTTGCTTGTGTGTCCTCACAACATGATTGCTGGATTTTCCCTAAGTCTCTGATTCAAGAGAGAACAAGGTAGAAGCCACAGTGATTTTTACAGCCTAGCCATAGGCACAGAAATCACACCCTATTCTTTTCTCAATATCCTATTGTTTATACAAGTCAGGCCTATTCAAAATGGGAATGAATTATGTAAGACTATAAGTACAGAAAGTAGAGAACATTGGGAGCCATCTTGGAGAATGGTTACCATATTAGTCCCTATAGCAGATTTAAAGAAGACAATCCTTGTTCTCAAGGAGCTTTTAGTTGAAGAGACCCCATCTATGCAAAAAACCCATAACCTGTTTAAGGAAAAAACAAAAACTATGACAGATTGCTAGGACTCATCAATATATATATTCTCTACTTCTTGCTGGATATACTGTTACAATTCATTTCCTATCATCTTGGGTTTTGGGATGGCCAAATAACTAGCTCTTGGCAATAGAGTATAAGAAAAGGAGATACGTGTCACCTCTACACTATGGCAGTAAAGAGACCTTTGCCAGCTCCATGCTCTTTTTCCTTTATTTTGTGTCCTTTATTAGGACATAGAAGAGGGCTTTAAGATACAGGTTTCAATTCATTCTTTTGAATATGAATATCCCAACATGACTTATAAAGAAACTATTTCTCCTCCATTGAATATTCTTGGCTCTCTTATCAATATTGGTTGACCAGATATGCATAGATTTATTTCTGGACTCTCAGTTCTGATCCGTTGGTCTATGTGTCTGTTTTTATGCCCATACAATACTGTTTTGATTACTACAGTCTTGTAATACAGTTTGAAATCAGAAAGTGTGATTCTCTAGCTTTGTTACTTCTCAAGATTGCTTTGGCTATTCAGGGTCTTTGGTGTTCTAAACAAATTTTAAGATTGTTTTTTCTATTTTTGTAAAAAAATGCCATTTGAATTTTCATGGGGATTACACTGAATCCATATATAGCTTTGGGTAGTGTGGACATTTTAACAATATTAATTTTTCTTATCCATGAACATGGGATATTTTTCCATTTATGTGTGTCTTCTTCAACTTCTTTAATGAATGTCTTATAATTTTCAATATATATATCTTTCACTTCCTTGGTTAAATTTATTCCTTGGTATTTTATTCTTTTTGAAGCTATGATGAATGGGACTGTTTTCTTTATTTCTCTTTAAGATAGTTCATTGATAGGGTATAGAAATGCAGCTCACTTTTGTATGTTGACTTTGTATCTTGAAACTTTACTGCATTTGTTTATAAGTACTATTGGGTTCCTTTTGGGTGCAGTTTTGGGTCAGTCTCAGCCAATCGATACTGATGCTATCAGTGAGGAATGACTGGGGCACTCAACTAGGTCCATAAAAGCCTTGGCAGACATTTATCATACACTCTATGTTGTGGCTGGGCTGGCTCTTTTGGTTTTTACTATGCTTGCAAGACACAACTCAACAAAAACCATCAGGGAACTTTGAAATAACAAGCTTTATTACTCATGAGCTCTTGAGAGTACATGGCATGCCCAGGGTCACACAGTGAGTTTGTAGGGAGGAAGGTAGAGAAAGAGGAAGAACAGGGAAGGAAAGGGAGGGAGAAGAGAGAATGTGTATTTGGGGTTCTGCCTTTATTGAGAAGGGTGAAGTGCCTAGGGCTTCATGGGTTGACTATTGGATGAAGTACCTAGGACTTCATGGGTTGACTATTCACAAATTTAAAACATAAGAGCAGGAATTGAAATGTGGGAAGGGAAAAGCAGGGTCACTGAGATGGTCAATTATCTAGGTTACTCAGGGCTTTCTAAAAGGGGACTTCACAGGTGGGGCAGCCTGTCTCTTTATCTGGTTGTGTAACTGGTAATATGTTTATTTAAAAAGAATATCCTTGAAATGAATGCCTTGCAAATTAGATTGTCAGGCCCTTACATTATAATCAAAACAACTTATTGTCAGTTATTTACACATATTACACATAAGGGTTTTCTATATGTAATATATCTACAAACAGATAATTTCTTCACTTCCAATTTGGATGCCTTTTATTCCTTTTTCTTGCCTGATTGCTCTGGCTAGGATTTTCAGTACTACATTGAATAGGAGTGGTACCCTCATCTTGTTAGTGATCACAAAGAAAAAACTTTCAACCTTTTACCATTGAGCATGATGTTAACTGTGGACTTGTTATATATGGCATTTATTATGTTCCTTCTATACCTAATTTGTTAGCATTTTTACCATGAAAGAATGTTGGATTTTGTTGAATGCTCTTTTGGCATCTATTGAGATGATCATATCATTTTTATCTTTTATTCTATTAGTGTGGTATATAGCATTTATTAATTTGCATATGTTGAACCATCCTTGCCTTCCTGGGGTGAATTCCACTTGATCTTGGTGTGTGATCCTTTTAATGTGATGTTGAATTTGTTTGCTACCATTTTTTGGGAATTTTTACATCTATATTATCAAGAATATTGACTTATAGTTTTCTTTTAGTTAGTTAGCTTTTTATTTAGCTTTGGTTTTAGGGTCATTCTGGCTTTGTAAAATGAGATGGAAGTATTCCTTTGCCTTAATTTTTTGAAAGAATTTGGAAAGGATTGACATTCTTCTTTAAATACTGGTAATATTCACCAGTGAAACCATCTGGTCTTGAGGTTTTCTTTCTTAGGAAATGTTTTTATTACTGATTCAGTCCCCTTACCCATTTTTTATTTTTTATTTCTTCATGATTCAGTCCTGGTTGGTTGTATGTTCCTAGCAATGTATTCATTTCTTCTATGCTTTTCAATTTGTTAGCATATAATTTTTATAGGAGTTTCTCCTGATCCTTGGTATTTCTGTGGTATCACTTGTAATGTCTCCTTGTTTATTTAGTTTGATTTATGTGTTATCTCTTTCTCTTAAAAAAGCTAAAAGCTAAAGGTCCATCGATTTTATTTATCTTTTCAAAGAACCAATTCTTAGTTTTGTTTCATTTCTACTGTTTCCCTATTACCTATTTTAATTATTTCTGCTCTAATCTTTATTATTCATTTTTTTCTGCTAACTCTGGGTTTAGTTTGTTCTTTTTCTATATCCTTGAGGTATAATGTTAGATTGTGTATTTAAGATATTTCTTTTTTCTTGATGTACTCATTTATAACCATAAACTTCTTTCTTAGAACTGCTTTTGCTATATTCCATACATTTTGGTAGATTGTGTTTCCATTCTCTTTTGCCTCAGGATACTTTTTAATTTTTGTTTTCTTCTTTGATTCACTGGTTGTTTTCAAGTTTGCTAATTTCCATTATTTGTGAATTTTCCACCTTTCCTCTTATTATTGATTACTGTTTTTATACCACGGTGGTTGGAAAAGATACTTGATATACTTTCCATCTTCTCGACTTGGTTGTGACTTGTTTGTGTCCTAACATGATCTATCATAGAAAGTTCCATATGTGCTTAAGAAGAATGTGTATTCTGCTGCTGTTGGATGCTTGGTCAAGTTAGCTATTGACACTCCCTATTGAATTCTTCCATTCTGGGATTTCTGTTTGGATTTTTTATGGTTTCTATTTCTTTTTGGACCCATTTTGTATATGCATTGTTTTCCTAACTTAGTCTAGTGTTCTACCTGCATGTTTTGTAGTTCACTAAAGTTCATTTAAAAGATTATTCCGAATTATTTGTCAGACAATTCACAGATTTCCATTTCTTTATGGTCAATTATTAGAGTTTTATTAGCTCCCTTTGATTGTGTCATGTTTAACTGATTCTTCCCGATCCTTATATTTTTGCATTGGTATCTATGCATTTGAGTAAGCAATCTCTTCCAGACTTTCAGATTCATTGCAATAGGGAAGGATCTTCACCACGCAGCTCAGCTTGGGGCACTGAACAGGTCAGCTGGTGGTTTCCCCAGTCATATGGAATTTGCTGTCAGTGTCTCTAGTATGGCTACACCATTGCCTATGCTTTGAAGTGGTAGGGGAGGAAGGGGATGCTGCTGACTGCTCTATGGTCAGGGAAACCACTAGTTGGGCTCTGAAGCCACTCTTGGTTGGGTGGCTTCAGGTTGTGCTCTCCAACCAGATGGTGCTGCTGGCTGGACTCCATGCAGGGATGCAGACAGGGCTTTACAATTGGATGGGACTGCAGGCTGTTCTCTGCAATCGGGTGGAGCCACAGGATGTGCCCCAAAGTTGGACAAATTCACAAGCTGTGTTCCATAATCAGGTAGGCCATTGGCTGTATTCTGCTGTTAGATAATATTGTTGGCTTCTCTGGTTGGGTGAGGCCTCCAGCTATACCCTGCAGTTAAATGGGGCTTGAGATGGTGCTCCATGGTTGGATAGCTGGGATCCCCTGCTGGGCAGGGCTGTAGGCTGGGCTCCATGGAATGGCGGTATCATAGATTGGGCTTCAAGGCTGTCCAGACTCACTGTTCAGTCTCCATGGTTAGGCAGAGCCACAGACTATGATTAGCAGTTTGGCATGGCTGCAGGCTTGACTCCTTGCCCAGGCAAGCTTTAGGATAGGCTCCATAGTTGCTGGGTTCTCTGAGATGGGACTGGAAGGTATGTTCAGCAGTTATATGAGGCTTTGAACTTGCTTCTCTGCCTGAGTGAGACCTAGAATAAGTTCCATGGCTGCCATGACCCACTGGCTGGAAACAAAGTCAAGTAGGACAGTCAGCTGAGCTCCCTTACCACATAGGACCACACTGGTTTGGCTCTTCAGATGGGCAGAGTGACTGGCTAAGATCTCTACTCTGGCACTACTGGAAACCAGCACTTGGTCTATAAAGACTTGAGGGCTGGTTGCTATAATTCCCACACACCCCCCCCACCCCCCCCCCCAGCGATCCCCAGTGGTCCAGTCCAGCAGAATCCTCCAATGATCTCTGTAAGATCAGACCTGAGTGGATCTCCAGTCTTTCCATACTGAGGAAGCCGGTCATCCACCTTAGGTCTTATTTTTCCCCACTGGAGAAACCATAGGCTCACTGCGGTATCTATGCTGGCCTGGAGGAGGGGTGATGCCTCCAGAGTGAAGCTGATCATCTTACCCTTCTAATGAGGTCCTCGTTGGTCTCTGTGGTCCAGGGGTTCTTCAGCCTTATTCCTGGTTTGGGATTTTTGCAATGCTTTCTTGCCTATGGATAGTTGCTAATTGGTCTTTTTGTGACAGGTACAGAAATCAGGTATATATCACCATTTTAATGACGTAGACATTCCTCTTATTATTATTATTTTTTTTATTGTCTTGACAGTTTTGAAGAGAACTGGTCAGGAACTTTGTTTTCTGGTTTTCCTGTTTTCTCATGGTTAAATTGGAGTTGTGGGTTTGGAGGTTAAAATGCCTTCCTTGTCATATCTATCAGAAGGTCCATGATATCAATGTAACCCATCCCTGGTAATGTTAACCTTGATCACTCCAATAAGGTGGTGTTTGTCAGGCTTTTCCACTGTAAAATTTGTTTTTCCCTTCTCTCCCCCCACCCCACCGCCCTTTGGAAGCAAGTCACAAGGTCCAAACCACACAAAAAAGGGGAGGAATTATGCTCTCCCTTCCGTAGAAAGGAATATCTATATGTTTTATTTGAAATTCTTCTGTAAGAAGATTTATCTATTCTTTTGCATTTGTTTGTTCAATAATTTATTTATATCAGTATGGACCCATAGGTATTTATTTTATTCTTTGAGTTGTATGATGTTAAGCCATTTCTAACATAAAACTCATACAACTTTTGTTGCAACATGGACGGGACTGGAAGTGATTATGCTGAGTGAAATAAGTCAAGCAGAGAGAGTCAAGTATCATATGGTTTCACTTATTTGTGGAGCATCACAAATGACATGGAGGACATTGGGAGATGGAGAGGAGAAGGAAGTTGAGGGAAATTGGAAGGGGAGGCGAACCATAAGAGACTATGGACTCAGAAAAACAACCTGAGGGTTTTGAAGGGGCGGGGGTGGGAGGTTGGGGGAACCAGGTGGTGGGTAATAGGGAGGGCACGTATTGCATGGAGCACTAGGTGTTGTGCAAAAACAATGAATACTGTTATGCTGAAAAAAAATTAATTAATATTAAAAAACAAAACTCATAGACAACTGCTTGGGGTTTTGCACTAAACTGCACGCAGTCTTAGAGTCTTTCTTGATTGTAAACTCTTCCAGGAAAAGGAATGTGCCTACTCTACTCATCATCCATATTAGATCAAATGTCACTCTCTGGATGCTTTCATTGACTATTCCATCTAAATGCCTGCTTCTCTCACTGCTACAGTCATTTTTATATTATTCTGTTCAATTTTCTTGTAACACTTGCTGCTACTTGATGATCATTTTTATTTATTACTTACTTGTTGATCATCTTTCTATTCCCACTGAAGCAGCAGCTCCCTGAGATCGAGAATCTTGTTTCTTGTTCACCTCTATATCCCCAGTATCTCAACCAGGGCCTGGTACATAACTGATGCTCAGTAAATGTATATTGAATAAATCAATAAATCTTCATATTTCTCACTATGCTGAATGACTGGCCTTACAGCAATCAAGAACTATTTACTGAATAAATGGAATTTCTAACTCCCCTGGTACATGGTAAGTATGGCTAAAATACATTTTTATTTATAAAATTCTGATTTATAAAAATAATTTTTCAGGACATTGATATTATAAATCAAAGTGACAAACATGACAAACATTTTCCTTGTCAAGTAACTGACTTAACTTCCCAATTGTATTTTCTCCCCATTAACACTGGAAAAAGTCAGTGCTCTCTGAGTCCATATCAGCTGATTGTATGATGGAGAAGAATGAAAACAAAGGGAATTGTAAGCTCAGGCTTAATCATCAAAGTAGGCTGATGAGATGTGCCTGGGTGGTCATACAATGAAAAGACTGACATAAGGTGAATGAAGAAAAACAGAGTTGGCCAACTACCTAATTTTGAGTTCAGTATGGGAGACCATTTTGAGCCTCGTGGAGAAATTTACCCCATTGGGAAAGAAAAAAAATGGAACATGCAGCAGTGCTTTTCCAGGACCAAAAGGTAGCTGAAGCCTGATAAAAATTTGGACTTTTTAAAACCAGCCTGTTTGGTAAAAATTATCAACAGCTGACATTTAAGGGAAATGAGATCTGATGAGGCAGAGTAAATGCAGTGGGAATGATTTGCTTTTCCCCATAACTGAGTAGATAAACATGATTATTTACCTAATAAAGAATTCTTTGATGTTCCCAAAACAATCCTATTAGTTTAATAAATGGTTGAAAAATTATGATTTATACAAGCTTGGTTAATAAATATACTGTGAAGTCTCTGTCCATTTATCATTGATTTCCATATGTTTGTAGAGACAGCTGAGTTCTTTCTTTTCATCTGAATGCTGCATTTGCAGAAAAATCAGGATTGAATTTAAAATGTGAAATAATCATTATAAACCTCCTAGGTAAATAGTACTGACTCATTACTCATACGGTGAAGAATCAGGGCCAGCATCCAGGAATGAGAAATTTTCCTACTTTCTCTGTTTTATGGAGAAGAAAAAACTGACCCAGGGTATACCATCACCCCAAAGTGAGTGCCAGAGTTGCAAAGATGGGAGGGAAAACCATCACTTCGTGATCATTTCTGGCCAAAAGTACTTATCAAGTCATCAGAGATGAGCTCCCTAAAAGGCTAAGAGCAAAAATCTCTTACCTAATCTGAGATACAAAAAGAAGTTCTGAATCATGCTATGGGTTATGTTATTGACTATATGATGAGATGCTAACTCCTGACATGATACTATTTGGAGAAGGGACCTTTGCGAGGTAATTGTGTTTATGAAGTCGTGAGGGTGGGACCCTTAATGATGGGGTTACTCTCCTTACAAGAAGAGACACCAGAGGAGAGCTTGCTTACTCTTTTCTCTCTCTGCCATGTGAGAACATAAGGAGAAGGTGGCCGTCTGCAAGAGAGCAAGAAACTTTGCATCAGAAGCTGAATCCCACTGGACCTTGAGCCTGGACTTTCCAGCCTCCAGAACTGTGAAAAAAATACATTTCTGTTGTTTAACCCACCTATTCTGCAATATTTTGTCATGGTGGCTCAAGCTAACACAGATTGTCACAGAATTATTGATTTATCTCATAAGCTTGTGATCTTTGATATGAGAAGTTTCTAGAACAAAGAATCATTCTTGATCAAGAGCGTTTACAGAATACCTCACGTGGCAGTCAGGTAGTGAGCCCTTTTCAGCAGAGGTATGGAAGCAGGTCTTGAATGACCACCTGCGAAAAATATTTAAAAGAATGTGTAGAACAGATGGAGGGTTGACTTGTGGATGCTAGTAAATACTGAGAATGTGCAATTAAAATAATTAAATTAAAGTAATACATAAATTAGATGAGAGCATCTGGACATTAGTGGGAAGGTGAGGGAAGAGGACACGAACTTTAACTAGAAGGCAATGCTGAAAAGGTAAAAAAAAAAAAAGTCCTGACTGGAATGACAGATTAGTATCTCAAGAGTTTTTGAATAACAGGAGGTGTGACAGAGCTGTCACTGCCCAGCTATAGCCCCTTAGGCCTTGTTACATCAGTGCCTGCCTACCCAACTTCCAACCTCTAGCAGCTGCATCTCTGTCCTTGAGTCAACTCAACAAGTCACTTCTAATGAATACAATGTGGCCAGAGTGACAGTGTGTGACTTCTGAAACTAGGTCATGCAAAGTCTGTGACTTCCTTCTTGCCTCTCTCTTGGATGTCATGAGGATAGTCAAACAAGCTGTGAGGAGGCTTGTGAGGTGAGGAACTAAGGCCTTCTGCTAAGATGATGAGTGAACCATCTTGGAGGTGGAACTTCCAGCCCCAGTCAAGCCTTTGGATAATTGCAACCTTTGGGGATATCCTGATGGAACCTCTTGAGCCAGAACCACACAGTTAAGCTGTTCCCAAATTCTTGATCCACAGAAACTGAAATAATAAATATTTAATGTTTTAAGCTACTAAATTCTGGGATGATTTTTTATACAAGAGGTAACTAAAAGTGAAACTGAGCTAAAATACAGAGAACGAACAAGAAGACAGAGGCTTAGGAAATGAGGAAAAAGACCAAATGTGGCTCATATTTTTTAAATAAAAATTAGGATCACTCTGTATGTTCTTTTGTGACATGTTTTTTTAACTAAAGCTCAGATAGGATAACTTATTAATCATAATTCTTGGATCATCCTTTATTCACCCATAGCCCTCTCTTACTTTATTTTTGTTTTCAGGAATATAATGAACCTTATTTCCAACCCAAGAATTAGAAATATAACTAATCATTTACATTTACCTATGCACCCAGGTGAGAATTTTTCCACTTAAAAATACATTCTATTGTTTTCTCATCTTATTACATACATTTCTACATAATTTTTTATGTCTACACAGAATTACATCATGGAAGTGTCAGAATTTGTTTAATCAGTTCCTTATTATTGGATATTTTAAATGTTTGCAGATTTTATTATTAAAAACAAGATGGTGGTGAATATCCTTAGGCATAAATTTGTGTGCCACCATAATTAATTCCTTAGGGTAATTCTCAAAATATCATGTCTCAAAGAAGCCAAAATCTAGCTCTACCACTGACAAATGGGCAGATATGCCTGGCCCATCAGAAATTCCCCATCTTCCCCACCTCTGACACCTCTGAACCATAAGCCTGGATCCCAGGAACACACTTGCCTCCAAAATTTCAACTACATGCAAAATGCTCCTACCCCTCTTTACCTCAGTCATCAAGTAGCAAACCTCTCCAGTGTTTATCTCCTTGTCACTCATCCCCAAACTGTGCAGTAAATTCCCAAAACTGTTCCAAGTCTGTCCTTCATAAAATGAAATAAAAAAATAAGCCTTCCACTGTGCCTTTTGGAAATGTCTCTTCAGTAATATCTTATAAATTTGAACCTCCTCCTTGAACCACTACTCCTACCCATCTGCTTTCTTTAACTGAACCTTGAGTCTCTCTTGGGTATACTGCTCTCCTATAGCCCTCTTAGACAGAAGCTATTTTTTTCTTCAACTCACTCCTTTGAGACCATTACTCCTCCTCCATCTTGAATAATAATCATTCTGCTATTTTCCCTTCTCACAAGAATCATCTGGCAGTTTGTTGGTCATTCCTCTCCCTTAATAAAACATAAGATAGGTCTTCTTCATCACATCTCCTAACAGCGTATGAACATAGGCTTGAGCTCCACGTGAATAATCTATCTGATAGCCAGACCCCTCAAATCCTGGATCTTCTTATCTCAGATGTCCCTTTTCTTTATGCTGTACTTGGTTACATTCCTGACCTCATCATCGCCAGAAACCACACCACATGCAAGTTTGTAAATCCAAATGATAGGAACCAAAAATGGACGCTACAGGACTTTGGTAGTACTAATCCAGAGAATGGGCACTGCTGAAACAATGAGATGGAGCAGAGCAAGGCTTGATTGATTTATGTTATAAGGAGCCCAAAGCTCTTCACTGCAGTACTGAGATCTGGAAGATGGAGATGAAGGGGAGAGAAACACACTGGAATTGCAGGCTGAGTTCTATATGTTGTTACAGCAGAGGTGAGAAGGAAGACACTGGGAAAATGAGAGGCAAGGGGAATTTATGCTTCAAGGGAAAAAAATTCTTCTCTACCCCTTTTCAAAGCATTTCAGTAAAAAATTTTAAAATACTATTTTATGCTTCCGAGGTGGTTGGAATGATGTCCCTTTGAACGCAACACTATGCTAAAATTGGCCTCTAGGCAGCCCAACATCATTCAGGGTATACAAACACTCTCCTCTTTAGCTTACCCTTCCCACTCACTTTCCATATAAGGAAAATTGTGACTTCATTGAGATCTTCAATCCCCTCAACTCCCTCCTGTGTTCACTATATTTATCCTCCTTTCTTTGAATTTCTTCTTTAGATTCCATAGTCCAGTAAAAAAATTACCCTAGACTTTTATGACCCTCTTGGATAGATGTCCATTGAAAGCCTTCTCTGTGTTAGTATGATGGAGCAGAATGATGTTGGAGAGATGCCCATGATGCAGAAGAATTTGTCACTATATATGTATGACCACCACCTTCAAATGGGCACTCAGTACTGCCAGTAATTACATCCATTTGCTGGGCTTGCCTTCACTCTCCCAGGAAGGACTAGCTAATCCCGGGGTTCTGTCTCTACTTCATTGAGGAACTGGGTTCATCACTTAGGCACTCACTTATCTGTCCATGTCTGATTCTGTGCAACTGTCTCCCTTAACACACATCACTTTCTCTCCAATGACTTTCAACAGAAAAAGGGTCCCTACAAAGTGCCCTTCCTCTGCAATCCCTTTCTTTCTGTTATCAAGTCTCTCTTCTGTATCTTCAGTCCTTCGTCTGCATCCAAACACGCTCCGGGCTGGGAAAAATGGCACTTTCTGGAGCTGGGCATCATATGCAGCAGGAAAGCCAGTATCTTCCCCTCATCAACTCAAAATAAAAGAGACAACTACAAGAATAAATTTTGTTGAATCCACAGTCACCTTCAAGTTCTCTCATCTTGATGTTGTTCATAGTCAGACATCTCAAAGACTTTCTACTCAATTCCCACACTCTTTATTTTTTAATATTTCAGATACACAAAAATGTGTGGTGAACAACACTTAGCACCCAATTTGAGAAACAAGATATTATACACATACTTTAAAATCCATGGCACATCCCTCCTAAATATCAATTCCTTTCCTTCCTCTAGGAACTAACCACTATTCCAAACACAGTGTTTATCTCCCTCATGTATTTCTTTATTCTTTTTCCCCTGTGTGGTGGTGTTGAAATGTACTGTAGACTTTATTAAAATGGTGCTACAGTGGATGTATTTTCTACCTTTTCTTTTTCACTCAATATAATGTTTGTGAAATTCACCTCTGTCTTTAAAGGTGGACTAGTTTATTTTGACTGCTGTATACTTATCCATCTTCCTAATGATGGACATCATTATTAATGTAATTATTGTAATTAATTAATGTAATTAATGTAATGATTAATGTAATCATTAGCTGCTACAAGCAATGTCCTATGAGTATTCCTGTAAATGACTCTATGAGCATGTTTATAAGCTTTGGGGGATAACTATGTAGAACTAGAACTGCTGGGTGGTAAGGTGTGTGCATCTTAATCTTTACCAAGTAGTGCTAGGTTCCTCTCCCACCTCAGAGCATGCAAATTGCCAATGATTCACATCCATATGAAGCAGTGTAATCAAGCTTGAACTTTTTCATTCTGACAGATGTGTGTGTGTGTGTGTGTGTGTGTGTGTGTGTGTGTGTGTGTGTGTGTGTGTTTTAGTCTTAAACTAGATTTTCTTGAATATTGAGAAGACTGGGTACCTTCTCATATTTTCATGGACAACTTGACCAATTACTGCCTATTTATATCTTTTTTTTTTAAATATTTTTATTTATTTGTCAGAGAGAGTGAGCACAGGCAGACAGAGTGGCAGGCAGAGGCTGAGGGAGAAGCAGGCTCCCTGCTGAGCAAGGAGCCCGATGTGGGACTCGATCCCAGGACGCTGGGATCATGACCTGAGCCGAAGGCAGCCGCTTAACCAATTGAGCCACTCAGGCATCCCGCCTATTTATATCTTTTGCCCATTTTTCTATTGAGTTGTTTGTACTTTTATTACTGATTTTAGGCAATTTAAAAATATATTCTAATATTTATCCTGGGATTTCTTATATGTTTTACTTAAGTCTCTTTCAAGTCTGTTATATTTTTGACTTTTTATGGTGTCTCTTTTGGTGCATATAAGTATTAATTACAATATAATTGTATCTATCCTTTTCATTATTATTCATCCTGCTTGTGTTTTGTTTAACAAATTCTTCCCTTCCTTGCGATCATAAATACATATTCTCCCATTTTGCCTTCCAATTATTATTAGAAGGCAAATATTCCTTATTATTATTTGCCTTATTGGAAGGCAATTATTATTTGCCTTCCAATTACTATAGTTTCCCTTCCACATTTAAATCTTTGATGCATATCAAAGTCTTTTATTTTTGAAAAAAAAATCTTTCATTTTTATTATAGACAATACTATGGATTTTTATATTTTTGCATGGATAACAAATTGTTCCAAAACCATTTATTTATTTATCCATCCTTTTTCTATTGAAGCAAAATTAATCCTGTTTAGTGTCATGTCTCTACATACATTTGGTGTCTACTTCTCATCTTTAGGTTCCTTTCCTACTGATCTTTTTACTCATAATTTTGTCAATACAAGGCTGTCTTAATTACTACAGGTTGAATTCTGTGGTATTCCCAATAGCCTACTGATTATGACTAATAGAAAAGAAATAAATTTATTATGATTCAACCTAATACTGGCTCCTAAAGTCAAATTATTAAGTTTATGCTCCCTTGTTCTTCTTTTACAAAGTTGTTTTTCTTAATCTTAGCTCTTTATTTTCAATATAAATTTTATAACTTATTTTTTAAGTTCCATAAAAACAAAACTGAAACCTCAGAATTTTAATTAGCTTTATATTGAATTTATAAATTAATTTTGGCATTAATGACATCTTTACAATAATGAGTTTTACTTTCCATGAATACATGTTCCTTTTAAGTTATTAGGGTCTTTTAGAATGTTTTTTAAACTTTTTTTTAAATAAATTTCTCCATAAATTTCTTGTGCATTTGTTATTCAGAATAATAGCTAGCCAGCTAGCCCTCTATAAATTTTATATTGGTAAAATTACATTTTCTAATACTTTGTTGCTCTTTTACATTTTGTGTTTTGTATATCAACATTATATAATAACAATCTTGCTGAACTCTTATTGATTCTGGTATTTTATCTGTAGATTTTCTTGGATTTTCTACCTAGACAATCATACCCTTCATCAATAATGACAATTTTATTTCTTCCTTTTCTTTTCTTAAGTAATTTTTCTTTTTCTTTCCCTTTTTCTTGACTAACTACACTAAGTTCCCCAGTATAAGATTGGACCTTGATATCAGCATCCATGAACCATGCCTGACTCAAAGGAAAGGTTCCTTTACCATTAAGTGTGATATTTGGTAAAAATTCTTTATCAGGGAAGCATATTCCTTTCTATTGGTAGTTATTTAGAATATATTTAAGTATATTGAATTTTATATTGAATTTTATCAATTGTTTTTACAGCATTCACCAAGAGAGTATTTCTTCTTAAATATGTCAATGGAGTAAATGGTCATTATTATTTTTTTAAATATTAAATCTGTCTTTAATCCCTCAGATAAATCAAATAGTTGAATACATTACTAGATTTCATCTTTTAATATTTTGTTGAAAATTTCAGAATCTATATTTGTAAGAAAGATCAGCCTATAATATTCCATAATTGTGCTATCATCAAATTTACGTGAGTTTAGTTGTAAAACAAGTTTCTGATCATCATTGTATGTGTTTTAGAACTTCCTTGTTAAAAGCTTAATGTTCTGCATAAAAATTTAGAGAAGTTATACATTTAAATCCCTGTTCAATTTATCAGTTATGTTTTTTTAGAGTTTCCATCTCTTTTTGAGTCCATATTAGTGTTCATACTTTTCTAGAAAATTGTTTGTTTTGAATGTCTGTATATTTATTACCCTAAAGTAGTTACTATGGCTTTCTTATTTTTTATTATCTCTACATCTTAGTTACACACCCTTTTTATTTTTAACACTATTTGTGTGTGCCTTTTCCCTTTTTCTTGTCAGAATTTAACAACAACAACAACAAACTCTGGGGCTTTATTGATGCTCCCAATCATATCTTTGTTTATTTCTTATTGATGTATGCTCTTTATAATTTCTTTCTTTCTCCTTATTTTGGTTTTCTTCAGTTAAATGCTTTGTCTTTTTCTTTTTTTTTTTAAGAAAACTTACTAAGGTACAAATTGTATCCAATAGGATGCACACATTTTATATTCACTGAGTTTTGACAAAACATAGAGTTTTGACCACTCTAAATGAGTTATAGATCATTTCTAGTCTGTCCAAATTCCCTTGTGCCCCTTTGCAGTCAACCTCCCCACCACCACCCAACCTGGCTTCAGGCAATTGATCTGCTCTCTGTCAGTATGATGTAATGTGTCTTTTCTAAAATTTAATCTGAACGGGCTCATACAACATGTTCTTTTGCTTAGCGTATGTTTTTGAAACTCACCCATGTTGTCACAGGTATTAGTATGTCATTCCTTTTTATTTCTGAGTAATATACCATTCTACAAATTATGTTACAATTCATTTCATTCATCTGTCAATGAACATTGGGTTGTTTTCAATTTGGGGCTATTATGAATAAAGCTGTTAGAAATATTTACGTGCAAATCTCATCGTGGATGCATATTTTCATCTCTCTTAGATAAATACCAGAAGTGGGACTACTGAGTCATATGTTAAGTGCAGCTCTAATTTCTAAGAAATTGGCAAACTGCTTTCTGAAGTAATTATACTGTCCTGCAACTACTTTGAAAAGTGCCAGCAACATCTGAGATTTCTTCTGGCTCCAGTTCTTCACCAATACTGGACATTGTCAGTCTTTCCATTTTAGTAACTCTCAAAGATGTGTGATGGCATCTCATAGTGGTTTTGTTTCCCCAATAGGATGTTAAGCAATTTTTTATGTTCTTATTTGCTATTCATTCTATTTATCAAGTGTCTTTTCCTTATTTTTGGTCTTATTATTGAGTCATAAAAGTTGTTTTTATAGTCTAGACATAAAGTCCCTATTATATACATTATATGTTCATTATATTTTTATATAAGCATGTATTTATGTATATTTATACATATAAAATACATAAAATTACACACAATCTTAATTTTCCTGAAGTTATGCTACCATTAAGTGAGGCTAAAGTGAAACATAGCCCAGTTTCACCCTGCAGAATCATCCAGTCCTATAAAGGAAAGATGTAGTTTTGCTTAAGAGTATGGACTCCGAAGCCAGATCGCCTCAGTTCAAATCCCAGCTCCAGCATTTCTGCCTTTCTGAACTTAACCCTTCTGTGCCTAGATTCCTCATCTGTGAAATGAGATAAATAATAGTACCCATCTCCTTGAATTGTCTGAAGTATTAAGCACTTACAGCAGTCCCTAGCACATACAAAGCATGGCATAATCATTACCTGTTAAGGTTGTTTTCTGTTATGACTTTGGCCTCTATACCCTCCTATATACAGCCAGCTATACCTATTCAGGGTAATCTAAACTGTGCAAGTATTTTCACCATGAAGATGGGTCAAAGCTGACATTAGCTCTGGACACCCTCCATTCAGCTACTGCTGAGCTAGTTGCTTGCTAGAAAGATGCTTTGGAAACCCACAAAGAATGCAAAGAAGCAAAGAGAGTAACTAGAAGTCACTAACTTTTTTATTTGTCTTAATGAAAATTATTAGGTAACAGAGTTGTTTAGCAATAATTAGGTAATAGTCTGGGGGTAGTGGACACCTAGATTCATAATGAGAGAGGACACTGTGGTCATAGTTAATGAGAATTTTCTAAGCTTAGCTGACCCTCTAAGACACTTAGCTGAGATATTCCTAATTATTTCTTTCCAGGGGGCTTCTGGGCAATACGTACTTAAAAGATATCTGAGGCCAGGGGCGCCTGGGTGGCTCAGCGGGTTAAAGCCTCTGCCTTCAGCTCAGGTCATGATCCCAGGGTCCTGGGATCGAGCCCCGCATCGGGCTCTCTGCTTGGCTGGGAGCCTGCTTCCTCCTCTCTCTCTCTCTGCCTGCCTCTCTGCCTACTTGTAATCTCTATCTGTCAAATAAATAAATCTTTAAAAAAAAAAAAAAAAAAAAAAAAGATATCTGAGGCCATAGGCTGGCCATTTCCACGGTGGAATCTGCCACAGCAAAACAGCAGAAGGAGACTATTAGGAAGCCCCAGTCAGCTGTGTTTGAGGAATAAAAGGCAATACTTGGTCGTTGCCACTCTGGGTGCATAAGCTACTGGAATAGGTTCAAAGTTCTGGGAGGTTTTCCTGGAACTTTCAGATATTGTCTAGAATAGATTATAAGAATGGATGAAACAACTCTCCACAACAAGCCCTGTTAAGTAAACATGGTAGAGGGGCAGGTCAGTTCTGGACTCTATACCTCTTGGCATACCTAGGCTACCTTGGTTGTGAGGACTTACCCCAAGGTAGAGGGCTTCCAAGCAATACTATTAGAAAGAAATATAAAGAGAGGTCTCACAAAGCTAGAAAGAACCTGGAACAAACACTTTGGCCCTAAAAGAACCTGTCAACCTCAGATGTGCTTACAGGGAACAACAAATCTTTAGAAAAAAGGTGGCAAAAAAAAAGTTTGCAAATATAAGAGCCTGCAAGGCCAGGCAGGTGATACACGATGCTAGAGAGTTAGGTCAGTGGGAATTTGGAAAGAGTGCCCTGTCCCACGGCGCTACAACTGATCAGCTTCAGAGACATTTGGCCTTCTACCAACAGAGGCCCAAGGCTGATCTAATTCTTCAAGAGAAGTCAGAGATCAAGTTGTTGTCTGAAATGTACCAATTTTTACATGTTGGTAACTAATTTTTAAAAAGCTGATCGAGAACTCATAACCACAGGCCGTATTTGGTTCATGGCTGCCAATTTCCACCTGTGTGCATCATGGCACAACAGCCTAGGACAAGGCCGTGGTGCCTGTGAACCAGTGGGCATTTAGAATGTCAATAAGCTGAAGGAAAGACAGATAATATAGATACAGGTATAGTATATATTATTATTATTATGGTGTATATTTTAGACAGTCAATACAAAACACTCTTTTCTTTCTGGATAGAATTTGGACATTTAAAAAATAAGACACAGGAGGGACATCTGGGTGGCTCAGACAGTTAATCATCCCACTCTTGGTTTCAGCTCAGGTCATGATCTCATGGGTGGTGGGATGGAGCCCTGGGTTGGGCTCCGCACTCAGTGGGGAAACTGCTTGAAGATTCTCTCTTTCCATCTCTGTCTGCCCTCCCCCCATTCATGCACACACACACATATTCTTTCTCTAAAATAAATATTTTTTTTTAAAAAAATGAGACACAGGACACAAACAAGAAGATAAAACTGTCAACTTCCTTAATGACAAATAATGTGGTAACAGATCTGTGGCTTTTGCTTTTGATATTCCCCAGAGTTAGACTGATTTAACTCTGAATCACTGACACAGAGTGTAACTATGATCTGCACCTGCGCATAGGAAGCCCACCCCAGAAGCTTACCCACAGAGAGCATCCTCTGTGAATAGGCGGATGAAAAAGGAAGAAGCTCATCAGATGCATCTTAAACACACACAGTTTCTTCTCCCAAACTCATGAATCAGAAGTGGAATTACTCAGATGGTGGGGAAAACCAAATGTGTTCCCTTTTTTAAACAAAGACAAGTGCTCCCCCTAACACAGATCTGAGGGGAAAAGAATCATTTTAGCATGGGATGGGTTAGGGAAAGTTTCAAGGAACAAGTAGAACGTGAGGTCTTCTAAAGAAATGAGATTCGTTTTTCAAAAATTGTGTTAAAATGCATATATGAAATTTACCACCTTAACTGTTTTTCGGTGTACAGTTCAGAGGCACCAAGTACCTTCACATTATTGTGACCACCACCACCACCATCCATCTCCCAAACTCTTTTCCTCTTGAAAAACTGAAACTCCATACCTATTAAGCAATAAGTCTCCATTCTCCCCTTCCTCCGGTCCCTGGAGGCACCATTCCACTTTCTGTATCCATGACATTTGACAACTCTAGATACCTCACATAAGTGGAATCATTCAGTATGTGTCCTTTTACGATGGCTTACTTCACTTAGCACAATGTCCTCAAGTTTCATCCATGTTGTGACATGCGTCAGCATTTCCTTCCTTTTTAAGGGTGAATAATATTCCACTGTATATATATATCACATTTTGTTTATCCATTTACCTGTCAAAGGATACTCCGGTTGCTCTTGTGAATAACATTACTACAAATATGGGTATACAAATATCTCTTCCAGAACCTGTTTTCAATTCCTTTGGATATATACCCAAGGAATTCCTAGATCTTACAGTAATTTATTTTTTATTTTTGAGGAATCACCATACTGTTTTCCATAATGCCTGCACCATTTTATATTCCTACCCACAGGGTCACAGGGCTCTAACTTCTCCATATCCTCTCTAACACCTGTTACTCTCTTTTTGTTTTTGTTTTTTGTTGTTGTTGTTTTGGTTTTGTCAGTGGTTTTTTTGTTTGTTTGTTTGTTTGTTTTAATAGTACCCAGTCTAATGGGTGTGAGGTAGGGAATGGATAGATTCTTAACATAAATATATAAGGCACTCTAGAGAGGGAACAGAATGTGCTTATACAGAAGCAGGGAGCCCAAGGAGTATTAAAAGGATAGTTTAGCTGGGGACAGAGAGACGTCTTTGTAGAAAACACTACAAAGAGTGTAAAGTGTCTGGATGACAAGCTAAGGAGTTCTAAATTTGTCCTCTAGCTGAGAAGAACTCCTGAGTTTTTTAAGGCAAAATGACAAAATGAGAACAATATTGAAGAAAAAAAAATTTTTTTCCAGCTTCATGGCAATCAAGGCTTTAAAAGAAGTTTTCTTAGTGATTCTTATAAAGTAGAGACTTCTTGGGTGTTATCTTTTAATATAGAAAATGCAGGGAGTCAGCAAACACCAAATGTAGGCTCCCACTAGACTTTAGTCAATTAACTGATTGCTTTTTTTAGTCATTTGGCAATAGCCTTGAATTTAGAAGATTTAATACATGTAGGTAGTGCATGAAAATTATGTTTTCTGTGGACTTGGAGGCCACTTTTCTAAACTCTGTCAGCAGCTCTCAAGGAATCTCTAGAGTTGAATAGTCGATAGTTCCCACACTTCTCCCATAACCTTCAAAGTCTCTTCTTGAGTCTTATAAGTTTACCACTTTTAACCTGTTTTGCTAAACCTGAAAAGGATAATTCAGAACTGCTTCTAATTAATGAATCAATAACCACAACCCAAAGGTTGTCTTTCCTTTTTCCTTCCACTCCAGAACACAGACTCCTTGAACTAGACATGCCTACAATATTAAAAAATGTCTAGGAACATAAATGTGACCAGACACTTAGCAAGTATGAATGTGAATAGTACAGGAAAAGTGATTCTGTGGTGGGAACCACCTACCTTTATTCTCAGCCAGTCAAAGCAACGACTCATGACCATTAAAAAAAGCATACAGGGCATCTGGATGGCTCAGTCCTTGGGTGTCTGCCTTCAGCTCAGGTCATGATCCCAGAGTATGGGATTGAGTCCCACGTCCGGCTCCATGCTCAGGGGGAAGCCTGCTTCTCCCTCTTCCACTTCCCCTTGCTTGTGTTCCCTTTCTTGCTGTGTCTCTGTCAAATAAATAAATAAAATCTTTTTTTTTTTTTAAAGAAAGCATTCAAAGCAAACAAATAATTAAACAACAAAGCAAACCAATTTCTAGAGGCAGGAATGTAACTACCCATAAACATAAAAACTTCCATCATTTAACTTGTTACATTAAATGGTCTAAGGATTGCTGTAATAAACTAGGCAGTCTCATCATCCAAAGCTAGGCTGTGGATGGTTTTATACTAAGAAAAGAGAGAACACACTGAGACTTCTCTTAGAAGATGCTCTGTTGAGGACAGCAAGGTATATGCTCTTCCCCTTACCCGCCCCCCCTCTCCCCCACCCCGTGCCCTGCTGGGTGAATCCAGTGGCTTCTAGATAAATGCCTATCCTGAAGTCTTCAAATCCATTAAATGAGGTATCATGACTCAACTTGGCAAGGCTCCCCCCCCCCCCGCCGCCCCGCTTCTTTTCCACCTCAAACTGTTTTGATTCATTTGTGAGAAATTTACTTTTGCCAATTGAAAAAGCCTTTTGTGGCTGCCAGTCACTAATCTCCCCTCTGACACATTCATTCAACCAGACTAAATCCAATATTGACATTTGTATGTAGGGGAAAGGAGGTTAAAGCACCGGGAGCAAAAGCAGCTTCTGCGCCCTGCCAAATACCGCGCGGCATCTAAATGAGCTGCGAAGGTCCCACTCGAGGGGGAACCCCGGAGAACTCGGGGTGGGGAAGGGGGAGGGACTTTGATCACATCCAGGGGCCGTCATTCCCCACCAAGGCAGCCAAATGGAAGTTGTTTGATGCTACCTATAGGTGTCCGTGGTAGCCTCATTTAAATTCTCCCTAGCTCTCAGAAATCATTTTCTAGCACCATCATCTCAAGGGAGTCTCTTGACTGTCCTTACTGGACTTCGCTTTTTCTGGCATTCGAAAAAAGAATAAAAATGCCCACTGTGGTCCCCTGAAGGTGCTGCCCACTTGTAGAACTAATATTCCCTTTCTTAGCTTCTTGCTTTAGGGTAACCTGGACACCATGAGGGCTCTTGCTACCAAAGCTGTGCTAGATGATTTCTTTAGTGACTTGGTTTATCTCTCCTCACCCCTGCCCATGGAGAACAGCTATGCCTTCCGTTTACAGTGACACACAGTGACAGATGCTTATCTAATATAGTCATGGCTAGTAAAACAAACACTTTCCTTGTAGGAAGAAATAAAAATATAGACTGGATTGCAATGTAGGAAAACAAACACTTGCCATGTAAATCAAATGTAAAAGAGTGAATTTGAAACGACGGAAGAAACAGAATGAGAATCCAGGTGACAAAACGTCAGAAGTCCCAATTTACAAACAAGGGCTGTGACCCGGTATGATTTACAACCAATTTTCTAATATCTCCATCAGCCCCCTTGCTTCATCACTGAGGCATTACACCCCTGTCTTTAGGTTCCCTACCAAACAAAAAGGAAAATATTAGACACAGAGGGTGCGATCCTTACAACCTTCTAATGTTTACTGAGCCTCAGTGTTTTTCCTTCTTCATCCAGAATGTTCTCGGGTAAATAGTATCAGAGTGCAGTAACATGAAACCGCTTAGCCCCTCTGCCTTCTTAATAATGTATTGCTACATTCTGTTGCTTTAGGAATGTGCTAATTTTGTATGAGTTGCTGATGGGGTGTGAGTTCCTCCACAGAATTCTAACACAATACCCTTTTATGTCTCCCTGCAGTTATTTACATACTCCTATTAGCTTAAAACCGCCACCCTTTACACTGTAGGAACACAGGTCATAGTCACACGTTTTTGAAAATATGTTTATCTGACAATTTAAATTTCATCTCCAATCCCCTTTGAAAAGGAAAGTCAGCAGTAATGACATCTTCCCTTGATTTTTAAACCAGGTGCATTTTAACTTTTTACCGCCCCCCCAACAATTTATGATGTAAACCTATTTTGAACCTCTCATATTGCAAGTTGGTTTTGTTACCCTGTCAATAACCATGTCAGTTTCTCTTGGCTTCTCACTGGAAAAACCAGACAAGCCAACTCCCTACTGCTTTGAGCCTGCTAGGTTCCCCTTTCCTGCCCACCTTTTATTTGCACTGATTGTCAAGCCCCATTAAATAAGTTATTATTATGTAAATGTTATAGCATGCTGCCTGAGCTGTTCATTGCTATTGCCACAACTCCACAGATCAGTCAGAAAAATGGTGATGTATAGAAAATTAATAGTGTTTGAGTCAGAAAAAAACCTGAAGCTTCAACATTTAGGCAAAAAAGTTTGATCGACATTAGGTTTCCCTGGGAGCATGACATTGGTCAGGAGTACAGATCAGAGGTAAGGAGCCTCGTGGACTTTCTTTCTTCTTCTTTTTTTTTTTTTAATCAACATAATGTATTTTTTGTTTCAGGGTTACAGGTCTGTGATTCATCCTTCTTATACAATCCATAGCACTCACCATAGCACATACTGTATCCAGTTTCCATAACCACCCTACCCCTGCCCCCCACAGCCCCCAGTAACCCTCAGTTTGTTTCCTGAGATTAAGAGTCTCTTATGGTTTATCTCCCTCCGAGTCCCATCTTGTTTCTTTTTTCCCTCCCTACCCCCAACAAACCCCTACCCTGCCTCTCAAATTCCTCATAGCAGAGAGATCAACTGTCTCTCTGATTGACTTATTTCACTTAGCATAATACCTCTAGTTCCATTCACATCCTTGCAAATGGCAGGATTTTGGGGTTTTGATGGCCACATCCCCTTTATCCATTCTTCTGTGGATGGACATCTAGGTTCTTTACGTAGTTTGGCTATTGTGGACATTGCTGCTATAAACATTTGGGTGCATGTGCCCCTTCAGATCACTACATTTGTATCACTGCATTTAGTAGTGTGATTGCTGGGTCATAGGGTAGCTCTATTTTCAACTTTCTGAGGAATCTCCATACTGTTTTCCAGAGGGGCTCCACCAGCTCTCATTCCCACCAATGGTATAGGAGGGTTCCCTTTTCTCTGTATCCTTGCCAACATGTGCCATTTTTTGACTGGTTAATTTTAGCCATTCTGACTGGTGTGAGGTGGTATCTCATTGTGGTTTTGATTTGTATTTCCCTGAAGCCCAGGGATGATGAGCACTTATTTGTGTGTCTGTTGGCCATTTGGATGTCTTTTTTTTTTTTTTAATATTTTATTTATTTGACAGAGAGAAATCACAACCAGGCAGAGAGGCGGGCAGAGAGAGAGGAGGAAGCAGGCTCCCTGCAGAGCAGAGAGCCCGATGTGGGGCTCAATCCCAGGACCCTGCGATCATGACCTGAGCCAAAGGCGGAAGCCTTAACCCACTGAGCCACCCAGGCGCCCCAGGATGTCTTCTTTGCAGAAATGTCTGTTCATGTTTTTTGCCCATTTCCTGATTGGATTATTTGTTCTTTGGGTGTTGAGTTTGATAAGTTCTTTCTAGATTTTGGATACTAGCCCTTTATCTGATATGTCATTTGCAAATATCTTCTCCCATTCTATCAGTTGTCTTTTGGTTTTGTTGACTGTTTCCTTTGCTGAGCAAAAGCTTTAGATCTTGATGAAGTCCCAATAGTTCATTTTTGCCCTTGCTTCCCTTGCCTTTGGCGATGTTTCTAGGAAGAAGTTGCTGCAGCTGAGGTCAAAGAGGTTGTTGTCTTGTTCTCCTCAAGGATTTTGATGGATTCCTTTCTCACACTGAGGTCTTTCATCCATTTTGAGTCTATTGTTGTGTGTGGTGTAAGGAAATGGTCCAGTTTCCCTTTTCTGCATGTGTCTGTCCAATTTTCCCAGCACCGTTTGCTGAAGAGACTGTCTTTTTTCCATCAGACATTCTTTCCTGCTCTGTCAAAGATTAGTTGACCATAGAGTTGAGGGTCTATTTCTGGGCTCTCTATTCTGTTCCATTGATCTATGTGTCTGTTTTTGTGCCAGTACCATGCTGTCTTGATGACAGCTTTGTAATAGAGCTTGAAGTCCGGAATTGTGATGCCACCAACACTGGCTTTCTTTTTCAACATTCCTCTGGCTATTTGGGTTCTTTTCTGGTTCCATATAAATTTTAGGATTATTTCTTTCATTTCTTTGAAAAACATTGATGGTATTTTGATAGGGATTATATTAAACGTTTAGATTGCTTTAGGTAGCATAGACATTTTCACAGTATTTGTTCTTCCAATCCAGGAGCATGGAACATTTTTCCATTTCTTTGTGTCTTCCTCAATTTCTTTCATGAGTACTTTATAGTTTTCTGAGTACAGATTCTTTGCCTCTTTGGATAGGTTTAGTCCTAGGTATCATATGGTTTTGGGTGCAATTGTAAATGGGATTGACTCCTTAATTTCTCTTTCTTCTGTCTTGTTGTTGGTGTAAAGAAATGCAACTGATTTATGTGAACTGACACTTTACTGAATTCCTGTACAAGTTCTAGCAGTTTTGGAGTGGAGTCTTTTGGGTTTTCCACATAAAGTATCATATCATCTGGAAAGAGTAAGAGGTTGACTTCTTTGCCAATTTGGATGCCTTTTATTTGTTTTTGTCATCTGATTGCCGAGGCTAGGGCTTCTAGTACTATGTTGCATAGCAGTGGTGATAGTGGACACACCTGCCATGTTCCTGACCTTAGGGGAAAAGCTCTGTTTTTACCCACTGAGAATGATATTCACTGTGAGTTTTTCATAGATGGCTTTGATGATGCTGAGGTATGTACCCTCTATCCCTACACTTTGAAGAGTTTTGATCAAGAAAGGATGCTGTACTTTGTCAAACATTTTTCAGCATCTATTGGGAATATCAAGGTTCTTGTTCTTTCTTTTATTAATGTGTTGTATCACATTGATCGATTTGCACATGTTGAACCAATCTTGCAGCCCAGGAATAAGTCCCACTTGGTCATGGTGAATAATCCTTTTAATGTACTATTGGATCCTATTGCTAGTATTTTGGTGAGAATTTTTGCATCTGTGTTCATCAAAGATATTGGTCTGCAATTCCTTTTGATGGGGTCTTTGGTTTTGGGATCAAGGTAGTGCTGGCCTCATAAAATGAATTTGCAAGTTTTCCTTCCATTTCTGTTTTTTGGAACAGTTTCAGAATAGTAATTAATTCTTTTTTAAATGTTTGGTAGAACTCCCCTGGGAAGCTGTGTGGCCCTGGGCTCTTGTTTGTTGGGAGATTTTGATGAGATTGTTTCAATCTCCTTACTGGTTATGGGTCTATCTGTTCAGGTTTTCCATTTCTTCCTAGTTCAGTTTTGGTAGTTTATACATCTCTAGGAATACATCCATTTCTTCCAGATTGTCGAATTTGCTGACGTATAGTTGCTCATAATATGTTCTTGCAAATGTTTGTATTTCTTTGGTGTTGGTTGTGATCTTTCCTCTTTCCTTCATGATTTTCTTTATTTGTGCCTTTTATCTTTTCTTTTTGATAAGTCTGGCCTGGGATTTTTTCAATCTTATTCTTTCAAAGAACAGGCTCCTTGTTTCATTGACTTGTTCTACTGTCCTTTTGGTTTCTATTTCATTGATTTCTGCTCTGATCTTTATTATTTCTCTTCTCCTGGTGGGTTTAGGCTTTCTTTGCTGTTCTTTCTCCAGCTCCTTTAGGTGTAGGGTTAGGTTGTGTACTTGAGACCTTTCTTGTTTCTTGAGAAAGGCTTGCATTGCTATATACTTTTCTCTCAGGACTGCCTTTGCTGTGTCCCACAGATTTTGAACTGTTGTGTTTTCATTTTCATTTGTTTCCATTAATTTTTTCAATTCTTCCTTAATTTCCTGGTTGAATCATTCATTGTTTAATAGGATGCGCTTTAGCCTCCATGTACTTGAGTTCTTTCCAACTTTTCTCTTGTGATTGAGTTGTAGCTTCAGAGCATTGTGATCTGAAAATATGCAGCGAATGATTCCAATCTTTTGATATTGGTTAAGACCTGATTTGTGACTCAGGATGTGATCTATTCTGGAGAATATTCCATGTGCACTAGAGAAGAATGTGTATTCTGTTGCTCTCAGATGGAATGTTCTGAATGTATCTGTGATGTCCATCTGGTCCAGTGTGTCATTTAAGGCCTTTATTTTCTTGTTGATCTTTTGCTCAGATGATCTCTCCATTTCAGTAAGAGGTGTGTTAATGTCCCCTGCTATTATTGTAGTATTGCCAATGTGTTTCTTTTATTTTGTTATCAATGGATGTGTATAATTGGCTGCTCCCATGTTAGGAGCATAGATATTTAAAATTGTTAAAACTTCTTGTTGAGCAGACCCTTTAAGTATGATATTGTGTCCTTCCTCATCTCTTATTATAGTCTTTGGTTTAAATCTAATTGATCTGATATAAGGATTGCCACCCAGCAATCCTTTGATGTCCATTAGCATTAGCATGGTAAATTGTTTTCCATCCCTCCCCCACTTTAAATCTGGAGGTGTCTTTGGGTCTAAAATGAGTTTCTTGTAGGCAGCATATTGATGGGTTTGTTTTTTATACATTCTGATACCCTGTGTCTTTTGAATGGGGCATTTAGCCCATTAACATTCAGGGTAACTATTGAGAGATATGGATTTAGTGCCATTGTATTGCCTATGAGGTGACTGTTACTGTATATTGTCTCTGTTCTTTTCTGATCTACTACTTTTAGGGTCTCTCTTTGCTTAGAGGATCCCTCTCAATATTTCCTGTAGGGCTGCTTTGCTGTTTGCAAATTCTTTTACTTGTTGTTTGTCCTGGAAGCTTTTTATCTCTCCTTCTATTTTCAATGATAGCCTAGCTGGATATAGTATTCTTGGCTACATATTTTTCTCCCTTGGTGCTCTGAATGTATTATGCCAGTCATTTCTGGCCTGCCAGGTCTCTGTAGATAGGTCTGTTACCAATCTAATATTTCTATGCAATGATTTCCAAAGACCTCTTGTCCTGAGCTGCTTTCAGGATTTTCTGTCACTGAGACATGTAAGTTTTACTATTAGATGATAGTGTGTGGGTCTATTTTTATTGATTTTGAGGGGGATTCTGTGTGCTTCCTGGATTTTGATGCTTGTTATCTTTGCCATATTAGGGAAATTCTGTATTATAGTTTGTTACACTATACCTTCTGCCCCTCTGTCTCTTCTTCGGGGATCTCAATTATTCTAATATTTTTTTGTCTTATGGTTTCACTTATCTCTCGAATTCTCCCCATGTGGTCTAGTAGTTGCTTGTTTCTCTTTTGCTCAGCTTCTTTATTCTCCATCATTTGGTCTTCTATGTCACTAATTCTCTCTTCTGCCTTATTTATCCTAGCAGTAAGAGCCTCCATTTTTTATTACACCTCATTAATAGCTTTTTTGACTTCAACTTGGTTAGCTTTTAGTTCTCTTATTTTTCCAGAAAGGGATTTTATTTCTCCAGAAAGGGATTTTCTAGGATTTTCCAACCCTTTTCTCAAGCCCAGCTACCACCTTGATAATCATCATTCTGAACTCTAGTTCTGACATATTATTAATGTCTGTATTGATTAGGTCCCTATCCATTAGTACTGTCTCTTGTTTTTTTTTGTTTGTTTGTTTGTTTTTTGTGGTGAGTCTTTCCACCCTGTCATTTTATCCAGGTAAGAATAGATGAATGAGAGAACAAAATACTAAAAGAGTAGCAACAACCCAGAAAAATATACACTAACCAAATTGGAAGATACCCAAAACTGGAGGGAGAAGAAAGAAAAAAAAAAAAAAAATATATATATATATATATTACACTGGTGAATATGTGTGTGTGTGTGTGTGTGTGTATTACACCAGTGAACAGAACAGGCCACACACTTGATTTTGGGTGTATTTTGGTCTTTTAGAAGAAGCTGCTTCCCAAAATTTTAAAGAAAAGAAAACATATATATACATACACAAAAATAAGGGTAAACACGATGAAGGGATGGAATATGACTGTAAAGATGAAGATTAAAAAAGATCCTAAAAAAGGGGGCGCCTGGGTGGCTCAGTGGATTAAGGTGCTGCCTTTGGCTCAGGTCATGATCCCAGGGTCCTGGGATCGAGCCCCGCATCGGGCTCTCTGGTCCGCAGGGAGCCTGCTTCCTGCTCTCTCTCTGCCTGCTTCTCTGCCTACTTGTGATCTCTCTCTCTGTCAAATAAATAAATAAAATCTTTAAAAAACAAAAAACAAAAAAAAAGATCCTAAAAAAGGAATTGATAAGGAGTTGGTTGAAAAAAGAAAAAGAAAAAAAAAACAACAACAATGTAATCAGGCTGGAGAGTTAAACAAAGCCATGCACTAGATTTAGGGTATATTTTGATCTGTTAGAAGAAACCATATCTCAAAATTTTAAAGAAAGAAAAACCTATATGTATACAAAAAATAAGGTTAAATACAATGAAGTGACAGAATATGACTATAACAATGAAAATTTTAAAAAGATTTTAAAACAGTATTGATAAATTTTTTTAAAAAATGTTAAATAAGAAGAAAAAATTTAAAAAAATAAGAATTTTTTTTTACATTTAACTTTGAAAGACTAAGGAATCATGGGGGAAAAGGCATGAATTCTATGTGCTATATTCTGTAGCTCTGAAGTTTTGCAGTTCTCAGAGATCTGGTGAACTTTGTCTTAGCTGGATGTTCTTGCTGATCTTCTGGGGGAGGGATCCGTTGCAGTGACTTTCAAATGCCTTTGCCCAAGGCAGAATTGCACCACTTTTGCCAGGGGCCGGGCTAAGTAATCTGCTCAGTTTCACTCTCAGTAGCTTTCCATACAGCTTTCGAGGAGGAGAATGAAGATGACAGCCTCCCAATTCTGGCCCGGGGGAGCTGAGAGCTCAGGGCCCCACTCTTCAGTGTGCCCTCAGAGAAAAGCAGTCAATGCCTCCCATCTCTCTGGTCTCTGGCCAGGCTCGGAGCTCACCCGGCCTGTGACCAAGCCTTTCTGTCTCTGGGCATGGGCCCCGTTTGGAGTCTCCAAATCCAGCAGACTCCTGTTGTGCACTCCCATGCCACTCCTCCTGGAGGAGAAAGGTGAGTCTCCAGGATCTGTCACTTGTGGGGTCCCTGCTTGAAGAGCAGTGGCCCCACTGTGCCTTGGATCATGGTTTAAGGTAACCCCAAGCCAAGAGTGCACTCCTTGGCTCCGTCTCTGCAGCTGGCTTCCCCTCTTCAATACCTGGGAGCTCTGCCACACTCAGGCATCTCCGATCTTTCTGTGACCCTGCAGGTCCTGAGACCACACTGCTCCTGCAAGGGCTCCACCCCTACTTAGCCTATGGAGCAACTTCCTTCAGTAAAGCAGACTTCTAAAAGTTCCCATTTTGTGCTGCATTGCTCTACCGCTTGCCAGGAGCAAATCCCCATTGTCTCTCTTCCCGTATGTCACCTGGGCTTCACTTTTTCACATGTCCTACCTTCCAGAAAGTGGTTATTTTTCTGTTCCTAGAATTGCTGCTCTTCTTCTCTTTGATCTCCTGTTGAGTTTGTATGTGTTCAGATAGTTTCATAACTATCTAGCTTAACTCCTGGGACCTGATGATATTTAGGTCTCCTACTCCTCCGCCATTTTGCCCCACCCCCATAGACTCTTAAAACTGGGAGGGGTATGGCATCTCTACAAAACCAAGACACTTTGCTCCTGAGTTGCTTGGTAGAGTTTACCAGAAAAATTCATTGTCAAAGTGTAATGGTCAAGAAGTGAAAACCATGACTCCCATACAAATAGAGCATGAATCTGTGTGGAAAACGTATCCAACTGATGGAGTTTAGACAGTGGTAAAGCAGATTAAAATAAGAGGAACACAGAGTGGGCAAGAACTTTAAATTAAGTTTGCTGAATGAAGTTTGACACAATTAGGTCTGAGAAACTACATTTATCGAGTTGAAAAACTAGCTGATCAAAAATAACCAAATAGGGGCGCCCGGGTGGCTGAGTGGGTTAAGCCTCTGCCTTCAGTTCAGGTCATGATCCCAGGGTCCTGGGATCGAGCCCCGCATCAGGCTCTCTGCTCGGCAGGGAGCCTGCTTCCTCCTCTCTCTGTCTGTCTCTCTGCCTACTTGTGATTTCTGTCTGTCAAATAAATAAAATCTTTTAAAAAAAAAATAACCAAATAAACAAACCCAAAATCCGTTTTGCTAAGTTTGCAAGTTTAAAGAAGAAAACCAAAATAAGTTTCATAATGCTCACCAGCAGTATGACTGCATAATTAATATGGTCACTCCTGAACTCAATAAATGTGCCTTGAATTTTTTATTTAACTAGCTCTACAAATTTTGTTATGCTAGGATACACTATCATCTGTTATGTATATGTAACCATAAAGCAGAAACTTTATCAAAGTCACCTGGTTTGTTTTGGGGGTGGATTTTTGGCTTTTGTTTTGGGTTTTTTTTTTTTAACTCTTTTTTTAAAATCTCAATTGTGGGGCACCTGGGTGGCTCAGTGTGTTAAAGCCTCTGCCTTCGGCTTAGGTCATGATCCCAGGGTTCTGGGATCGAGCCCCGCATCGGGTTCTCTGCTCAGCGGGGAGCCTGCTTCCTCCTCTCTCTCTCCCTGCCTCTCTGCCTACTTGTGATCCCTATCTGTCAAATAAATAAATAAAATCTTAAAATAAAATAAAATAAAATAAAATCTCAATTGCTAAGCCACCCCCAGGAGTCTCTTTGTTGCAATTCTGCTCAGCAGGGCTTGGGAATGAGTGTCTGCCCTAACCATTGCCCTCTGCAGACCCTTCCAAAATGTTCCCTTCATTAAGAGCTCATATACACCTGGCAAGACATGTTATCTGGACCCTCTTATCTCCCCAGCATGTCTTTTTTTTTTTTTTTAAGATTTTATTTATCTACTTGACAGATCACAAGTAGGCAGAGAGGCAGGCAGAGAGAGAGGAAGGGAAGCAGACTCCCTGCTGAGCAGAGAGCCCGATGTGGGGCTCAATCCCAGGACCCTGGGATCATGACCTGAGCCAAAAGCAGAGGCTTTAACCCACTAAGCCACCCAGGCGCCCCTCCCCAGCCTGTCTTACACTTCCTGGCCCCACACTCTGGGTGGGACCCCACTGTACCTCTCACCCTGCCCCACGCCCCATTACCCACGGATCATGCTCGTTCTTTAGGCCCAGGATTAGATGTGGCCTTTCTGGGGAAATCTTCCCTGAGCTTCTAACTGATACCTGCTTCCAGAGCACTGCCTTCTTCCCTATTACAATTTATGTTCACTTTTTGACTGTACGGTTGCTGGAAGTGGGGACAATGTCTACTAGTTCATCCTTTTCAAGGTTCTTATTTCAGCATCCTATTTGTCTCACCCAGACCACAAATTGTCTGCAGACCAGGATGGACGCCTGGATAACACTCTGGCCTTGGTCAGTGAACTTGTGGTGGCCCTAAACCTGTTCCCTAAGCAAGCCCTTCTTTCCTACTCTCGCCTCAAACACACCTGAAAAGCCTATGAGTTCTGGAAAGAGAGAATTAGAAAATAAATGCTCTCATGAAATAAGCCTTGGGAACAGATATGTGTTAAAAGTGTAGATCCTTAAGTATATTTCATGAAGAGCTCAATTTGGAAATTACGTGGAAGCAGGTGTCTATATTTTTCATGGGTGACCCAAACAATTTGTATGATCTTTCAAGTATAAGAAATATCAGTACAGAGGAAAAATTGTGTTCTAAAAGCATCACAGCTACACTGTGAAAAAAGCCTCCAAAGTCACAGGCAGGAAGAAGCAGAGGGACATCTCTGATGGTTAAAGAGGGAGATTGCCAGCAGTTTTGAGTCTGGCATGGGTCAAGGGAGGGCAGAGTGGTAGGAAGTCTTTTTTAAGAGTTTCTGCAGGAGCATCAGGAAGGGAGTAGAGGGTGGACACAGGACAGAGGGTCTCCAGAGGGGCAGCTGGGTGTTTGTGTTATAAGAGATGACCGTCCTCTCCAGGTATCCTAGAAGGAGAGGAGAACTGGGGTCTGGACTCTGCCCTGCAGTGTGAGATATGGGTCTCCTGGGAGTGAAGCTTGCACCTTGCTAAGAAAGTTAAGTGCACTAACCTGTAACACTTTTCACATCCCAACAGCGTTCCAGTTCACACCATCCAGCCAAGCTCCCCAAGCCAACAGAGCTGGGTGAAATCAGTCCTTGTACAAGGGGAGCTCCTGATTGGGCCAGGTTGAGCATTTCACCTTGATATGCTCATCGTGGGCTGGCTATTGAGCTATATAAGGCAACCTGGCACATTACATCTGACTGATTAGGTGAGGCTCATCTCTGGGCCAATCCGTTGGGTTCTTTTCAGAAGGTATAGTGT
The DNA here is from genome assembly GCF_922984935.1 of Meles meles. Lineage (NCBI taxonomy): Eukaryota > Metazoa > Chordata > Mammalia > Carnivora > Mustelidae > Meles > Meles meles. The sequence continues at coordinate 145,665,226 of NC_060070.1, forward strand.
AGGGGCGCCTGGGTGGCTCAGCTGGTTGAGGGTCTGACCCTTGGTCTCAGTTCTGGACTTGATCTCAGGGCTGTGAGTTCAAGCCCCATGTTGAGCTCCACCCTGGGGCTGGGGGGAAGAAGGCACAGGATGGAGTGGCCAGTGAAAAGAAGAAATACAGAGGCATGCAAAGAAAAGGAGAAATGCCACAAAGTTGAGATCCAGGGCCCACAAAAGAGTGAAGAGGAAAGCAGCTGTCCCACCCTCCTGAGGCCATCGGATGGCTTCCCAAGACTTCATGTATTTTTATAAGCTCCCTTTCTCCTAAGGTGGCCTGAGGAAAGGAGAAGCCCAAGAACAGCAAAAGCAAAGTGGCCCTAAAGAAGCACACGATATAGGTGCCTGTGCAGGATGGTTGTAGTTAGGGCTTTTACGAGAAATTCAAGTCTTGTTGCGGGAAAGAGTCTAATACACACTCCTCCCTCAAAAATGGCTTTTAACTGAGCAATCACCACATTCCAGGCACTGTTCTAAGCACTTTACAAATATTTTAAAATCGATTTAATTCTCACAACAGCTTTATGAGATGGCCATTAGTATTATCCTCATTTTATCAATGAAGAAACTGAGACACGGAGAGTTCAGGCAGCATGCCCAAGGTCACACAGGAAGTAAGAGAACAGGGATTTCAAGCCCCGCAGGGTACCTCAGGAGCCTATGTCACCTTCCTCAGATCAAGTAAAAATAATGATGCTTGTGACTGTTAATGTGACCCAGTTTTTGCCCCTAAACTGGGGTGCTCTAACAAAACACAGGTTATACGTGTGGCATTCATACTCTGGTATAATTGTTTACCCATCTCCTAAACGTAGCAAATATCTATCTTATGTTTGTATCCACACTTCCCAGAAGAGTAGCTGGTGTATGCCAGGAGCTCGATTGAAAAAAAAAGTGTGTTTTTCAAAGAAAAAAATTAATCTGGAGGAGGTGAGATGCCACAAGGTCTTCAATACACAAGGCAAAGAACTGGGTTTTATCTTGCGGACAGTGAAATGTGTTGGGTGGTTTGGGGGCACACGTGTGACCATGCTGTGTCAATGAGCAAGAGAACGGACAGGCTGCGGCAGAGCTATTTGGAAGACTGTGTTTACTAGGCATGCTCTGAAGAGGGGAGAGCTAGAGAAATGCAAAGGATGACACAGATAAGAGACTTATTATTACATAGCAAACAATATTAGGTCACTAAGGGGAATGTGGCTGCCTCTCCAAGTTACATCTAGAAAAGTCTTGAGTAGAGAGTGATCACTCCTTTAAGAAGTCACTGCATCATCAGTGGTCTTAATGATGCTGGGAATGGAACTAGGGGAGAAAAAAAAAAAGATTTTGAATAGAAAAGTTATTTAGAAGAGTTGGATTCTGGACCAGTCAGAGGACTGTTAAGAATCAAAATTTACCAGCAGCAAGTCGAATAAAAAGACTCTAATGGAAGGACTGTTCTTCGTTGTTGTTGTTGTTTAATGATTTCCTAAAGTAATCTCTACCCTCACCGTGGGGCTCGACGTCACAACCCCAAGATCAAGAGTTGCATGTTCTACCGAATGAGCCAGCCAGGTGCCGCCTGGAAGGACTTCTTACAAAAGTGTGGTCCTGGGGCACCGGGGTGGCTCAGCTGGTTAAAGCCTCTGCCTTCAGCTCAGGTCATGATCCCGGGGTCCTGGGATCGAGCCCCGCATTGGGCTCTCTGCTTAGCTGGGAGCCTGCTTCCTCCTCTCTCTCTCTCTCTGCCTGCCTCTCTGCCTACTTGTAATCTCTGTCAAATAAATAAATCTTAAAAAAAAAAAAAAAAAGTGTCGTCCTACCAAGAAGCTGTTACTACCCCTATGACTGAAGAACTAGGGGGAGAAAATCTTAATAGGAGCTTGATAAGAACCGGAGAAGCTGTAATCCCAGAAGAAATAGCTCCTACCAGAGACACTGAGGCACAGCTAGAAGACATGCCCGAGTTCCCTTTCTTATGCCTTCCTTTCCCGATGCTGCCTTCACTGGCTGAACCAACTAGCATCTGGCTGGCACCAAGCTCAGGAGATCCAGCCATAGGGGTAGACCCATAGGGCCCTGGGCCAGACAGAAGAAGGCAGACAAACAAAGCTGGAGAGCAAACAGATAATGTGAAGAAGTTTTAGAATATTTGACAAAATTTGTTTCACTGATATTTTCCTTTTTGAAGTAATAAATGACAAACACTAAAGTCTACATATATATAAAAGAGCTTTTGCAGTGACTATAGAACAAAAATTCCAAGTAACAAAAACACTGTATGAGTTAAATTGGCAAACTTTTTTTTCCCCTAACAGTTTATAACACACTGGTGAGTCACAGAAGCAGCAGCATCTTGTTGCCCCCCCCCTTTTTTAAGTATTTGGTAAGTTAGGGTGCATTCCATTACAAGTAACAAAAAACCCAATGCAAAGTGGTAAACAAAAGCCATTAATTGCTTCCCATTACTAGAAAGTCCATATCTAGGCTAGATGACTGGGTTGGGTAGATTTGGTGGCCCAATGATGTTACCAAGTACGTGGCTTCTTTGTGACTCTCTGCTATGTCTTCCATTCTATTTATCCTGGAGCTGGCTGCCTTCCTGTGGCTAAAATCAGGCAGCAAATAACCCCTTGAATTACATTTCTCTTGATATGCATGGCGACAGAGAGAGTTGTTTCTGGAAACTCTGAGATCTTTCCTAGAAACATCTGGGACACTTGCTCCTCTATCTCCAAACATCTGCTTCATAACTGGCTAACAATAGCATTACATTGATTAGCAGAGCCTCGAGCCACACGACCTGTCCCTAGAGTCAGGGTAGAGTTAACTTGCCCCCTGCCAGACGACTACCCTAGAGAATCATGGATCACACCATCTTTCTTCCCCATAAAGTATCAGGGTAATTACCAAGAGAAGGGCAAATGGAGGTTTGGGAGGCATGTCCTACCTCCACACTACTACGAAGCTGAACAATTCACATTACGGTCAATGAAAATACATAACGTGTGCAATGGTCAGGCCTCTTACTAGCAAACAACAGAATCCACTCTGGCCAGTGGAAAAAGAAACGCATTTTATTGCAAGGTCTTAGGTAGCTCCTAGAATCTTCACAAGGGTGAGAGATCTAGACTACAGTGCTGGGCAACCACACCAAGTTGTTTGCTAGCAAAATACCCTGTGAATGCCATCAAGTAATAGGATACTCAGAACTGGAGGTCAGAAACCACCAGCACCAGGACCAACCAACAGAACACCTCGCCCTGCAATTAATAAGGTGTTGTTATAAACAGCACTGGGAGGGAAAGCTTGCCCATATACCTCAGTGTATACATACATCATAAAATTCATTTTATTATGACAAACACTGATACCTGCAATGACGTTAACTCTTATTTAAACAATGGTCCTATGGATTAGCTCTGCATCAATTAGTTTCTTGGCTCCTTCTGACAAAATCCTTATCTTTCATAATATGCCGCAGATATTAAAAACCTACTAAGAACAGCAAGATGTATGCAGGGTTCATTTATCTTTTCTGATGTCCTATGCTTGCTTTGAAGGTTCTAGAAAGTAGACAACTCCATGGATAGGCCAACTGGCATGACCTTTACTGGCATTTCAGCAAGAACAAACTAATCACTCACAAAGAAATATGATAACGTTATGGTATACTTGATACCCAAATCTGTGCACGTGCATTTTCAGCAAAAACTACTTCATTTAATCTTTCTAAGAAGAGGATGCTAGGTATTGTGATCCCCATTTTACGGGAAGGAAACTGAGGCTCAGAGACATTACCCCTCTTGCCCTCAATCACATAATCTGCCTCCTGGAATTGCACACTTTCAACATCTCGTCCTACGGAAGCCCAGAGACGACCCGCCTCTGAAACGGGGGTTCGGGGCAGGGCGGGGTGGGGGGGCGAGTCTTACATTTCCCCCAACTTTTCTCTTGTGTGCCTCCCACAATTGATTTCTCCTGCGCTGAGATAGCATGTCTAGTTTCAGCGTGCATCTCAGATAACAGCTTCTCCACCCCATCTGGCCTTGGTTTCTTCAGCCTTCATTAACTCTAATTTCATTATCACCTGTTCTGGTGTGACCCTGAGCTCTCCGCGCAGTTCTCTCCTTCTCTGGGGAAATGAATTTCTGTCTCGGCGTCCGCTCTCCATCCAATTGTGTGCGCCCGGAGGCAAAGCTCTCATTTGTATGTGAGCACTGTCCATCTCCCCTGTCGTCGCCAGCCACCTCCTGCGGCTCTGACTCTTCAGTCACCTCCGGTTGCAGATGAGACCGAGGGGAATTTCTTAACAAGCGCGGTTGCGTGCGAGCGTGCGTGTGCGTGCGCGTGCCTGTGTGCGTGCGTGTGCGCCTGTGCACGCGCGCACGTCTGCATGGGATCCATCCCTCAGATGATTTTTATTTCATTTATGACTTGAATTTCTGCTTTGTGTTTAAATCTCCCTTCCCCCTTTTCATTTCATTTCACGAATTCTCACACCAGGAATTCATGTAACTCGCATATCCTTTGGGAGAAATAATAAATAATTTTCTAGTTTGGTAACAAATTAGGTGTTGTTTGGCAGCATGATTTGATTAGCTCGGCGAGGCCAAATTTCTCAAAACTGTACGTCATGGGGAGGTTATTCCAGCAACACTGATGGAGCATCCATCAGAAAACTCAGAAGTCACACCAAATGGGAAAAGGACACGAAAGACCAGAAGAGGAAAACAACAACAAAACAAAAAAACCCTCCTCTCCCCCCCCAAACCCCGCCTCCACCTTCCCGACCCTGCCAGCCCTCTGCAGCAGGAATGTCCTCTGATTAGAGGCCAGATAAAATAGCAGGGCAATAATGTTTTATTTCTGTTCTGTTGCCAGTGAGCTCGTGCTAAATCTCTGTATCCCCAGTCTTCTCCCTAAACATAAACATAAGCCAAACGGGGCAGTGAGATTAGAGTGTGTGATGTCAGGAAATATATATATATATATGTACACACACATATCTATATCTCTATATCACATATGCATGTATACCCATACTGTTACCATAATTTCCATTCTCTTACAAAGGCAAAGCCATACGTTTGTGACCTAATAGCATTTTAATAAGCTGGAATTTCTAACTACTAAACAACATTAGGTGTTGTACTAACTTACCCGAGGTAGGGTCTCCATAACGAATTGCGTTTTGTTTTTCTTATTTTTCCCAAGAAGTAAGTTGTTACCATGACCATGAATTCTTGTACCACTGGGCAAAAAGGCACTGTAAAGGCAAGCCAAGGAAGGAAAGATAGTGTTACTGAGGTCGAAAAGTAAAACTACTGGAAGGTTGAACAGTTTCAGGAGGTCTTAAGGAGGGAAGCCCATCGTATTGGGCGAGGGGAATGGCAAAAACAAAGTTGCATCTCTCCAAGAAAAGTTATGTTCGATTAAATTTCTCTCCCAATTCGTCCTAAGAAATTATTTCCCCCGAGGCCCGGAATGGACCTTGTGAAGGACATGCGCCCGCTCTTGGTATTGAATTCAGCCCCAGTGCACTATTTTTAAAGCGGTCACAGTTGTAGCTGCAACGGTGGTATGCGTCCAGCCTTCAGATAAGCAATTGACCGTGAAATCATAGTACATGGCTTTTAATATATACCCTCTGGTTATGGGTGTGCATACTAAACATACAGTATTTAAAAATATATGCCTATACATATAAACACACCAACCCCCGCAAGCTACAACTCTCTCTCTCTCTAAATGGACCGGCAGCTGCTTGAAATCTCCCCTCTACTCTCCCTAAGGTCTCAGGTGTAGGATTCATGAGCCAATGTCTCAGCTAGAACAGGTGTCTATCGCTGGGTAAATAGCAATTAGGCCCAAATTTCAGACTTTTTTTTTTCTTTTTTTTTTCAAATCCCTTTCGGAGGAAAAGCCCAGGAATAAATAGTTGCTGTAACGGCCAGGGGTATTGTGTAGCATTATAGCCTCCAGCTGGTCTATTACATACTATAGACAGGCAAAGAATACAAGCACCTGACAGATGTGTTCTGTTAGCTTCATTAGGAAAGAAACAAAGAAACTCCTCAATTAATAGCAGCGGAGCCAAATGGGGGTGGGAGGGGGGAGCTTGAGGGGAGAGGAATCATAGCCTGTTATTTAAACAGAGTCAGGGAGCCTTTCACTAGTGGCTTCATATGATTCATTAATAAAAACAGCTTTTTGAATGCCCAGTTTAAGTCAAAAGAAATCACCACCATTTTTTTTCCCCAGCAAAGGAAGGGCAAAATGACAAATTGCTGCTGTTAAATTCATTTCATGTGGGGATGGCCTTTCTCAAAGATCTCTTAAACTGCGAGGCTGAATGTTTGTCACATTAAGTGGCAGAACCGTTCTCAAAAATCGACTGTGGCACATCAGGGTCTCAGATGAATGGCTAGCGGTGGCCATCCAATAATTTTATATATCCAGACCAGGAAGCATTTAGTGTTCTTTAAATGAACGAGCGTTTTTAAAGTAATGAAATGCAGCTCTTACCCCGAAGAAAGGAGAATCTGTCCATGGAGTCACTTTTAATTTGTGTGTGTGTGTGTGTGTGTGTGTGTGTGTGTCTTCTTGGAATGGTTTGAAATTGCGGGGAAGGCCGGCTAGCTGTGGGTTTCATTTCTTACAAGGAGGACAAGTCAGATGGCGTCTCCTTTTATATTTGCGTCGCTGAAAATCTGCAGTGAATCTATGTACGCCATCATACACAGTTGTGAACGGGGGAGCTATGTATTGCGCAAGAAGGATGTGAATTCTGAACAAAAATGGGTCTTTTTCCACACGAGTCAGAATGTGCAGCCGCAACACCCTTTTTATAATAATGATTCTCTAGTTATGATTTTCCCGTGATATTTCAAAGAATCCCATGTGCTACCAGGAGGCTAAAGTGGACATTCTGGCCCCATTCCTGGATCTAAGGAGAGAAAAATAAATTCCAGACCCTTCCCCTTCTGCCCTTGGCCCATCACCTCCGCTCAATTTACATAACACCAGCGGAAAAGCACTTAAAGGTTAAGAACCTAGAAACTTCAGGGAAAATTCGGACCTATCATCTGGGCAATTCAGATAATCCAGGTTAAATTACCATGAGGGTGTTAGCTTGCATAGTTTTCTTCTATGCTGAGAATTCATGGGTGTCAGAACCACGGAGAAGAGAACAGCTACTGGAGCCCCGGAGTAACCTAGGCCAGCAAGGATATGCTCCAAAATCGGAACGCAATGCTCATCTGTCTAATTGGGGTGTTGTCCCGCCAAAGAAATAGAAATCAAAACATAAATGGTCATGGCCAAATATGATCGGCCAGGCTCTTTGTGATGGAAATGTAATTGTAAATCTTGATGGCCAACTCGGGCTGTGATGTCTTGATGCTCTTCAATTTTTAAAATATACTCTTGGCTTCCATTTGTATTCCCACCCCGCCACCCCCCCCACCCCAGAATAATAGCCACAGAACAAGAAGGGCTAACATCTACTCTGACATGAAGAGGAATGAAAAGGAAAAACAGCAAGATTTCCTGGAAGCAAAGGCATTTTTCACCCAAAAGTCTCTTCTTGCACTGATACTATTTCACCTCTGACATCAAAGAACCGAAAACATGAAGGATGAAGGGTCAGGATGTGAAATGACCAAGTTCAGACTCTATGTCATTATGGATGCTCCTCTTTAGAAACTAGTAATAGTTCCAGTGGTAAGTTAGCATGCATTATAACTCGCGGTTCCTTCTCAGAGACCTACCGAAGGAAACCTTCATTAGCAAGTGTCGGCAAATCTTCAATCGAATGCAATCTTTCCAACCTAAATTCCAGCGTTTGTGACGGTGCAAGAAATGTGCCAAACTCCCACCCAAAGATACGGTCAAAACTCAAAATCACACCCAAAAAATCACCGGGTACGAACTAACGAAGTATAACCCCAGCCTGCATGTTTGGATCACAAAATACAGTGTATTTCTGCCCATTTAGAAAAATGCTCTTTGGATTTTTATTATTTTTTCTTTCTCCCCTCAGTGTCAAGTGCCACTTTCCTCTCTCTTGGTGCTTTGAACAACTCAGAAGCATGGATGCAACATTTGGTTTCAAACAATGCCAGACACCTTGAACACTATCCTTGACTCCTCTTTCTCCCTCACATTTTCATTGAGTTCTGATACCCCTGCCTTCTACGGGAGATCCCCCCCTTGCTCTCCATCCATCCTCTCCCCATGTAGTCCCACAGTATTTCTCATGGAAACCATTGAAAATCCTTTCAGTTGGTCATTGCTCTCTGTATCAAATCCTTGAAACCAATCTTCACTCACGAAGGAGTTTTCGCCAATGAGAATCAGACTAATTACTCCTCGGTCCCAAAGTATTCCGTGGCTTCTGCCACTTAGAAATTAATGCCAAAGTCCTTAGCATGGTATTTGATGAACAAATGGATCTCCTCCTGCCATCCAGGCTTTTCTGGAGATTCTGTAGGATTACCTAGACCCATGGTCACAAGTATTGTGTTAGCTGGGGGGTTTTTGTACCTGCTCCTTATAAAGTCGCAGGATTTCCCTTCTCTTTCCCCTTACTGAGAGAGTGTTATCAGGAAAGAGTGCCTCACAGAAGGTACCCTAAGGACTGACGCTAATCACAAATGACCCGTGTTGTACTTACCATGACATGTATTAGGTGAATAAATGTACATCTCTTCTATGTGTGTGTCACGTGCGTTCTTGGTCTGTTCCTATTTTGACTTAATATCTTCAATATCGTTATCTTACTTTATCTGTCTCCACGTCCCTATACAACATGCACACGGCATGGGCTCTTTCCCTGCATGCTCCCTATGGCCAGGTGTGGTGTCTCTATACTTTTTTGCTCAGTACATTTAGACGCAGAATCCATGACTTTGAACTTTGTTATATGCAAAGCGTTGAAAAGTATAGAGTTTCTGGGTTGACGTCTTTCTCTAGAATTAATGTTTGAACAGAAAAAATTAAAATAGAGGATATTCTCAGATGAAAAACATCCCATTTGTGAAATTTGAGAATGTGGCTAACTACGTGTTGGGGTGGGGGACGGGTTGCAGAATTTGCTTTTAAGAGGATTGAGATAGCCTAATTGGGACCATAAGCTGAGAAAGACTTCTGGTACTGTTTCCCTATTAGCAGTGAGGAAGCATCCCATTCTTATAGATTTCCTTCTGTTTGGAAATCATTCGCCTCTCTTCGGCTGTTCACAGATTCACTTAGATCTGTCTCAGGCAGGCTCAGGCAAAGGCAAAGTGGAAAAGTGTCTGAGAGCAGCTACGTCTGGGTGGATTCTGCCGCTCACTCCACTGTTCCTTGTTGTCTCAAATAGCTCCTCATACAACTAACTCGTAGTTTCTCCCATCTGTCAAGAAGCCCGCTGGTTTTAACATTCCGTTTTATTGTCGGCGACTCTTTCTAATTCTCTCCAGACCATGAAACCACACAATGAAATTTTATGGGCATTTGGTTTTTTTTTTAAGAAAAAAATGAATTTATGAATCATTTTCATTATGTTTGAGATTGGTATTCATGATCTTTTCTCCAATTTTACCCTTTTGTTCTCACTGGAGTCACACACACACACATACACACACACAGGAGATAATCGGGTTTTGGGGGGTACAGTATGGAACCCCTTTGGGTAATAAAATTTTCGAAAGGAAAATGAGTAATAAAGACTTCCCCTTAAGGGATTAGCTTAAGAAAAAAAAATCCGTACGAAAAAAATTACAACTGTAAAATTTTAAAGCAAACGTACAAAAAAGAGTAAAAAATAAGAGAGTTAAAGATTCACAGCAATTATGACCAAGTGTTTATCTTTTCTATAGAGAAAGTACATTTAAATGGATGGGAAAATATCAGGGTCCCTATAGCCAAATGGGCACAGGGTGTGAACAAAAACATTCACAAAAGGAGAAAGCATTCAAACACAGTAAAAAAGAGATGCAAATTAATATAGCAAAAATACCATTTTTCACTTTTGCAAAACTTTCTCAGTAATACTGCTCAATATTTATGCGGTAGAGGTTAAACCAGGAAGTGAGGCTACCATGTTGTTGGTGGGATATAAATTGACCCAATCCTTTAGGAAAGCAGTTTAATGATATTTCCAAAGTCCTAGAAATATTTATATCCACTTACCCTGAAATCTGTTTACAAAAAGCACTTGGAAATTAGGTACATTTTTGAAAATATGTGACTATATTTATCTCAAAGTCAATTTCAATAGCAAAACATTGAAAATATCCTAAGCGTCTATGACATATAAATGGAATATAAAGCCAATAAACATTAGATGTGTCACAAGTTTTGACTAATCTAAGGAAATGCTAATGGCATTATATTCACAGAAAGAAAAATAGGATATTGCAATTTTTTGCTCTCATTCGAATTTGGAAAGCTGGCTGATTTTAGAAAAGATACTTTCTTTAATTATATGTATATATAATATCTAATGTTAAACTATTTTTAAAAGACCATAGTAAATGCAGAAAATTCATAACCAACAAATATTAAGAGTGTTGAGAGTGTGGATAATACAGCAAACCACAGGGGATGCATTTCTAAGTCCTCAAGTGGACTGAAACCACGGAAAGTACCAGGCCCTATATATGCTATGTTTTTTTCCTATACATACGTACCTATAAGCAAGTTGTTTTTTTTTTTAAGATTATTTATTTATTTATTTGACAGAGAGAGAGAGATCACAAGTAGGCGGAGAGGCAGGCAGAGAGAGAGAGAAGGAAGCAGGCTCCCCGCTGAGCAGAGAGCCCGATGTGAGGCTCCATCCCAGGACCCTGGGATCATGACCTGAGCGAAAGGCAGAGGCTTTAACTCTCTGAGCCACCCAGGTGCCCCCCTATAAGCAAGTTTAATTTACAACTTAGACACAGTAAGAAATTAACTTCAATAACTAGTAATAAAATAGAAATTGCAATTATAAATAAAAATAAAACCATTGCGATTAGAACCATATATTGTGAAATGAATAATGTGATTGTGGTCTATCCCTCAAAATATCTTATTCTATGGTGCACACCCTTCTTCCTCTTGTGAAGATGCGAGATTATAACAGCACCTCTGTGATGAGATGAAGGGAGGTGCATGATGTAGGCATTGTGACCTACATTGACCTTCTGACAATAAGTCAGAAAGAGGGTCATCTGCCTACAGACCATTGTTGACCTGGGGCAACCAGAACTACAGAAAGCAGAAAGCATGGAGAAAGGGTACCACTGTCATTTTTTTCTTATTTCAATGTTTTGTATTTTAATTTTTTGTAAGAATATGTGTTACTTTCAAGTTAAGAAAGAATTATAGGCTTAAAAAACTTCAAAAGCTGGGACTTTTGGCTTTTCCTCTTGTAGGTCTTCTGTGAGAAACGAAATCCAATCTACATATCCATCCTTAGAAGAAGGTAAATTATTTGTGACCAACATGTATCAGGCACTGCACTAAGCGACTGAACATATCTCATTTAAAACTTATGGTAACCCTGAAAAATAGATATTCATCCCATTTTTATATATGAAAAATCCAAAACTTAAAGTGTCAGCATTTTGCTCAAGATCATATGGTGAATTAAGTCCTAGAGTTTGTTTTTGAACGCTGTGTTATTTCCACGTTGTTATCAATGCTAGACATACCTTAAGTGACCTCCCTTCCAGGCTAAATCATTTATTAAGGAGGAAAAAACATTACAAATTTAATTATTTAAGGAATGAGATTAAAATGCAATTCTAATCTGAGCTTCTGCATTGCCTTTGTTTGTTTTGTTTAGAGATTTAAAGAGCAGGATAGGACTTCAAAGAGGGTCTTTTCTAAAATCAGCCAGCATTGTTTTAGCTGTTCAAATGAGAGCAGAAGAATTAGCCATCTATAGGAACAATTATGAGTTATCAACTGTGTTTTCCTTCTCCATGCCTCGAATGACCATCCGCCTCTCAATGGACACTTTGTTCTTCACTAACACACAAGTAAGGCACTCAGGATCTTTCCTTCAGTCTCCAGCTGAAGTACTTAGCGATTGATCTAAAAACAATAGGCAGGGCGCCTGGGTGGCTCAGTGGGTTAGGCCACTGCCTTCGGCTTGGGTCATGGTCTTGGGGTCTTGGGATTGAGCACCACATCGGGCTCTCTGCTCAGCGGGGAGCCTGCTTCCTCCTCTCTCTCTGCCTGCCTCTCTGCCTACTTGTGATCTCTGTCTGTCGAATAAATAAATAAAATCTTTAAAAACAATAGGCAAATGAGCCTCTTCTGCTGTTTCTTCCTAAACTTCTCTTATATGTGCTCGTCAGGAACAACTCACAGGCATAACGTCACCTGGAAGGTCTGAGATAGCTTTGGTCTCCTTTCTTGTGGTTTCGGTTCCTTTCTTCCTTGTTTTATGCCTGACTGGAAGCCATTTTAAGTAACTGCCTCAGGCTTAGGGCAAAGCTCATCGTGGAGGAAGATTGGGGTCGCCACTCATATCCTATGCATACATAGGGTTTGTTTCAAGACGTGTCATATGCTTGAGCCAGAAGCCAGAATCTCATTAGCAGCCAAAAGCAGACTTCTACCCTTTCTTCTCTTTACTTTCTTTTTTTTTTTAAAGATTTTATTTATAAGTAATCTCTACACGAAATATGGGGCCCCAAACCACAACCCCGAGTGGGTCAGCTGCTCCACTGACTGAGCCAGCCAGACACACCTGTTCTATTTACTTTCTTTTTTTTTAAATATTTTATTTATTTATTTGACAGAGAGAGATCACAAGTAGGCAGAGAGGCAGGCAGAGAGAGAGGAGGAAGCAGGCTCCCCGCAGAGCAGAGAGCCTGATGCGGGGCTCGATCCCAGGACCCCGGGATCATGACCTGAGCCGAAGGCAGAGGCTTTAACCCACTGAGCCACCCAGGCGCCACTCTATTTACTTTCTTAAAAATTAGAGGAAAATAGCTTATTCCTCCCCCCTCACATATCTGCCCTTGATAATGGGGACAAAAAGATCATCACTTAACTCAGTCCCCTTGTGACATTTGTGGGTAAGTTCTTGCAATAATGGAATTAATACAACCAGAAAAGTCTGTTCTAATCTCTGTGCGTGTTTAAAAAAATTTTCTAAAAAAAAAATTTTTTTTTTCCTCTTTCATCTTTGTTTCACACACTTCTACAAATTATGCCGGTTCTATTCCTCTGATGCATTGAGCTAGCGTGTTGCTATGTCTCAGCTCTCCATGTGGGTTCCGGCATCAAAGCCTTGGGCCAATTTTATTTCATTTGTATTTGCTGTCAGAACAATGTCTTTATTCTAAAATGCCCTTCTCAAATCACCTCTCAGGTGGTTTGGTAGAAGCAGCATGCGGCAGAAAAATAATATCTTTTTTTAAATCCATGGTATTTCTTTTATGTTTTACCCTGTGAATACTGAATGCACAACACACTCAAACAGCATCCCAAGTTCCATTTTTAAGATGAAAAGTACCTTTCATTTTAAATCTCCCAGAGACAACTGATCTGCTTTCCTTCTTTGTAACGGGTTTTGGGGGGGGAGGTATTCAAATCACTGCTCGGCCATGAGCATTTTTACAATATCATTTGTTTTAGGCTGGCGGGTGACACCCAGATTGATTCAATTTTTGTATGAAAGTCTCCCAAAATAAAGATTGAAGGGCATTTAGGCAGCTGACAAGGCTGTAGAATTCTATCACATCAGATTAGCATGAAGAGGAGACAAGGGCCAGAGTGGACTCCAGCACTCAGGACCCTGTCTCTTGCTTCTCCACACTGTGTAATCAAATCGAGGAGTCTTTGCAGGGAAATGCTTTTCCTTTCACACGCACAGCGTAGGAAGTGAGAGAGAAAGAAAGAGAAGGAGAAGAAGAGATTTAAGGAGACGCTGCAGTGAGCTGGCAGGTAGCGGACAGGGGACCAATCCAGTTTGTCACATTAAGGATTGTAAAGAATCCATCTCCCTGTGACACTGATGATTCAGGGTATTAAGTTCAGTTCACAGTCAGGCACATGGCCATGGAAGCCCAGTAGGGGATTCAAACCCAGAGAACACTGGAGAAAGGAACACAAGACTCAGCATAGTGGGGTCCTTGGTTGTTGAACCTGTGGATGAACCTGGCTAGCCTTGCCAGACGTCAGTCACCTGGATGCTAAGAGAGTAAAACTTTGTGCATGCACGTCTCTGTGCTGGGGTCACAGTCCCACGTGCCCCTCCTAAAGAAGGCTCATGCAAACGACCTCCCACCTGCTCTTACTTCCAGCCTCTTCAGAGACAATTGCTTGTCGATCCCATCGTCCCCACAGTGGGGTGTATCCTCAGACCTTCTCCAATCCTTTGATTCCTCTTTGTCCTTCATTGCATTTATCCTAATTAGCCGGTGTATATTGACTGGTGTGTTTATTTAATTTCAGTCTTTCCCCTGTAGCCTAAGCCCCATGAGACACATCTCATTTGCCACTCATCCCCTCAGCCAAGCCCCGTGCCTTCCATACTGTATGTGATGTATGTGGAATGAGTGAATGGCTGGGTGGATGAATGTAAGAATTTAAAAGAGCCGTTTCTAGAAAGTTGAATATAGAGTGTTTATCTCATAGATCTGGTCCGGTCAGAAAAGAAAGATATTTTGTCACGTCGCTTCAATTCTGAGATTTTTCTCAGACTTTAACATTTCTCCAATTGATGGGATCTTTATGGACGCTTCACATCATAATCAGCAGAGTTGGTTTCTTTTTTCTTTCTCAGTAGTGCATAACGTAAATGTGCCTTTGACAACCATAGGTGTCTTAGAAGAACTAGAATCACAAACCGTCGCCCATACAAAGGCAAATAAGAAAACGTGTATGGATGCTGTCAGCCGTGATCTTTGGAGGGTTCCTTCAGACTGGGGCGTATCAAACTGTACATCAGAATCACCTGAGCAAAAATACAAATTTCTGGGATCAACCCCAGAGATTCTTATTCAGTAAGCCCAAAGCAAAGTCCAGGAATCTGTACTTTTAAAGCCTTCCAAAGCTGGGGGTGCAGGTGATCCTCTGCCCCCACTTTGATAAATGGTTTGCATATGCTTCTCCACCCCTAGCAAGGGGACTATCAATGTTTCAAGAACTCTTAACAAATCCCTGTAGGTCTAGTCTTTAAAACAGAACAAACCAGAGAGACAGGGGTCCCCTTGCCCAAGATCATTTATTACTATTCTTCCAGGGAGACACATCAATGAACTGTGATACAACTAGAAAATGCAACTGGGTTCCAAATTGTACAGTGTCTTATGGCCAAGTTCACCTTGGGAAGCACAAGAGTGAACCACGGTAACGTATCCAGGAGGCAACATTTGGCTGGATTCACAGAAGATGATTTAGCAATTCTCAGGTGCACAAGGGCTGAGAAGGAGGGCATTCTGAACAGGAGGAATAGAGCACAAGCAAAGAAGATGTGGATGCCACCTTGAATCTCTTTCAAGAGCAGGGGGTCCATCAATAGTGATAAATGGAGATATTAATACCACCTTCTTTTTGTAAAAGCCTTTCATTCATTGAAGCAAACATGCATCTATTATCTAATGTTTTCCTTGTAACTACCAGAGAACTGAGAACAGTCCTTGCAATAGGAACCTCTGAGATGAACCCAATGGTGGCCATCTCTTGGTATTGGTGCCCTTATGTGATCTGTGCTCTTTGAGTGTGGGGACCTGGTAACCCACTTCTAATAAACAGAGAACAGCAAAGGTAATGGGATGTTACTTCCAAGAGTAGGTTACAAAAACTCTTGTTCTCATATCGTTCAGATGCTCCTGCTTTCTTGCTCACTTGGTCCAAGAAAGCCATTCCACCATGTTGTGAACAGTCCTACAGAGAGGTCCATATGCAAGGAATTGAATCCCGATAATAATCACGTAACTGGCCTTAGAAAAAGACCTCTCTGCAGCCACTTTGGAGAACAGTGTGGAGATTCCTCAAGAAATTAAAAATAGAGCTCCCTATGACCCTGCAATTGCACTGCTGGATATTTACCCCAAAGATACAGATGTAGTGAAAAGAAGGGCCATCTGTACCCCAATGTTTATAGCAGCAATGGCCACGGTCGCCAAACTGTGGAAAGAACCAAGATGCCCTTCAACAGATGAATGGATAAAGAAGGTGTGGTACATATACACAATGGAGTATTATGCCTCCATCAGAAAGGATGAATACCCAACTTTTGTAGCAACATGGACGGGACTGGAAGAAATTATGCTGAGCGAAATAAGTCAAACAGAGAGAGTCAAGTATCATATGGTCTCACTTATTTGTGGAGCATAACAAAGAACATGGAGGACATGGGGAGATGGAGAGGAGAAGGGAGTTGAGGGACATTGGAAGGGGAGATGAACCATGAGAGACTATGGACTCTGAAAAACAACCTGAGGGTTTTGAAAGGGTGGGGGGTAGGAGGTTGGGGAACCAGGTAGTGGATAATAGAGAGGGCACGTATTGCATGGAGCACTGGGTGTGGTGCAAAAAGAATGAGTACTGTTATGCTGAAAATAAATAAACAAATAAATAAAAATACAAAAAAAAATCTATGGCTAGGTTATGGGTGATGGAAAAATACAAAGTAAACTGGCTATGATTTATCAAAATTAAAGCAGACTTGATTATTTTAAAAAAAAAGGAAAAGAAAAAGAAAAAGACCTCTCCTGACACTCCCTCAAGTCAAACCTTCAGATGAGACCAAGGGTCTGCTTGAGAGATTGACATAATCTTACTACGGACCTCGAGCCAGAGGCATCCTGTTCTGTTAGGCCTGGATTCCTGATCCATACAATCTATTAAATAATAAATATTTGTTCTTAAAGCTGCTAAGATTATTACATGGCAATAAATAGATAAATAATGCAGTATCTTTTTTTTTTTTTTTTTGGAACTTAATGTTTTATTATCTCACTAAATACCCATAAAAACCTTGAGAGGTAAATAGGGCAGGTGTTATTACCCCCACTTTACTGATGAGGAAGCTGAGTTCAAGGACATTGTTACTTGAAAAGTTCATCTGGCTCAGATATCATCCTACTGAGACCCAAACCTAGCCTCTGAGCTCATGCCCTTCGATGACATTTACAAGAGCATTAAATAAAAATCTAAGAACCAAGTCCTTCCCCTAGCTCTACCAGTATTATTGGTGCCCTGAGAAGCTCAATTAACCCATCTCAATACTAGACTTTTCAGGATATGATGAGATGATTGAGTTGGGGGTCCTTAAAACCCCCTCAGCTCAAAACTTCTCCCTTTTGTATAAGGAAAATAAAACTGAGGACCTGAAGTTATATTGATGGTTAGGGGTTATAATTACAAAGAAAAGAAAAGGAAAAGGAAAAGAGGAAAGGAAAGGAAAGGAAAAAGAAAGAAAGAAAAATGGTGTCTGAGCTCCAGACTCTGTCCACTATCCTGTGCTAATCACAATGCACTCACCTTGTCTCTCTCACACCCAACTGCAGGAGGAGGGCAGATCTCCATTATCTTGACATTGAGCTTTCTCTTGAGGGATAGTCCTCTTGCCATGACCTTCCCAAGACCTGTGCTGTCTAGCTCTGTGGGCCATAAGTGCCAGATGACATATAGAAGGCCAATTCTTATTAGTAGGTTCTATTCACTAAAGTACTGATTTACCCATGCTCAGAAAGCCATAATCTCATTTTTGTAACTTACCTCTTTTAGAAAATAGCTAACAATGTAGGGAGCCAGAGATATCATCAAGAGAAAATCAATATAAAATATATTGCTTGAGTACTGACAGAAAGAACTTACCATTACCTGATGAGTTAACAGTAAGTTCTCGGAAATGTGACTACCTTTATTGTAACTGATTTTTTTTTTATAAAATCTACACGCAAGAGGAGTGGGAGAGTAAATGTAATGTGCCATTATGAACCTGTCAGTCATGTATGTATGAGACATCAGCTCCATCTAGAACAAAATTTCCTGCCACTCAGAAATCATGTTTAACATTAATCTGCTATTCTGATCGGTACTCACTGGATTTTTGATGGACAGATGAACTTAAAAAATTTTTAATACAGTCATTTTCTAAAAAGCTGAAAGTTGGAGCTAAACTTACTTTTTGGTAAGAATTAACCATCATGATCTAATGTCCATTTGCATTGTTCATTCTACTTCTTACCCATCTTACCATGATTAAATACCCGGAGAGACTACAGAGATACCCAGAGTATAGACGTTCTACCAAGACTGTAGCCCAGTAACGGGTAGCACCCAAATAAGGAGTAAGGAAGTAGACTATGGCACCATCACAAATAAGTACTGAATTTATCTACTCACAGATGAAGACAACAATGCATTTTAAATACTTGTTTTCCCTCAGGCAGGATAAAGATGGATAAATAAGTAAAAAATCAGCAATGCTGTGTCTGGGGCACAGAACAAAAAAATCTATTTTTCATGGGCTGACATCCTAAATTAAAATAAACAGCAAAGACTTAAAACACAAATGGGAAACCAAAACGAGCTGATAAGCGAACAGAAAAAAAGGTAGTAAAAGAAAAGACTTTTAAAAAAGTCACTGGAAATATAATTCACCTGAACTAGGAACGGTGCTATCACCTTGGATACTAATAGCTCTAACAGTATCTTCACCGTCTATCCACCTAGAGACTGTCTTGGGCACACACCTTCCCTGCCTCCCATCCTTGAACTACAAGCACCATTACAAACCGATGATGTCACTAGCTTGAAGCTACCTTAGATACTTAGTATCCAAAAGTAACCTCCTTGACAAGGGTTACATACTGTTTGTTCTCCTAAATCACTAGGGGTCAACCACAAGTCAAGAATATCTTCTTAAACAATGCAGCCACTTGACATTTCACAGCATTTGCATATTTCAGGGTATTTTAACAGCTTATCTCAGCATGGTACACACTTATAACTAAAAGAGTCTTTGTTGTTTATTGGAAATTCAAATTTAACTGAACAGCCTATATTTTAATTTGCTAAGCTCAACAACCCTATCCCCAAGCCCTGAGAGGCACTGGGCCAGTTAGCCAGCTAGTTGGGGCATAGCTGAGATTAGAGCTCAAATCTCAAGACACTTAACCACGGGGACCTTCCAAAGAGTAGTAAACCCAAGGGGAAAGTCCTGGCTAAACTAATCTGAGGGGCCAATCATTAATCACAACAATAAATGGGTCAGGAGGTGTGGAAGAGGTAATCTATCTTCTAACTGGCTAGGGAAAACAAAACAAAACAAAAACAAGACATACCAACCTTCAAGGCAAATGCAATGATTTGAAAATTATTTCAAAATAAACATCTTTCCAGGCGCCTGAGTGGCTCAGTGGGTTAAGCCGCTGCCTTCGGCTCAGGTCATGGTCTCAGGGTCCTGGGATCGAGTCCCGCATCGGGCTCTCTGCTCAGCGGCAAGCTTGCTTCCCTCTCTCTCTCTCTGCCTGCCTCTCTGTCTGCTTGTGATCTCTCTCTGTAGAATAAATAAATAAAATCTTAAAAAAAAAATAAACATCTTTCCTATTTTCTCAAAGTATCTCTGTAAAAGTCAGTCTCCCAAATTCATATTAGATTCTCTTCCCCAAAACCTTGGTCTTTACCCAGATCTGAATCTCTGGGAGAAGCAGAAAGAAGTCACCAGAATCTGAAGTTAGGATATATGAGATATGGGCTGACATGCAAAGGATGGATATTCAGCACCATAGACAGTGGTTGCCACTGGGGTAGAGGACACATCCTCACTATTTGTGAGTACTGTGGCTTTGGACATGGTGACACCACCCTCCAAAGCACCTTCTTTCACCATCACACACCCTTCCTTTGGTCTTTCTTCTTCCTCTCTCTAGATCCTTTCTATCCTTTTCCAATTCTCTTGCACTTATTTTTTTCTCATCCTTTTTAAAATTCTCTCTAGGTTATCATGCACCTCGTGTCATACTGATGAAAACCCTCGCACCTAACGTAATATTGAACTTCCGTAATCAAGATGTTATTGAAGAAGAAAAGGCAAAACCTTAGAAACAGACAATGGATTAGTGGTTTCCAGGAGCTGAGGATGAAGTGTAGGTCTGGCTACAAAGGGCACAAGGTGGTGAAAGAGCTGGTCTGTACCTTGATTGTACTAGTGGTTGCCCAGCTGTATGCACTCACCAAAATTCAGAGGATGGTATATATATCATAAGGGGTGAATTTTACTGCATGCAAGTTAGACCTCAATAAGCCTTATGATAAAATAAAAGAATGTCATAGAAAAGAGAGCATGGCCCGTCCTGCCCACATGCTGCTCTGCTCTCAGATAGCAGCTGAGTTAACTGTGTTCATTCCAGAAACGTCAGTTAAAGAGAGACCTTCACAAACGAGAAGTAATCCAGATGGTGGCGATGAGACCTGTCAGTGTGGGGCTCTGGGAGTCAGAACTTTTGCCAATGAGTGAAATTGAGAAGAAGGTAGAACGGACGTATCCAAGAAGAGAAGGGTTTGTTCTTTTATCCCTGGGGGAAGATATTCAGAGAACACAGGATAACATTCCATCAGAGACTATATGGAGGACATCTGGAGTTAGATGGGAGATTGAGTTAGATGGTAACTAACATCCCTTACAACTCTAAGATTCTCTGAAATTTACCTGAAGTCAACATTAATTTATCACACTTCATTCTCTGTGTGTCCATATCCTACACTGCTGTTCAGAAAACAATTCAAGTATACTCTCTGATAAACAATCACAACTGGGTTTTTTTTTAAGAAAAGAAAAAATGTATTTATTATTCCAGATCAATTTCTCATTACATCAGTAATTACTGCTTTTATATAAGAAGGACGATGTTTGAACTGAACTTATTCTTTAAAAGTACAGCGTAAGTTATTCTATGCATAATGATGATCTACTAAGGATTTGTTTAGCCGTTCCACAGTTTCTACAGAAATACCACTGAGCTAATATCTTAGATTGTTCAAAAAAAGTAGCCCTCCTCACCCTAAAGCAAGAAAATCTCATTACCCATAGAACTTAGAGAGAAGGTGACATTCCAACCACCACTACCTTTCTCTTTTTCTTTACATTTTTCCTTTTGTGGAAAATGGAGTCATTAACCTCCTATTCTCTAGAGCCCAAAAGTAGAAAATTTTAAATGTTCAACATATCCCAATGGATCTGAGGTCCTTTAATGTAGTCTTTTGACAGGCATAAAATTGCCTGTGGTAGGAATGTTAAATATCTGTCTTTCTAAAATTATTATGAAAGATAGGATAGACTTTTCCCTCAGCTACACATTTTAAGTAAATAAATGGTAATTGATTTGATATTAAAAGTACCCGAGCTTTGCGCAGTGGCAGTATCGTAGCCAATGAGGTTTATCCGAGGCGCGATTATTGCTAATTGATATTAAAAGTACCCGAATAACAAACAATACATACAAGTCTCATGACAGTCTTGAGTTCAGATTCACACATTACCACATTCCAGAAAAATCACTGCAAGAACTTTAAATAATCTGAAGATATTAGGCTTCTCTGAAGAAGTTGCATAGCTTACCCTTTGTTCTCGATATTTTCATGTAAACTAAGCATATGAATATTGGCTAAAGTTATTTGTTCTTCTTGCTAGGCTATATGTTAATTTTATATAAAAAACAAAGTTGGGGTTTCTTCCCTAATTATTACATACTGTGTATATCATATTCATGATGACTTACAGTCTGAATTTTAATAAAAAACATTTTTTTGCTGTCTTTAAATGACTTAAAGCCCTGTTAAGTATTCCAAGCAGAATACAGAATTTCTGGAAGGACTTGAGGAAGATGCAATTTCTGTTAAAAATTCCAATCACTTATCTCTCTCTCTCTCTCTCTGACAAATAAATAAATAAAATCTTTAAAAAAAAAATTCCAATCACTGTGCAGAGAAAATTTAAATTGTTACTTATAATTGTGTTCAGTGAAAATATAAATATATATGTAAAAACAAGTGAAATAATGAAACTAATTAAGGTTCTACAAATTGCAAGATGCATGCCCGCAGATTTCAGGTTCAGGCTCCTTGCTTGAAGTGGCATTTCCTTTCCTAACACAGAAATCATTGAATATTGATGGGGAGATGTAGACTTTTATCACCCTTGTTACATAAATACCTTATTATATAAACATCTACTAAGCAACAGGGTGAGCAGTATACGAAGCACAGTATTTATCCAAAAGCTGTCGTTCTCAGACAAGAAGGATCACCAGGGAATCGTGAAGGCACAGATTTTTGGACTCCCCCTACCCCCACCAAGTGTCTGATTCAGCAGGGCTGGGTGGAACCCAAGAGTCTAGATTTCTGACAAGTTCCCAGATGATGCTGCAGCCACGGGTCTGGGACCACATGAAGAGCCACTGCCACAGAGAAAAGATAATGGTTGCTCCTGGAGCGGGAAGGGTGCTGGTGTGAGAATTGAGAAATGTCAATGCCAAGGGCAGATTTAAGGGTGGGAGCTCCAGAGAAGGATGCCTGGGTTTGAATCCTAGCTTCTAAGCATCAGTTTTTCCATCTGTATAATGGGGATCATAAATACTCCGATATCATTAAAGTACATCATTCATTTAGATTACTCGGCATAGGGGTGCTTGGGCGGCTCAGTCGGTTGAGCAGCTGACTCTTGATTTCAGTTCAGGTTATGAGCTCAAGGTCATGAGATCGAGGCCCACATCAGGCTGCACACCCAACAGGGAGTCAGCTTGGGATTCTCTCTCCCTCTCCCCTGTCCCTTCCCATGCTCTATATAACTCTCTCTCTAACGAAATAAATAAATCTTTAAAAAACAAATTACTTTGCAGAGTGCTGGGATAGTCTCAGGATTCGTTAGCATGAATTATTATTAGCTGTGGCTACAAGAAAGGCACATAACATATGTAGGTTACAGTTTCCATAGAAAGGGAAGGTTGTATAAGTGATGTCCTAGGATGTATCACTCTCAAACCCTCTGATTCTAAATCTATTTTCCATTCTCTTTATGTAAGACAATTTAACATTTATACATTTAATGGTTATATTACTACATTTTGATATGGTAATATCCTCTGCTAAGTGATCAGGGGCTTGAAGAGAGGGTCACAGGGTAACAGGGGTTCCCAGCTCTTGTCCTTGACAGGTTCCCAATCTGGGAGAAAGACCACGCACACGTGAAACAGTTAAATGACAATTGTGATAATATACAATGAAATACCTAGTTAGTGGTTCAGACAGTTCAGAAAACAACATCAGCTCTCCCACCTTCAAAGAGAATTTGGGCTTTAAAGCTTCGCGCTGAAGAAGATGGAGGATAATAATAATATTTCCACAGTTCTATGTGCAGCTCTAATAATATGTAAGGATAATAATAATAAAATTTGCACTGCTTCCAAGGCAACCTAGATGTGTTACTGCAGATGACGTCCCATTTCATAAATGAGAATAAACCAAGCCTCAGAGATGGTAAGTCGTTTGACCAAGATCACAAAGCTAACATGACTATGAATCCTATGATCAGCTCTTTGGACAAACTATGAACTTTCCATTATGTCATGGAGTAGAAGGCAATTTAATCAAGGCTGTGGAGGAAAAAATGAGTGTATGATATTCAAGAAATGGGTCAACATATATCAGCCAGGGGATTTAATGTAGTAATCATTAGCCTGTAAGGTTAATTAGAGACAGAGCTGAGGTAGGGCAGATGATAACTATTGGAACTCTCGGAATCCCTTTTCGGGGTTTACATTTATCTTGAGTTCAGTGGGTGGTTACTGAAAATTCACTATGTATCTGAGTAACAGACCAGATTTAAGGAGAAGCAAGGTGATCACGTTCATTCACCTATACATTTATTCAACAGTAATTTACTGGGCACTGTATTTGCAAGGTCACGGGACTTCAAAGTCAAATAAGACATGGTTCTGCTTTCAAGGAGATCTTTGTCTGGTGGCTGAGAGAGAAATGTACATTAAAATTATAATTCCGTGCGATAAATGTAATACTAAAAGTAGAAATTGGCTGAGTGCAAACCTACATTTGACTGCCAAAGATTTATTTGTAGTGTTTTGTCCATTTAAGTGCATTTAGCATTAAATCAGCCACCAGAGACAATCAGTGTCTCTGACTCACGTAAGAGAATTCCAAAACACACTTTGCTACAAATCCTAGGGCAGCTGATACAATGGATATCTGAGGAAGAGTAAAATGCCTCCAACAGAATAAGGGGAGGGCCGGGAAGGACCGTGTGTAATATGGGATACTTCAGTAGGGTCCTTAAAGATGAGTAGAAGCACATCTTGCTGATGAAGGGGCCACGTATCCCAGGCATTGCAAAGGCCCAGGGCCCTGAAATAGCTCAGCCTATTAAGAGATTTGCAAGAAAGTTGGTTTCGCTGGAGCTTAAAAGCCAAGACCGTTAATAGCGCGGGGCCTGGACTATGGTGATTACAGTGAAAAAAAAAAAAAAAAAGATAATAAAAGATAAATGTGCTTCTTAGAGAATTTAAATGAAATTATCTATGTCAAATGACTAATACCCTCCCTGGCACATCTTAGACTCTCAATATACGTTAGTTAGTTCCTTTCCTCTATCTTCCACTTCACACCCACTTCTTTTATAAATATATACGTGGGTTTGAATTAACACATTTACCATTCAATTCACTGATGTCACAACTCAAAGGTGACTGGGACCAAATATTATAGTAGCCTCTTAAAAATGTCAAACTGACATCTAACCCCTCACATGTACTTTAGGAGGCTTGGGATTTATTCTAGAGGTGCCTGGGTGGTTAAGCATCTGACTCTTGATTTTGGTTCAGGTCCTGATCTCAGGGCCATAAGATCAAGCCCCTGGTTGGGCTCCCTGCACGGTGGGGAGTCTGCTTCTCCCTCTCCTTCCGCCCCTCCCACCGCTCATGCTTTCTCTCTCTCTCAACTAAATAAAATCTTTAACAAACAAACAAACAAAAAAATTTTTTTTTGTTTTAAAACGGCAGCCCTGGAATTTATTCTGAAGTGGAGAGTCCAATACCAACCCCAGAATCAGAATTTCTGGGGGTAAGACAGCCCCGGGCTGTGGCAGAATACAAGCTCCCCAGTAAGTAGCTAACATGAGGCCAGGTTTGAAAATCACAGCTGCCGCACCAGAGTTTGTGAAACAGCCCCCCGTTGTGGGACACTGTCCCCACACTGGCTACATATTTTGTAAAGATATTTGTTTATAGGGCTTTTTCACTTTGAGATAAAATTTATATTCCTTGAAATGTAAAATGAACTTTTAAGCCCACCAAGTTTTGACCAATGGAAATCCCATGTTACCTGAACTCCAGGACGGGGGGCCGCTCCATTGCCCTAGAAAGTTCCTGATACTTCCTCTTAGTTGGCCTCTATACTCTGGTCCCCTCAGGCAACCTCTCTTCTGATTTTTTTTAATCGATTTTACTTATTTATTTGTCAGAGAGCAAGAGCACAAACGGGGGAGCAGCAGGCAGAGGGACAAGCAGACTCCCTGCTCAGCAGGGAGTCCGACTTGGGATTTGATCCCAGGATCCTGGG
Organism: Meles meles; assembly: GCF_922984935.1. NCBI lineage: Eukaryota > Metazoa > Chordata > Mammalia > Carnivora > Mustelidae > Meles > Meles meles. Next base: position 145,690,810 of record NC_060070.1, read on the forward strand.
ATTATGAACTGAGCCAAAGGCAGATGTCTAACCTAATGAGCCACCCAGACATTGCTCTCTTCTAACTTTTATCACTAATGATTAGCTTTGCCTGCTTAGGAACCTTGCATAAAGGAAATCACACAACATACACTATTTTGTGTTTGTTTGTTTTTTTTCACACAACATGATTTCTGTAAGAGTTGTTCATGCTACTTAATATATCTATAGTTTATTCCTTTTTATTGGTGAGTGGCATTTCATTCTACAAATATTCCATAATTTGTTTATCTACTTTTTCCCACTGATGCACATTTGGACAGCTCCAGTCTTGGACTATTACAGATAAAGCTGTTATAGACATTCTTATTAAAGTATTTTTGCAGACACAGGTTTTTGTTTCTTTTGAATAAATACTTTTGAGTGGGTTTGGTGAGCCATGGGTAAGTATAGGTTTAACTCCAGGAGAAACTGCCGAACTTCATGCTATTGACTTCTGACCCATTCGGTAAACTTGACAACTATTGCTCTGACCGAAGATGGCTTCGCTATAGCTTCTCCCCAGGAATGAGGCTGAATAAAATTGTAACCAATCCACCCACCGCTAAGAGACTGCCATTCGCTCTGATCATGGCGTTTACACGCGAGCTCTTTCAAGCACCTTCCCAACAGCGGCAGAATTCTATGATCCATGAGGGAGACATCCACAGCCACAAGAAAAAGTGAAAAGTCCTAAAACTTCCATGTTCTGAATCGGCGCTTTGTATTGTCAATGGACAATACCACTTACCATAACACGGGTCCATGTCTTCGTGACGTAAAAGTTTTGGGAATGCCACGTGGGATTGGAACCAATGATATGTCACTCCCCTGGGAAGTAACTTAAAAAAAAAAAAAAAAGATAACCAAAGGTCTGGGCCTCGTTTCAACATTTTATTGGTTTTGTTTGCCACCCCAAACCACACGGTTTTCTTCCATTTGCTCCAGAAATAGCTTTTATTACAAGAGGTATGTTACGGTGGGAGAGAGAGAGGAGTGAGGACACCTGTGGTAATGACTGTTCCTTCCTTCCAGGGTGTGCCAGTTCAGTAACAGTGACAAACTCTCTCACTTTATCATAATTCCCCCTTTCCAGGGAGTGAACACATGACCTGAGTTTCATTTCCCCAAAGTGCACTCCCCAGCACTCCAACAGTGAGCTGGACGTGTCCTTCCTTTTCAGCACAGCATCCTCAAATGAGCCAAAACAGAGAAGGAGAGAGGAAAAAGAAAGGGGGGGGGGGTTCCGGTTCATCACCCGGACTTGGGAGGGAAAGGGCATAGAGGAAGAATGTGTGCATGCCTGTGAAAGAGAAAATAAAAGGAGAATGTTCTGGAAATGTTCAAAGGCCTGGGAAGTGTGAAATGTTGCCAAGGGTAGTACGTGGAGCAGAGCCTACGTCCTCTGTGGTACAGGAGGCAGGGGTGGACGTGAGGAGCTCATTCTCTGAAGTAGAATAGAAATAAAAAATGCATGTTTAAAGAAAATCTGTTGTAGTATCGTACGCTTTCATGGCCTCATGTTATGGTCATCAGTCTATGTTTACAGGTAGTTTTTTTGTTTTGTTTTGTTTTTTGGGGGTTTTTTGGCAGTGGAGTTTCCTGTCCTCTCCCCTAGATGAAGAGCCATATCATCTCCCAATTACAAGTCAAGTCAATTTTCAAAAATATGTATAACAGAAAAAGGAAAAATGATTTACAGCTAATATCCGGATAGCAATACAGAAAACCCACTCTGCAAGTGACCTTGCTCAAGGTGTGTGACCAGAAAGGGGCAGATTTTAGGGATGAGAAAGCAAGGGCAATTTCGCTTCTAGAAACAGACGGGACAGACAACCTTTCCTTCAGCCTCTCTCTGACCCTCAAGGGTGGTCTGGGGGGTACCCACAGCCTCATTCCCTGTGCCAGGATGACTTCTCCACTTTTTTCTTTTTCCTTTGCTTTTCATTTTTTCCTTTTCTGGTCTGGTCCAGCCTCCTCTTCCCTCCCCCTGCTCAGCTGGGCAGCCGTGCAGGGCAGCAGCCTGAGGGGCGGGATGATGAATTCAGAAACATGGGATCGGCAGAGAGATTAGGCTGTCAGCCTCGGAAGCACTTTCCTGCCAAAGAGGAGATAAGCAGGAGAAGGTGAATGAGAACACTAGTCACGGCAGATGGTGCGTGAGATTTGGAGATGAGAGGGGAGAAGGGAAGCTGTGAGGCATGGGAGAGAGGAAGGGTCTGGGGGACAGGGAAGGGAGAGAGAAAATGGTCAGCAGGCAGTGTCTGGGTTGAGCCTTTGCCCTTCGCTTGCTGAGTGCCCCGGTGAACTTGGGAGTTGGGGATGGAGTAGAGAGTCGCCAGAGAACTGTGCCTGGTCAGGTCCAGGTCAGGCACATGAGGCTAGGATCACCTTCTAGCCCTGAGCCCCATTCACCTGGTTATTTCCAAGGTGGCAGATCCCATCCCAGACCAGGCATTCTGTTTATCGGTGAGCAATTCGGTGAGATCAGGACAGGGTCTGGTACATACTGGACATCCCACAATTATCCGTGGAAGAGAACTGAACAATGCTTCCCCTCAACTCGCTTCAGAGAAATCAATTCAAAGCACATCGCAGCTGGGCTTGTTTGCAAACAGGCAAGGAAGGTAATTGAGGCCAACCTTATCCCCCTAACAACAGTTTCGGAAAATTTTTTTCCAGCAGGGAAACATTAAATGCCATCTTAGATGGAAGTTCTGATAAACCAGGGAAAAATAAAGTTCCCTTGCCTGAAGTAGGAGCAGATCTTAGCACATCCCCTCTTCACCACCACTCCTGGTCTCCCTTCTCCCAGCTCTCTCCTAAGCCCCTATCAGCACCTGAGGGCACAGGGGGTCATGACTGGAAAGTCACTGCTCCAAAACATATTGAGATTGGCTTGAACAAGGTTGGGAAGAGAGAGGACCAGAGGGGCGCCTGGGTGGCTCAGTGGGTTAAGCCGCTGCCTTTGACTCAGGTCATGATCTCAGGGTCCTGGGATCGAGTCCTGCATCGGGCTCTCTGCTCAGTGGGGAGCCTGCTTCTTTCTCTCTCTCTGCCTGCCTCTCTGCCTATTTGTGATCTCTCTGTCAAATAAATAAATAAAATCTTAAAAAAAAATTAAAAAAAAAAAAAAAAGAGAGAGAACCAGAGTCATCCAGAGAGCCACATCTTACATAGCGGGGAAGGACTTACCAACCCAAACAGAAACAACCTGACTTAACACTGGGCAAAAAGTCTGGATGGGTTTACTTCCAAGAAGACATACAAATGGCTGACAGGCATACTGAAAGGTACTCAGCATCAGTGACCCACAGAGAAATGCAAATCAAAACCACAGCATGATATCCACCTCACACGTATTAGGATGGTTACAATATGAAGGAAGTAAGAGAAGGAAAGAAGGAAGGAAGGAAGGGGAGAAAGAGGGAAAGGAAGGAAGGAAGGAGTGAAGGGAGAAAGAGAAAGAAAAAAGAAAGGGAGAGAGAGAGAGAAAAAATCGGGAACGGAAGAACAAGGGAGCAAGGGTTGGAGGGATGTGGAGAAATCGGAACACGTGTGCATCGCGGTGCAGCTACTATAGAAAAGAGTATGGCAGTTGCTCAAAAATTAAAACTAAAATTACCATATGATTCAGCAATTCCACTTCTGGATGTATACCCCAAAGAGACGAAAACAGAGATTCAAAGAAACATTTGTACAACCATGTTCATAGCACATTATTCAGGATAGCCAAAAAGTAGAATCAATCCAAGTGTCCCCTGACTAGGTAAACTGTGGTGTATCCATATAATGGAGTGTTTTTTAGTCTTAAAAAGGATGGAAATTCTGACAACATGGATGAACCCTGAGGACTAAGAGCAGTCAAGTGCATAGAGACAGAAAGGAGGAAGATGGCGGCCAGGGGCCCGTGGAGAGGAGGGAATGGAGAGGAGAGGTACTGTTTGAGAATCCCAGTTTTGCAAGACAGAGTTCTGGAGGTGGACGGCGGTAATGGATACCTGATTATGAGAATGTACTTCATACTACTGAATGGTTAAAATAGTAAATTCTGTTGTGTGTCTTCTACCACAATTAAACATTTTGAGGGGAGCAAGGAAGGGCGGAGACTGTTTCTGTGGCTACACCCTTAACCATAGAAACCCTAGAAGTAGTTGAGCTAACAGCCCACACTTCCTCATCCTGTGCCTCTTCAAGCTCCACGTCTCAGAGGGTTGAATTTGAATCTGCTATTCGGGTCAGGTTCCACGGCTGCCACTAAATGCCCTTCCGTGGACAGCATTTGAATTCTTCTCATTTTTAGCTTTATTCTAGCCTGTCTTCCTGCCGTAGCAATCCCCACCAGGCAATCGCACAGGAACAGGCAGACAGGTACAATTTTCACCTCAGAGACGTCCTGTGCTTGTCTTCTCTTGAGGAGCCCAGATATGCTCTCTTCTGAAAAGTATCCGTCTACCCTTTCTGCTCGCTCGGGCTGAGCAGAACACGAAGTCTGAGCATTCCAGCGATGCTGACATTATACGTTCTATTAACATTATGTTAATTAACTGAAAAGCCACACATTGATTTTCCTTGAGAGGTTCCAAGGATCAAATATCAATGAATGTACCCAGCTAAGTCTAATTTACTAATGGGTTTTTAACTTATGGGGAGAGGAAGGCTTTAAGGGAAAATTTTCTATGTGCCAGAAGAAAGGAAGAACTTGCCTTTTCTAACTGGTTGAGGGAATTTTTATACTCCAAGAAGGACAAAAAAAAATTTTATACCTAAGCCTTATTTTTTAAATTATTGTAGAAAAGTTCTTATAGAAAGAATCAACCTCAAAGCACAGCTCCAAGTTCAATTAATTATGAAATATCTGGGAATTATGGATCATAGTGAACATAATATGTTGACCTTGGGCGTTACTATCTATTCTGCCAAGGCTCTGAACGTCACTGTTTATCAAAAAATGTGTAGTGCTTGTACAATGTTATGTATTTAGGAGAGTAAAGCAAAATCTTCTCCACAATCCAGTAGAGGCCCCTGCTAGACACTGGGACCCGAAAGTAAGTGAGACACATTCACGCCTGGAGCTCATTGTGTGGTGAACCCTTGGGTGAATAGCACTGGGTAGAATTTAGTGATATGACTTCCCAAACTCATCCCTAAAAATCTCTATTAACTCACAGTCAGCATTATCATCATCCCTCAGGCTGGTTTCCAGGCAGGTATACTGGAAACAAAGGGAGTGACAATATCAATGGCAAAACAAGAGTTTCTGTGAGCTTCCATGACACACCTCTCCTACAGCAGCCCTGAAAGCTTCCCTGGTTCAAGAGGACACTAGGAGGGTCATCCAGGAGCTCTTGATGGCTTTTCATTGCCTCTTGTGGCTCTAGTCATGTTTCTTGCCATACTTGGGTCACTTGAATCCCAAGTGAGGGAAAGTCCTGTCCCCTCATAGGCCAAAGACTACTATCATTCACCAAAACCTACTCCTTCTTTCCCCGCAGTACACAGCTATACCACATTTCCCAGACCCTCTGGCAGTGCTTTGGAGCTGAGTGAGTTCCAGCCAAAGACCAAGGGAAGAAGTAACGTACCCCACTTCCTGACCTGGCCATGACACGTTCTGTATGCTCCCTTGCTCTCTGTTTCTACCTCCTCCCTCTAGCTAGCTGCAGTGCCTAAAGCAACATTGGAAGACACATGTTGAAGATGCCAGGGCCTCTGTCATCCTGGGGCCCGGAATGACTGTCTGGAGAAAGGATTCGCTACCCCTGCCCCTCCACACACACCAGGCTACTCATGTCCACAACCACCACCCACCAACTGGTCTTTATGTCAACATACTATTGTGTAAAGCCGCTGAAATTCAGGACTTCTATCTGTTTCAGCCAGAGACATATTTCCTCAAAAGGTAATGGAGCTTCAGTTTTGAGATCCCCTCACTTCTATGGTCCCATCTAAAAACCTGGAGAAGTCTCTGGCAATGAGATCATGTGGTCCTATATTTCTTTTCTAGAATTTGCAGAAGTGAAATGTTTTAGCTACAAGTGGCTAAACACCACATTCCCTTTCCTCTTTGATTTGCCCTCCATTATAGCTCACTTTGTCTCCAGCGGCATCGGAGTGGCCAGGGACAGTTTTGGAATCTGGTTAAGGGAAGTTTATTTTGCAATTAATGGGATCTATTTACCTGGTTTAAAATCAATTCCAGGTATATTTACGTTGTTGCCAGCTATACAGTATAGTAGTGACTTTCCAAGGATTTTTCTACTACCCTTGTGCCAGCTCACCTGGTATCCAAACATGAAGGAGCAGGACCAAAGGCTCTAACCCAACATGCACAGATCTCATGAGACCTGGTACCACATGGGCACACAGTAGAGACAGCAAGGTTGGAAATGCACCTGACGGAAGCTTATCTGTGCGACTTCCTTGTAGTTGTAGACATGTAAACATGTAAGCAGACATTTGGTTCTCATCAACACCTAGTCAAAATAGAGACTGTCTTTTGTTGGTATATATAATTATAAATGTGCCATTTTTTTTTCCTTTTTATTATAGGATTCACTCAAAATGGGATCCTTCAGGATTCTGGTGTTTGTTGAGCTCAAGCTGTAGGAATCCCACAAAGAGTTCATCATTTGCATTGTCTTCATTCTTTTATTCTTCCTAACAATCAATAATTGAGAATTAATTTTGATTACCCATCCTGGAAGAAAGACCAAATTATGTTTTCATTCTCTCTAATAGAAAGTGATAGTCAAAATCATTGTCATATGAAGTGATGATCAAAATGTGTCACCAAAGAAAGTAAGAAAAAGGTATTAAAGAGATGTGTCAGATGACTAGAAAAAAAATATATTGTTATTTTCCCAGGCTTTGTACTATTTGTCAGCTTTTTAAAAACGTATGTTATTATGGTTTACTTTATCTTTCTAAAGAAATAGTTCCTGCTCAATTTTACTTCGGTAATTGTTGTATTCTTTTCTTAAAGAGAATGCCTGGCATTTCACAACCTCGGGTCCCACTAAACCTAAGTCCACTCATGCTGCTGGGGCTAGCATTATTCTACTGAACCAGCTTTAGTGCTCCCCAGAGTCACCAGGTCCTACAGGGGACTGCTCTCTATCTCAGTGCTCGAAGGCATCTCCAGGGATAGGCCTCTTTCCCTTGGCCCACTTCTCTCACAGTTTCCCCTCTCACGGACCATGGCGTGAGCTGTGTGAGGCAGGGAGACAATATGGAGGCATGCTTTCTCACCTGTGCACGTCATCCCCTCTCCCTTCCAACCAGTGTTCCTGGACTCGGCATGAACCCCTGTGCAAGCTAGCTCCCACTCAGACACCGTGCCAGGTGCTGCTCTTGGGGGCCAATTCTCAGATTCAATAAAATCAGTCATCGTGTCTCCCCTGAGTGGGTCAGGCGAGCCTGAACCTGGCCAACGTGCCAATTAAACTTCTAGATGTGCCCGAACATGTTTGATGTCACAGCAGCTACCCAGCTCAGACACTCGGTTTCCAGTCTTTCGGCCAAAAAAAAAGTGTTTCCAGGTAACAAAATCTCACTCAATCCTGTGAGCAAGGGAGCGGGATTCCTCCCTATGTTATAGATAAGGGGACTAGTTTAGGAGAGCTTCTGTGACTGTCCAGGGTCATGTAACCTACAAGTCACAGACCAAGTGCAGAAACCCAAACCTCCTGTCTCCTGAGTCCATGCTGTCGCCATGAAGCTCCCCGCGGTCTGCTGAGATAAAAGCACTGACTTCCAAAGGGCTGGGCAAGAGGAAGACCCCGAAACATTAGCACAGCTGCTGACAGTTTTCAGGTCATTCAGGGCTGGTTTGCTGTTGTTGTTTTAAAGACCTAACAGAGAAAAAAGAACTGGCACCTTCCACCGATAAGAGATATGACATGGGCTCCTTCTTGCTTGACCCATTTACTTCTTGATGGAGAGGGAATCAAATAAGTGACTCTATAACACTTTTCTACTTGACACAATCATCAGTACTATGGAACCAGGACGAGAAAAGTGTGTCTCCCTTTTTCTTACCATGGATATTCACGCTACACAAAAATACCCAAATGCACTCCATGCTGTTGTAACATCAACGCACCTACACCACTGATGAAAGAGGGGTGCCTAAGGCCATCGTAGAGAGCATAGTCAAAGGGGTAGATGGGAGAACGAGACAAGAAGGTGATTTTAAACAGAGAGGCAGCCACTTTAACACACTGGAGGCATGATTCACGGCAGAGGAGATGACCCTATTGGGACTACGTCTGGATGGGTCTTTGGTGGAGGAACGTGAGCCCCACCCCACCTACAACTCCTTCTAGAGTCCAACTCAAAAGAAAGCAAAAAGTGAGATGAGCTATAATTCTGGGTAAGAAAATAATGGGATTTTAGGAGTTGATCATTGGCAGCTTGAGACAGTGGGTTGGGGTGTCCTATTTCCAGGAAATAGGAAAATGGAAGGAAGGTCTGAATCATGGCCAGAAAGCAGGAGCCAACATGGCAGATGGTGGCCCAGCAAGGAACTCCCTGAAATAAGGAACGGCCACAGAAACCTAAAGCAGAGAAGTCCACAATTCAGTTTGAAGAGTTTCCTCAAAGGGCACTATAATATTGCCATGCTTGCTTGCCTTCCCTTACCCTAAAAACCTCCAGTAAAATTCGGTCTCAATTCCTTGTAGGATGCTTCTGAGAAAAAGGCCTAGTCTGGGAAGAGAATGTCTCAGAAGCTGAAAGTCATGACCAGGGGCAGCCCGGAGGGCCCGGGAGAATGAAGACCATCAGACAACCCAACGAGTAGCAGTGATTACTTCTAGTAACATGTAAGATGAGGACTCAGACCATCTTATCTGGATACCAAAGGATGACTGCAGAACTTTCCAGACATTGGAGATGTCTGGAATGCATAAGCTTAATATAAAATAGCTCACTGGTGAGGCTGATATTCTTTGACTCAGAATGGGGCAGAAGAGGTCAAGAAACAGCAGAAGCTGAGAGAACGAAGGCCAAAGTGAGGGACAGAACTAGCAACAAGTCTAGGAGTAAACTCAGGTGACCTGCTTCCTTCTTCACAGCTTTTCCCAGAACATCACCCACTATAGGCTGAATGGTGTCCCCCCAAAACTCATAGCTTACAGTCTTAGCCCCCCGTATCTCAGAAAGTACCTGTATTTGGAGATAGGGCCCTTAAAGAGACAATTAAGTTGAAAT